>NC_044033.1:435444982-435754349 GCF_901765095.1 Microcaecilia unicolor
ACTTGCCATCCTCGGATTACCAGAGGAGGCCTCGCCTTGAACAGGATCATCAATAGAGAGGGCCTGGCCTGTAAGGCATCAGAGATAAGCGCTGGCAGCTCATCACGGTGGAGAATCCGAACCGCAGTGGGATCATCCAGATCCAGTGGCAAACCGGCACCTTCCTCTGGCTCCTCAGACCACGAAGGCCTGCCAGATCCCTCAGAGTCCCTACAGCCCGACCACGGGGGGGGGGGGGGGGGGGGGGGGGGGGGGAGGGAGGTGCGCCACTCTCCGACGGGAAATTTACCAGTCTATGTTTAGCATGCATCCGACGTTCAGGGGCATCCACTTCTGACATCTGCCCCGGGCTATCATCAGTCGGAGGGAGACCAGGTAGCAACGCAGTGTCAGACACCTGTGGCAGAGCTCTTTTCAGCATGAAGGCTTTATGTAAAATAAGCACAAACACAGGAGAGAAAAACTCAGCCTGACCTCCCGTCTCCGAATTAGGAGCTACGGGGAACAGAGCTCCTCTGGTAGCCTCGGCCCGAGGCGTCCCTCTGCTCACAGACTCTTCCGCAACCGCGGGGGTGGAGCTATGCGGCGCTTCCAAGATGGCGCCCGCTGCCAGCTCTATTGAGCAGGAAGACTCATCGCTCGCCATGCTCGTACTGGCTTTACCGTCTGCACAGCATGTTTTACAGAGCCCCGCTGCTGATCTGCGCTTGCCACAACAGGAACAGTGCTTAACTCCCTCAGCAGCCATCGCCAAAAAACGGTGGAAAAAATACAAAATGGCGGCTTCGCGCCAAAATCACCCCGATCGGAACGCCGTCCGTTGGCCCTTCCCGGAGGAGCTGAGTACCGCTCTTACCTCAAAGGACCAGGTCCACCGAGCTCCAGTCACGCTGCACGTCAATAAAAGCCTCAGAAATAGCAGCACATAAAAAGCGTGTTTTGTTTTTTTTAACGCTGTGAGGAAAGTTGGAGGTAAACAGCTACAGAGGTACTCCGGAGGCAGTAGAGGGTGGGAAAGGCAGGGTCAGGGCGAACCTATATGCCTACATTCACAAGGGGGAAGTGGGAAAGGCAGGGAAAGGGTGAACCTATGTGCCTTTAAAGTGGGCACCACCAGCCACAACACCCCAGCTCAACTGGCCAAGCACAGGAGCCTCCCCAGGCAGAAATTTTCAAGGAGTTGAACAAGCTGCATCCTACCCTGCTGGGAGATAGAGAAATACTGGGAGGCAGATGGAGCTAGCCGTCCTAAAGGCACTATGGTTTTCAGTGTTCTCTATCTCCCCCTGCTGGTAGGTGGACACAACCATTCGTAATGGATTCATCTGCTGCTGATGACAAGGAAGCCTTTCTTTTTGGGAACAATGAAGTAGATGGAGTATCTTCCTATCTCTGCTTGATGGGAGGGACTGGCACAATGGCTCTAGAATGAGCAAAAAATCTATGGTGGTCTGTATCGCAGCCTCTTTGACAGGGAAACTGTAAGATGAGAGGTGCAATCGCACAGGACAACTCTAGCTTGCAGCTGTCCTTGAGAATGTCCAAGACCCATCTGGTTTGTCGTGATCTTGGCCCCGCCTCTAAAATCCTTTGAAGTCCTCCTCCAATGGTAAGAAGCAAGGCATGAGCCTGCCTCATACCACTGTGCACTAAGGGAAGCATTTGGAAGCCCGCTCTGACTAGAAAGCGGACTTGTTGTCCATATGAAAGGAAGACTGCCATTTCTGGAAGCAGGACTTCTGTCCCCTACTGCTGATGTCCAGGCCTGTTACCATCTACTATCCCGAAACCTGTTATGGGAGACCCCTGAAGCAGAGCAAGTAAAGGATTTTGGCTTATCCTCGGGCAGGCGCTAAGGCCTTCAGCTTCACTTAGTTTTATTTATTTTTATTTTATTTGTTACATTTGTATCCCACATTTTCCCACCTATTTGCAGGCTCAATGTGGCTTACATAGTACCGTAGGCGTTTGCCAAGGCCGGTACAGAAACAAATACAAGAAGATATTGTGGTCGAATAAGGGTCCGTTTCTTTCAGGCACGAAGGGGTCAAAAAGAGGGAAGGTTAGTGTCCAATACGATCGTTCGGTTTGTTGTGTTGCAGGATGTTGGCATCTATGTTGGGTCAATAGTGTATGCCCTTTTGAACAGGTAGGTTTTTAGCGATTTCCTGAAGTTTAGATGGTCGTAGATTATTTTCACTCCTTTTGGCAGTGTGTTCCATTCCTTAACCAGGTTGCTGAGGTCTTCACCAAACAACCACCTGCCTTGAAAAGGCAGCTTCATCAGAGGGGATTTAGAAGATGCATCCACAGCTCAGTTTTTCTACCAAAGCTGCCTACATGTCACGATCGCCAAAGACATGTCATGCGTCATAGCGCAGAGCAGGTCTTAAATAGCATCCGCCAGGTAAGCCAACCCAGCTTTAAACTGGGTTGCATGGGTCCCTTCCTGCAACATGGGACTGCTGATGCCACTTCAGGCACACTGTTGCCAGAAAGGATTTGCAAATAGTCACCTGAGAACCCAGAGAGGCCACCTCAAGTGACTGCTTCAGAGTATTTTCAATTTTCCTGTCCTACAGATTCTTTTCAGCAATACTCCCTTCTACCAGAAAGGTAGTCTTCTTTGTCACCGCCATTACCAAAGAATCCACTCTTGGAAGCTGGAACTTTTCATGATCCTCAGATACCAAGGGATAAAGGCATGCCATGGCCCTTACCATCTGAAGTCTCACAACTAGGGAGACCCATTCCACTGAGATTAAATCCTGAATGCCAGGGAAGGAAATGCCTTGCAGGGACCCTACCACTACTAATTATTTCTATAGTGCTGTACGCAGCAAAGTACACATTATATGCATGTAGTTTCTCTGTCCCTAAAGGGCTCACAATCTTTGTACCTGGGGCAATGGAGGATTAAGTGATTTGCCCAAGGTCAAAAGGAGCTACAGTGGGAATCAAACCCAGGTCACCAGGATCAAAACCTGAGGCACTAACCATTAGGCTACTCCTCTACTCCCCTAAAGCACTTCATGATACAAGAATCTTCAGACCTGTAGCCGATGCTAATGGGTCCTCAAAAGAAAGAACAGCCAAGGCTTCAAAAATTAGGGATACCAACTACTCTTTGTGAAACAGCCTTAGCACCTTAAGGATATTCCCCTTCCTCTAGAGGCTCCTGCAGTGAGGGCTCATCAAAATTACTGAGGCCATGTCTGAAAGAGAAGGAGAATGAGAAGATTCCACCTCACCCAGATGTTGGAGATTGAAACAAGTCCCATTGGGTGCAGGAGGAGCTGCAGGCAGAGAAAGAGGGGCTCTGAGAAGACTCTGCCCACCGCTGCTCTTGCTCCAAAAGATATGCCTGATGCCTCAACAGAACCAACTCAGGGGAAAATATGGCCCCTGAGGAACCAGTAAACTCTTCTTGGCCAGGAGTCTATAAAATGGCAGTTGAAGGCTACAAAGGAGGTTCAGGAGCTTGTACTCCTCTGTCCCACTACATTGACAAATTGGTAGCCATACCTGTGGGTTCCTAAGAACTGCACATCAGCAAGATTGGGGTGCCCTAAACTACCAGCAATGACAGCAGCAGCAAACAATCTTTTGAAGTGCCTTTGCCAGCATTATCAGCTGTGTCCCTGGATTCCCTGTCTTACAAACAGCACAGTTTCAAAGATGCACAGCGAGCTCCACAGCAGGAACACTGCTTCACAGCCTCCATGGGAGCAGCAATGTACCAGGACACCCACTGCCATGACCTCAATGCATTCAGTGCACGAAAAGAGGTAGAAACCCTCCCTCTCACAAAGGAATCAAAAGTGCAGTCCAAGAAGCAGTCCTGAGAAAGACAGACTTACCACTGCTGACTAGCTTTCCCCCTATGTACAACTCTCTCACTGCCTCCCACCATAATTAAGTGCTTCTCCCTAGCTATGCTCTGCAGCTAATTGGTAGGATCTAAGATTCTTTTTTTTTTTAAGGTTGCTGAGA
This sequence comes from Microcaecilia unicolor, assembly GCF_901765095.1. NCBI lineage: Eukaryota > Metazoa > Chordata > Amphibia > Gymnophiona > Siphonopidae > Microcaecilia > Microcaecilia unicolor. Next base: position 435,448,976 of record NC_044033.1, read on the forward strand.
CTGGTCCAGCATAGGAGGGGGTTAGTGGGATACAGGAGATAGAAATCTGGAGACCTCCAGGCATGACTCCTTTGCAAGCCAAATGCCCCTGCCCACTATGCTCCACTGGGAACCAGCTGACCAACTGGACCAGAAGCAAACTATTGGAACAGTAGTTTTCCCAATGACTTTGCAGCATTATTTAACAGGGACCTCTTCCAAATGCCGTTTCTTGGCCTCTGGCTGCTTTCCAAGCTCTAGAAAGCTAAATAATTCCAAACCTATTCTACTTATATTCTGTAAAAAGGGAAGAAAATTGTCTGTCTACTAAACAGCACAGATTTCTTTTGGTAATATGACACAGAAGAGCCAGAGGTGGTGCTGGCTATTCTAATACTGATAATTACATTTTAAGAAGGCACACTACAGTTAGAGCATCCTGGAACTATAGGATTTAGCTACAAGTTTTACAGAGCTATGACTTGTAACTCAGAAGCAAACATTAAAAGCTTGGTTTGTGTACTTGCCCTCAGCCAGAAAGGCGGGATTAAAATTTAAAGACTAACATCTACAAGTAAAGTGTCTTGGATCTTGGGCTTTGTCTAGCCTGCATCTTCAGAAAGCCAAACATTAAAAGGCCCTTTGCATACTTTGGATCACATTCAGTTTTTATGTGCTCTGTACTACTTTCCTTTCAACTCTGTGTGGATACACTGCAAGACCAATATTTTGGAAATAAGAAAATAATTTACTCAAGATCATTCTTACCTCAAGAGGTCAACCAGTGTTACTGGCTCTCTCATCCAAAGCAATGCCATGTAACAGAATGCTAGTGTCATTGGCATAGACATCAACAGCTCCCCCTTCTGACCTGGACGTAAATATGACATACCATCTAGAGACCCAGAGCGAACAGAAGTAGTATCTTTCAAAAGAAATAATGGGGGAAAAATTAGTACTGTACTACATTAGCTAGAAAAAGTGCAAGCTATCCTAGTGTTAAATATTTAAGTTTTAATATATGTACTACTACTACTTATCACTTCTTTAGCGCTACAAGGCATATGTAATAATAAAGAACTTTATAACTTATTAATGACAAAGCTGTTAATCTTCACCTGTAAATACAAGCACAGCTTTGCTTCCAACTATCTTTCTTTCTATTTCTCTCCAAGTGACCCTGATTTCCAGGCGCAAAGCATGCCACATCTTTTCAAGCTCTCATACTTCTAGGTCCCTACCTCTGAAACAGGCTAACCATCCAGTGTCCAGGACATTTCCTCTTTCTTATTTCAGATCTAAACTTAAAAGAAGAGTCTCCTTGTCTGTTCCAATACGTAACCATTCAGACTTTGCTTCTGTCCTATCATACAGCTTTGCACCATCTCTATACTTTGTGAAAGCATTGAGTCTTGGTCAAAGTATCATCCTACTATATAAATGAAGAGTGACGGACGTGCCGCGCAGCTGTTCTGCACATGCGTGGCACGTCACAAATATCTTCCAACGTTGTTAGAGGATGCAGGAACAGAGCTAAGGGTGACCGGCGAGCACGGGCGGGGATCGTCCGACAGCAGCTCCGAGGCACACTCCGACAGGTCCGATGAGCTGCTGCCGCTGTGACCCGGGCGCTTTCCTCTGTCACCATCCCCCGGGGCGGCTTTCCTAGGCGGGGGCTCAGCTGGACCCGGCAGGGCTCCGACCGCTTTCTTGCCCGTTTTAATGGGCTCAACGGCTTGTAATTAAGTAAAAGAAGGAAGTGACCAAAAACATGCATTAAAATTATGAAATATTTCTATATTCTAGACATAGATGCTGCAAGTCTGTAACAGAACCTTTTTGTACAATCTCTGCCATGCTGGCTCTGACAGTTGAATCTGAACCTTATGGCTCTATGGTGTCCTGTGCAATTCAAATTCAGCCATCTGAGCCAATGTGGCAGGTGGAGGACACGGCCCAACGTATAGATGCTTTCCTCCTCCTCTGCCACTTCTGCTGAAGGAAAGAGTGCAGAGAGAGAGCAGATGAAAATGGCAAGCTCGTATGGCGGGGGGGGGGGGGGGGGGGGGGGGGGGGAGGTAGGGAACTGCACTTTAGTTACCATAGTTTTGTTGCTTCCAAGTTAAATGATTACTTGGACCAGACTAATGTCCTCCACCCCCATCAAACAGGATTTCACAGGCAATATAGCACAGAAATGGCAACAGAAAATATCATTACATCAAAACCAGATACGATCAGAATAAACAGTTCTATTACTATCTTTAGTAAAGAGCTTCCCAAACTATTTATTTATTTGTTGCATTTGTATCCCACCTCTTTGCAGGCTCAAAGTGGCTTACAATACATCATGAGTAATGGAAGAATGTTAGTAATAAACATTTAGTATTGCATGTTCTTGGTCAGCATGATAAGAAAAGCGAAGTAGTAGTATACAAGCAGATATTAGGAGACAGTTCTAAAATTACATAGGCGAGTTGTGCATATTCACTTGGGTTGATCTTTTTGGTATGCTCTTTCAAAGAGATGGGTCTTCAGTAGTGCGCGGAAGTTCGCTATTTCGTATATCGATTTCAAGTTGCTCGGCAGTGCATTCCATAACTGTGTGCTCAAGTAGGTGAAGGTTGACGCATGCATTAATTTGTATTTCATTCCCTTGCAACTGGGGAAGTGCAGATCAAGGAATTTGCGGGATGATCTTTTGGCATTCCTAGGTGGTAGGTCTATTAAGTCAGACATGTAAGCTGGTGCGTCTCCATGGATACTTTTGTGAACTAGTGAGCATATTTTGAACGTGATGCGTTCCTTAAGTGGGAGCCAGTGTAGTTTTTCTCGTAAGGGCTTTGCACTTTCAAATTTTGGTTTGCCAAATATGAGTCTAGCTGCAGTGTTCTGGGCTGTCTAGAGTTTCTTGATTATTTGTTCTTTGCAACCGGCATATAGTGAGTTGCAGTAGTCTAGATGACTGAGCACTAATGATTGTACCAAGTTTCGGAATACACTCCTTGGGAAGAAAGGTCTTATTCTTTTTAATTTCCACATTGAGTGAAACATCTTCTTGGTTGTGTTTCTCGCGTGGTTTTCTAGTGTTAGGTGTCGATCAATGGTGACTCCAAGAATTTTTAGGGTTTTTGAAATAGGAAGGTTTAGAGGTCCCAACTATGGGTTGGGACCTGAAATGGGGTAACAAAACAGATTTCAAATCACAACCCGAGTGGACTCTCCATAGGTGTATCACTATTCTGCACCTCTGGATGGCCACATATTTTATTTGGCTACTATCATGGGGTCATTCTACAAAAAGATTGACAAGCACTGCTTTAGACCTTTCTGCTGCTTTTGATTAGCAGGTCATTCACTCTTGATTCAAAGACCACTGACCTTTCTAATGCCCAAGAACTGAACTCCAAATTAAACTTTATTGCTGAATGGCTCTTCTCTCATAAATTGAAACTGAACACAGAAAGAACTAAAGGCTTATTATTTTTCAAGAGAAGGCCCCCAATTTTTAACATAACCAGTAAATTTCTGCTTTGCCTTAAAAATACTGGAGGTCTATATTGACTCGTAAGGCTTGTACCTCCCATTTATCCAGTAAATACTTCTCCATTAAACCCATACACTCTACATCTCCACTGCTCACTCAGAAGGGGTTCAAAATACTAGCACATTTGCTTGTCATTAGTCCACTAGATTATTAATTCACTACTTAAACGAATTTGCTTATTAGATATTCGGTGCCCGCAATTACTTCATAACCTCATTTTTAAAGCTCCTTTCTGGTGCCAAGAAATAGAAACATGTAACACCTCTGTTGGTAAAGGAACACTGGTTCCTGATTTCTCATAGAATCATTTACAAGATACTGACTGTCCAAAAAATTCACTACTCTGGAGAACCCCAATTCCTTTCTCGACTGCTTAATCCTTATTCCTCATTATAATCCTCCTCTCAGAACCTACTAGTAGTGCCTTATTTTCAAAGTATCATTTTAGACTCCATCCATAACATTTAATGTGGTAGGCCCTTCCCTCTGAAATTCCTTACTGCTCCCTCCCCATTTAAGACTGGAACCCATATTCAAAACATTGAAAAAGGGTCTAAAAACCATTCTGTTTACGGACGCCTTTGGAACCTGATTCAAAGCAGACTGGGAATGATAGTGTGACACTGGTAAAGAGCAGGAAATGCACTGTCTTTACACCTATTTTCACTTATAAGGGTATACCTGACCTTGTTTACACCTTTCAGATAGCTCTTTTATAATAGATATTTTAAACCACTGCAAAGGCAACACTGTGCTGCATTATATCAAATAAAAATGAAACACAAAACTTGATGATTGATGTTGAGAGTGATTGGCGCATTCTAGATGCAAATGCAACTCCAACATCAGATGCAGATTCTAGATTCATGGAGAGCGATGCTTCTAATAGAAACAAACACAGAAAATGATAGTATGTAGAGACAAACTTGATGGACTACATTGTTTTTATCTGCTATCTACTTTCCCTTCCTCTCCCTTAGAGAACCTACACGCTTGTTCCACGCTTTCCTAAATTCAGATACAGTCTTCCTCTCTAACACCATGAGCTCTCTTGATGTAATTTGTGTTCACAGATGCCAAAGGGAGGTGGTCTTGCTTGCAAGCCCTGCAAACACCTTTTTGATGCAAGTCTGGTCCTTAAGTATATGTGTATACTACGGACCTCAGTTTGGGAAATAAGGCTCTGGATCTAGAGACTGTGATGGAAGAGGCTGACTTGGATTTGGTGGCAGTCGTGGAAACGTGGTTAAAGGAGAACAATGACTTGGATATCATTACACTGGGTGTAATCTATACAAGGAAGGCAGGGTAGGCCATTCCATGCATCCACCACCCTTTACGTACAGAAATGCTGATTATTCCTCAGCTTATCCCCTTTCACTTTCATTCTATGGCCCCCCCATTCCAGAGCTCCATTTCAATTGAAAGAGACTTGTCTTCTGTGCATTAAAACCATTGAGGTTTTTAAATATCTTTATCATATATCTTTTTTCCTACTTTTCTTCCAAAGCATACATATTGAGATAAGAACATAAGAATAGCCATACTGGGACAGACCAATGGTCCATCCAGCCCAATTCCCCATCTCCAGCAGTGGCCAATCCAGGTCACAAGTACCTGGCAGAAACCCAAATACCAACATTCCATGCTACCAATCCCTGGGCAAGCTGTGGCTTCCCCATGCCTGTCTCAATAGCAGACTATGGACTTTTCCCCCAGGAACTTGTCCAAACCCTTTTGAAACACAGATATGCTAATTGCTTTTACTACATCCTCCAGTAATGAACTCCAGAGCTTAACTATTCGTTGAGTGAAAAAATATTTCCTCCTATTTGTTTTAAAAGTATATCCATGTAACATTGAGTGTTCCTTAGTCTTTGTACTTTTTGAAAGAGTAAAGTATTGTTTCGCTTCTACTGTTTCTACAACACTCAGGATTTTGTACACTTCAATCAAATCTCCACACAGCCATCTCTTTTCCAAGCTGAAGAGCCCTAACCTCTTTAGCCTTTCCTCATATGAGAGGAGTTCCATCTCCTTTATCATTTTGGTTGCTCTTCAGTAAACCTTTTCTAATTCTGCTATATCTCGTTTGAGATACGGCGACCAGAACTGAAAGCAATACTTAAGGTAGGTTGCACCATGGAGCGATACAGAGGCATTATAGTATTCCCAGTCTTATTTACCATCACTTTCCTAATAATTCCTAGCATCCTGTTTGCTTTTTTGGCCACTGGCGCATACTGGGCAGAAGATTTCAGCGTATTCTCTACAATGACACCACAATCTTTTTCTTGTGCACTGACCCCCAAGATGGACCCTAGCATCAGGTAACTATGATTTGGATTGTTCTTCCAAATATGCATAACTTTGCATTTGTCCACATTAAATTTCATCTGCCATCAGGATGCCCGGTCTTCTAGTTTCCTAAGATCTTCTTACAATTTTTTCACAATCCACATGTATTTTAATGACCTTGAATAGTTTTGTGTCATCTGCAAATTTAAATCACCTCACTCATCATTTCGATTTCCATATCATTTATAAATATGTTAAATAGCACTGGTCCCAGTACAGATTCCTGCGGCACTCCACTATTCACCCTCCTCCATAGAGAGAAATGTCAGTATAACCCTACCCTGTTTTCTGTCCAATAACAAATTCCTAATCCACAGGACATTGTTTCTTATTCCATGACTCTCTAATTTTCTCTCGAGTCTCTCATGAGGAACTTTGTCAAAAGCTTGCTAGAAAGCGAATGCTACATACCTGTAGAAGGTATTCTCCGAGGACAGCAGGCTGACTGTTCTCACTGATGGGTGACGTCCACGGCAGCCCCTCCAATCGGAAACTTCACTAGCAAAGTCCTTTGCTAGCCCTCGCGCGCCCGCGCGCACCGCGCATGCGCGGCCGTCTTCCCGCCCGAAACCGGCTCGAGCCGGCCAGTCCAGTATGTAGCAAGACAATACACTTCAAGGGAAGACTCAACTCCAAAGGGGAGGCGGGCGGGTTTGTGAGAACAATCAGCCTGCTGTCCTCGGAGAATACCTTCTACAGGTATGTAGCATTCGCTTTCTCCGAGGACAAGCAGGCTGCTTGTTCTCACTGATGGGGTATCCCTAGCCCCCAGGCTCACTCAAAACAACAACCATGGTCAATTGGGCCTCGCAACGGCGAGGACATAACTGAGATTGACCTAAAAAATTTACCAACTAACTGAGAGTGTAGCCTGGAACAGAACAAACAGGGCCCTCGGGGGGTGGAGTTGGATCCTAAAGCCCAAACAGGTTCTGAAGAACTGACTGCCCGAACCGACTGTCACGTCGGGTATCCTGCTGCAGGCAGTAATGAGATGTGAATGTGTGGACAGATGACCACGTCGCAGCTTTGCAAATTTCCTCCATGGTGGCTGACTTCAAGTGGGCTACCGACGCTGCCATGGCTCTAACATTATGAGCCGTGACATGACCCTCAAGAGCCAGCCCAGCCTGGGCGTAAGTGAAGGAAATGCAATCTGCTAGCCAATTGGATATGGTGCGTTTCCCTACAGCCACTCCCCTCTTGTTGGGATCAAAAGAAACAAACAATTGGGCGGACTGTCTGTGGGGCTGTGTCCGCTCCAGATAGAAGGCCAATGCTCTCTTGCAGTCCAATGTGTGCAGCTGACGTTCAGCAGGGCAGGAATGAGGACGGGGAAAGAATGTTGGCAAGACAATTGACTGGTTCAGATGGAACTCCGACACAACCTTTGGCAGAAACTTAGGGTGAGTGCGGAGGACTACTCTGTTGTGATGAAATTTGGTGTAAGGGGCCTGGGCTACCAGGGCCTGAAGCTCACTGACTCTACGAGCCGAGGTAACTGCCACCAAGAAAATGACCTTCCAGGTCAAGTACTTCGGATGGCAGGAATTCAGTGGCTCGAAAGGAGGTTTCATCAGCTGGGTGAGAACGACATTGAGATCCCATGACACTGTAGGAGGCTTGACAGGGGGCTTTGACAAAAGCAACCTCTCATGAAGCGAACAACTAAAGGCTGTCCTGAGATCGGCTTACCTTCCACTTGGTAATGGTATGCACTGATTGCACTAAGGTGAACCCTTACGGAGTTGGTCTTCAGACCAGACTCAGACAAGTGGAGAAGGTATTCAAGCAGGGTCTGTGTAGGACAAGAGCGAGGATCTAGGGCCTTGCTGTCACACCAGACGGCAAACCTCCTCCAATGAAAGAAGTAACTTCTCTTAGTGGAGTCTTTCCTGGAAGCAAGCAAGATGCGGGAGACACCCTCTGGCAGACCCAAAGAGGCAAAGTCTACGCCCTCAACATCCAGGCCGTGAGAGCCAGGGACTGGAGGTTGGGATGCAGCAGAGCCCCTTCGTCCTGCGTGATGAGGGTCGGAAAACACTCCAATCTCCACGGTTCTTCGGAGGATAACTCCAGAAGAAGAGGGAACCAGATCTGACGCGGCCAAAAGGGAGCAATCAGAATCATGGTGCCTCGGTCTTGCTTGAGTTTCAACAAAGTCTTCCCCACCAGAGGAATGGGAGGATAAGCATACAGCAGACCTTCCCCCCAATCCAGGAGGAAGGCATCCGACGCCAGTCTGCCGTGGGCCTGAAGCCTGGAACAGAACTGAGGGACCTTGTGGTTCACTTGAGATGCGAAGAGATCCACCAGGGGGGTGCCCCACGCCTGGAAGATCTGTCGCACCACACGGGAATTGAGCGACCACTCGTGAGGTTGCATAATCCTGCTCAACCTGTCGGCCAGACTGTTGTTTACGCCTGCCAGATATGTGGCTTGGAGCACCATGCCTTGACGGCGAGCCCAGAGCCACATGCTGACGGCTTCCTGACACAGGGGGCGAGATCCGGTGCCCCCCTGCTTGTTGACATAGTACATGGCAACCTGATTGTCTGTCTGAATTTGGATAATTTGGTGGGACAGCCGATCTCTGAAAGCCTTCAGAGCGTTCCAGATCGCTCGCAACTCCAGAAGATTGATCTGTAGATCGCTTTCTTGGAGGGACCACCTTCCTTGGGTGTGAAGCCCATCGACATGAGCTCCCCATCCCAGGAGAGACGCATCCGTGGTCAGCACTTTTTGAGGCTGAGGAATTTGGAAGGGACGTCCCAGAGTCAAATTGGAGCAAATCGTCCACCAATACAGGGATTCGAGAAAACTCGTGGACAGGTGGATCACGTCCTCTAGACCCCCGGCGGCCTGATACCACTGGGAGGCTAGGGTCCATTGAGCAGATCTCATGTGAAGGCGGGCCATGGGAGTCACATGAACTGTGGAAGCCATGTGGCCCAGCAATCTCAACATCTGCCGAGCTGTGATCTGCTGGGACGCTCGCACCCGCGAGACGAGGGACAACAAGTTGTTGGCCCTTGCCTCTGGGAGATAGGCGCGAGCCGTCCGAGAATCCAGCAGGGCTCCGATGAATTCGAGTTTCTGCACTGGAGAAGATGGGACTTTGGGTAATTTATCACAAACCCCAGTAGCTCCAGGAGGCGAATAGTCATCTGCATGGACTGCAGGGCTCCTGCCTCGGATGTGTTCTTCACCAGCCAATCGTCGAGATATGGGAACACGTGCACCCCCAGCCTGCGAAGCGCCGCTGCTACCACAGCTAGGCACTTTGTGAACACCCTGGGCGCAGAGGCGAGCCCAAAGGGTAGCACACAGTACTGGAAGTGGCGTGCGCCCAGCTGAAATCGCAGATACTGTCTGTGAGCTGGCAGTATCGGGATGTGTGTGTAGGCATCCTTCAAGACCAGAGAGCATAGCCAATCGTTTTGCTGAATCATGGGGAGAAGGGTGCCCAGGGAAAGCATCCTGAACTTTTCTTTTACGAGATATTTGTTCAGGGCCCTTAGGTCTAGGATGGGACGCATCCCCCCTGTTTTCTTTTCCACAAGGAAGTACCTGGAATAGAACCCCAGCCCTTCTTGCCCGGATGGCACGGGCTCGACCGCATTGGCGCTGAGAAGGGCGGAGAGTTCCTCTGCAAGTACCTGCTTGTGCTGGAAGCTGTAGGACTGAGCTCCCGGTGGACAATTTGGAGGTTGAGAGGCCAAATTGAGGGTGTATCCTTGCCGGACTATTTGGAGAACCCACTGATCGGAGGTTATAAGAGGCCACCTTTGGTGAAAAGCTTTCAACCTCCCTCCGACAGGCAGGTCGCCCGGCACTGACACTTGGATGTCGGCTATGCTCTGCTGAGCCAGTCAAAAGCTCGCCCCTTGCTTTTGCTGGGGAGCCGCGGGGCCTTGCTGATTCGCACGCTGCTGACGAGAGCGAGCGCGCTGGGGCTTAGCCTGGGCCGCAGGCTGTCGGGAAGGAGGATTGTACCTACGCTTGCCAGAAGTATAGGGAACAGTCTTCCTTCCCCCGAAAAATCGTCTACCTGTAGAGGTAGAAGCTGAAGGCTGCCGGCGGGCGAACTTGTCGAATGCGGTGTCCCGCTGGTGGAGAGACTCTACCACCTGCTCGACTTTTTCGCCAAAAATGTTATCCGCACGGCAAGGCAAGTCCGTAATCCGCTGCTGGATTCTATTCTCCAGGTCGGCGGCACGCAGCCATGAGAGCCTGCGCATCACCACACCTTGAGCAGCGGCCCTGGACGCAACATCAAAAGTGTCATAAACTCCTCTGGCCAGGAATTTTCTGCACGCCTTCAGCTGCCTGACCACCTCCTGAAAAGGCTTGGCTTGCTCAGGGGGAAGAGCATCAACCAAGCCCGCCAACTGCCGCACATTATTCCGCATGTGTATGCTCGTGTAGAGCTGGTAAGACTGGATCTTGGACACGAGCATAGAGGAATGGTAGGCCTTCCTCCCAAAGGAGTCTAAGGTTCTAGCGTCCTTGCCCGGGGGCGCCGAAGCATGTTCCCTAGAACTCTTAGCCTTCTTTAGGGCCAAATCCACAACTCCAGAGTCATGAGGCAACTGGGTGCGCATCAGCTCTGGGTCCCCATGGATCCGGTACTGGGACTCGATCTTCTTGGGAATGTGGGGATTAGTTAATGGTTTGGTCCAGTTCGCAAGCAATGTCTTCTTCAGGACATGGTGCAAGGGAACAGTGGACGCTTCCTTAGGTGGAGAAGGATAGTCCAGGAGCTCAAACATTCAGCCCTGGGCTCGTCCTCCACAACCACCGGGAAGGGGATGGCCGTAGACATCTCCCGGACAAAGGAGGCAAAAGACAGACTCTCGGGAGGAGAAAGCTGTCTCTCAGGAGAGGGAGTGGGATCAGACGGAAGACCCCCAGACTCCTCGTCAGAGAAATATCTGGGATCTTCCTCTTCCTCCCACGAGGCCTCACCCTCGGTGTCAGACACAAGTTCACGGACCTGTGTCTGCAACCTCGCCCTGCTCGACTCCGTGGAACCCCGTCCACGATGGGGGCGTCGAGAGGTAGACTCCCTCGCCCGCATCGGCGAAGCTCCCTCCGCCGACGTAGTCGGGGAGCCTTCCTGGGAGGTGGCCGCGGTCGGTACCGCACGCGGTACCGACGTCGGGGACCTCAACCTGGGCGATGGGCCAGCCGGCGCCACGCTCGACGGTACCGGTGGCGCAAGCACCGCCGGTACCGGAGGGGTAGGGCGCAACAGCTCTCCCAGAATCTCTGGGAGAACGGCCCGGAGGCTCTCGTTTAGAGCGGCTGCAGAGAAAGGCTGAGAGGTCGATGCAGGCGTCGACGTCAGTACCTGTTCCGGGCGTGGAGGCTGTTCCGGGCTGTCCAGAGCGGAGCGCATCGACACCTCCTGAACAGAGGGTGAGCGGTCCTCTCGGTGCCGATGCCTGCTGGGTGCCGAATCCCTCGGCGACCCAGAGCTCTCGGTGCCGACACGGGGAGGAGACCGGTGTCGATGCTTCTTCGATTTCTTCCGAAGCATGTCACCGGAGCTCCCCGGCACCGACGAGGAGGACGTCGAATCCACCCGTCGCTTCCTCGGGGCCGAGACCGAAGAAGGTCGATCTCGGGGGGGCTGTACCGCAGGAGCCCTCAGGGTAGGCGGAGACCCACCCGAGGGCTCACCGCCACCAGCAGGGGAATGGACAGCCCTCACCTGCACTCCACCCGATGCACCACCGTCCGACGACATCAGCAGACGAGGTCCTGGTACCACCGACGTCGATGCAGCTATCCGATGTCTCGGCGCCGATGCAGAGGCCCGATGCCTCGATGCACTCGATGCAGGGGCGGCCGAGGAAGATGGTCTGGACGCTGACGACGTCGATGCACTCGAAGATCCCGGTGCCGATGCCGACGAAGAGCCCGAGAACAACACGTTCCACTGGGCTAGTCTCGCTACCTGAGTCCGCCTTTGAAGCAGGGAACACAGACTGCAGTTCTGAGGGCGGTGCTCGGCCCCCAGACACTGAAGACACGACGAGTGTCGATCAGTGAGCGAGATAACCCGGGCGCACTGGGTGCACTTCTTGAAGCCGCTGGAAGGCTTCGATGTCATGGGCGGAAAAATCACGCCGGCGAAATCAAAAGCCGAAATGGCGAAATTTGAAGCACCAAATTTAGAGGGAGAAAAAATCTCGACCGAGGCCGAAAAGAGGCCTACCCCGACGACGAAAGAAAACTTACCGGGGCAAAAAAGCTGGAAGTACGGGGAGGATTTACACGAAACCCGGCGGGGGGTTTCCGGAGCACTTCCCGACTAGGACAAAGCTTTCCCGAAGGAAAAAAACACGTTCAAACAAATTGGACGCGCGAGGTCGACTTTCCGGGGCTCGACACGGCGAAAACACGACCGTACCGAGTGCGGACAAAAGAAGACTGGCCGGCTCGAGCCGGTTTCGGGCGGGAAGACGGCCGCGCATGCGCGGTGCGCGCGGGCGCGCGAGGGCTAGCAAAGGACTTTGCTAGTGAAGTTTCCGATTGGAGGGGCTGCCGTGGACGTCACCCATCAGTGAGAACAAGCAGCCTGCTTGTCCTCGGAGAAATCTAGATACACTACATCAACTGGCTCACCTTTATCCTCATGTTTATTCACGCCTTCAAAGAAATGAAGCAAATTGGTGAGGCAAAACTTCCTTTGACTGAAACCTTGCTAACTCTGTCCTATTAAACCATGTTTATGTGTTCTGTAATTTTATTCTTGATAATAGTTTCCACTATTTTACCTGGCACTCACGTCAGGCTTACTGGTCTGTAATTTCCCAGATCACCCCTGGAACCCTTTTTATACTGGCCACCCTTCAATCTTCAGGTACTACAGACAATTTTAATGACAGGTTACAGACTACTAACAGAAGAACAGAAATTTCATGGCTGAGTTCTTTCAGTACCCTTGGATGAATGCCATCTGGTCCTCTTTAATTTGTCAATTTGGCTCAGTATGTCTTCCAGGCTCAATAAGATTTCTTTCAGTTCCTCCACATAATCACCCTAGAAAATAATTTCTGATACAGGTAGATCTCTTACATCTTCTTCCTGCTTGCCCCTTTTGCTCCTTCATGATCTAACAGTAACACAGATTCTCTCAAAGGCTTTCTGCTTCTGATGTACCTGAGAAAGTTGTTAGTGATTTTTTTGCCTCTATGGCAAGTTTCTCTTCATATTGTTATGATTGGGGTCTGAACCCCTCTCAAACTTACCTCTTTCCTGGGGGTCAGCTTCTTAGCTGGCTTCTGTTTCTTTTCTCTGTCCTTTCTGAGCTGGCTCTGTCTCTCTGTGCTGGCAGCTTCCAGCAGCATGGGGTTAATTGTTTTACTTTACTACTGCACCTGTGTGTGTGTTGCCTGAGTTGCTCTAACTCTCTTTGGGTGTACTGGCTTCAAGTGGTTCACGGTTTTGTATTGGTGTGGGTTGGGCCTCTCTGGGTCAGTGTGCTTTTGCCTAGGTCTAGGGAGTGTGAAATCATCAGGGAGGGCCTTGATAAGGAAGTGGTGTTGTTTCCTTCAGGGCCTTTGCAACAGTTGTGTTTGCTTTAGGTAGGGTGGTGCAGTGTGCACTTCTGACATTGTGTCTAGGGTCCCTGCTTGCTTTTGCTAAGGTCCAGGTTAGTGTTAGTGCAGTGTGCACTGGTGTCTATGTGTTTAGCTTTCCTGCTTTTCCCTTTGGTTCCCCTGCTTTTCCCTCTTGGTTTTGGAAGCATTGCTATGTGTAGGGCTTTGGAAGCTCTGTTGCTATTAGAAGTACTCCTGGGTTTGGTGTTGTTAGGAACACTGCAGAGTTTGCTGTTAGAAGTACTTCTGGTGTTTGTGCTATTGGTAGCATTGCAGTCTTTGCTGTTGGTGTTGGTGATTTAGAATCACTTTTGGCTTATGTGTTAGCTTCCCTTCTTTTTCCTTGTGGCTCCCCTGTCTTCCCTTTTAGTGCTAGGAGCTCTTCTAGTTGCTTGCCAGAGTAGTGCTTAGGAAGCACCTTGTTAGTTGTATCTAGCTTGCTAGAGCAGTGCTTAGGTAGCTGGTTAGTTCTGTGTTTAGCTTATTAGTGTAAAGCTCTGCTTGTAGCTTGGTGCTTAGTAGCACCTGTGTTAGCTTTGTGTTTAGTTCCCTGCTCTGTTAGTTTAGGGCTTAGGAAGTCCCTTTCTTGAGCAGGGATTAGGAGCTCCTGGTTAGTATAGGGCTTAGGAAGTCCTTTTGTCAGTTTACTGTTAGGAACACTCCTGCTGGTTTAGGGCTTGGGAGCACGTAGATCAGTTTAGGTTTAGGAGCACTTCTGTTTCCAGTCCTGGTCCCTATGTCATCCGGTATCCAGTAAGTCCTGTCGGCTACTCGAACCCAGGAGCTCAACTTCTGGGGGGCTTAGTAGCTAAGTACAGGTGAAGCTGTGTGGACCAGCCCAGTGTGCTCCAGTCCAGTGTGCTCCAGTCCAGTGTGTTCCGGTCCGGTGTGTGTTCCAGTCTAGTGTGCTCCAGTCCAGTGTGTTCCGGTCCGGTGTGTGTTCCAGTACGGGGGATTCCAGTCCAGTGTGTTCCGGTCCGGTGTGTGTTCCAGTCCGGGGGATTGCAGTCCAGTGTTCCAGTCCTGTGTCCTCCAGTCCGGGGGATTCCAGTCCATGTGTTCCGGTTCGCTGGGCAGTGCCTGCAGTCCCTGCCGGTGTGTTTACCCAGTGTTGGTTGGTGGGTTTTGCCTGCTGCTGTCGCTCCTCGGCAGCAGCCCAAGGGCTCACGTTTGCTCCAGAGCCCAGCCCCGTGGGCTCTGAACCTGAGAACCTGACACATATTCTCTTTTAGCCTTCTTTATCAATGCTTTGCACCTAACTTGCCAATGCTTATGTTGCTTCTTATTTCCTTCATTTGGGTCCTTTTTCCATTCTTTCAAGGATGTTCCTTTGGCTCTAATAGCCTCTTTCACTTCACCTTTTACCATGCTAGCTGTCGTTTTCTCTTCTTTCCACCTTTGTAAATATGTGAAATGCATTTGGTCTGAGCTTCCAAGATAGTATGTTTAAACAACATCAATGACTGAGTTAATGTCCTAAACCTTGCAGCTGACTCTTTTAGCTTCATTTTAACCATTTTCCTCATTTTAAAATAGTCACCCTTTTGAAAATTAAATGCTACTACAGAAGATTTCCTTTGTGGCTTCATTCCAGTTAGTAGTTCAAACTTGATTATATTATGATCACTGTTTCCCAGCGGACCCAACACCATTACCTCTTGTACTATGCCCTGCACTCTACCAAGGACTAGATCTAAAATGGCTCCTCCTCTTATTGGTTCCTGGACTAATTGCTCCAAGAAGCAGTCATTTATTACATTTAGGAATTTTATCTCCCTGGCGCTCCCTGACACAACATTTATCCAGTCAACATTGGGGTAATCGAAATCACCCATTACGATACTGTTGCCCAATTTGCCAGCTTTCCCAATTTCTTTAACCATTTCTTCATCTGTTTGTTCATTCTGTCCTAGCAGACAGTAGTACAGCCCTACAAGAATACTCCTTGACTTCACACATGGAATTTCTATCCATAAGGATACGAAGCTGCTATCTGTTTCATGGAGAAGTTCATTTTGTTTGACTCAATTCCCAACCTCCCTTACAATCTGATCTCCTCTATCATTGCAATGTAATTTGTATCCTGTTAAAACAGTGTCCCATTGACTGTCCTCCTTCCACCAAGTTTCTGAGATGCCTATTTTATCTACCTCATCATTTAGTGCTATATACTGTAACTCTCCCATCTTATTTTTTAGGCTTCTAGCATTTGTACACAGGCACTTCAACTTGTGTTTTTTCCTTGCATCTACAAACTGCTTAGGAGCTGATGGGGATGACGTGCATCCTTTACTCTACTCTTTCCTTAAATACTACTGGCTTTCTTTCACCATTGTTGAAACCTCTCTATTAGGATTCCCTAAATGTCCTGTTTCAATAGTATCCTTCAAGGATACTCCATACTGAACCATGTGCTCCTGGGCAACTGTCTGGCATATTTTCAAAGCACTTAGCCTTCCAAAGTTCCATAGGTTTCTATGGAACTTTGGAAGGCTACGTGCTTTGAAAATATGCCTCTGTGTCTCCCCCCCCCCCCCTTCCATTTTAGTTTAAAAGCTGCTCTGTCTCCTTTTTCTTTTTAAAGTTATCACCAGCAGCCTGGTTCTGTTATGGTATAAGCCAATCATCAGAATTAAATGTGTAGCATGATGTTGTGTTGGATCAGATACATATATATACACCAATATATTTTTGCAGCTTTTAAAAATATATTTTTGACACTGCAGCAGAGAAAGTTTCATTTCAAGCCCCTCTCTCCCTATCCCTTTTTCTGGGAACTTCTGATAGCAGGGATAGTCAATTACAAACACTTAAAGACAAAAGAGAGATATATAGCTTCCTCTGCCCTCCCACCTAACAAAAGCTTGACTAAGGTGGGCACCTGAATACCCCATTGAAAACAAAGAACTCAGAGGAAAAGCATAAACAGAACATTTGCCTGTCATCAGAGGTATACCTGCCCCTCCCATCATCTATCAGACAAATGGACGCCAGGACATCTGCAGAAAGAAGGACTTATAATGTGGTCATGTGAACAGACTACATTAACCATAATGCCTTGCAAAATATCCAGGACATGCACACACCATGCTTCTCTGCTAACATTATAAAAGGCCTGGAAACAGCCCAGCTCGCCCTCTTGGAACCTGCCTCCTCTTGGGACCTGCTGCTCTCTTTGGGGTCTGCTGATGCCTTGCTCCTGATCATGTGCTCATCAATCAGCTGGACCACAGCATGCTTGTAACAAGGACTGTGAGTTAACCTACCTGCTACTTTGTTCTATTTTATGCACAAATTCTCTGTTCTAAGATCCTTTTAAAAACCCACCTCTCGTGTGCAATTGTATATTAAATCAACCTTTTTGAAGCTAAAAATACGGTCTCTTTGTGTTCTGAGTATATGGTATCTTTTATATATACTTAATTTACTTAATTTATTGCAATTATCACCTTTGGTGATTGGTGGAGAAATTAATATCCTAAAGCTTATAAATACAGCGCCTGCTCTTAAATTATAAACAGTAGCGAGTGCTCTAGAGCTCTTTCCCCCAATATAAATCATTTCTTGTAACAGTTCCACCCTGGTTAAGGTGGAGTTCCTCCTTTCTGAACAGGCTCCCCCTTTCCCAGAATGTTGCCCAGTTCATAACAAATCTAAATCCCTGATCCCTGCACCGTCTCAACCACGCATTGAGACTTCGGAGCTCTGCCTGTCTCTTGAGTCCTGCGCATGGAGCAGGGAGCATTTCTTAAAATGCTTCCCTGGAGGATCTGGACATCATCTTTCTACCTAAGAGCCTAAATTTTGCTTCCAGAACCTTCCTTCCACATTTTCCTATGTCTTTGGTACCCACGTGTACCAAGACAGCTGGCTGCTCCCAAGCACTGTATATAAAATCCTATCCAGGTGATATGTCAGGTCAACCACCTTCGCACCAGGCGATCCTCACACCCACCAGCCTCCCAGCTATCTACATGACTAATGATCGAATCACCAACTACAACAGCTACCCTAACCCTTCCTGCCTGGGCAGAAGATCTTGGAGACATATCCTCGGTGTGAGAAGATATTGCATCCCCTGCTGGGCAGGTCCTTTTAGGAGACCTCCCTCCTCCAAGGAAGCACAGGGGCTGCCAGGCTGGAGCTGGGACTTCTCTACAACATCCCTGTAGGTTTCCTCTATATACCTCTCCGTCTCCCTCTGCACCTCCATGTCTGCTACTCTAGCCTCAAGAGAATGGACTCATTCTCTGACAGCTAGCCACTCTTTGCATTGAGCACACACATATAACCTCTCACCAACTGGGAGATAATCATACATATGACAATCGATGCAAAAGACTGGACTTCTGTTTGCATCTTAGTATCACTGACTTGTTTAATAATTTATAACTTAAGGTAGTAAGGATATTAAACTAATATAAAAGAGCCTTTAGATTAGATGGTATATTGTGTGATTTATTTAGTGTTTGCTTCTTAGAAAGTAAAGAAATGTAATTAAAACTCTGTAAGAGGATTCCTCTCTTGTTATCCTAATTAGAACTGACTATAAATTAAAACTATAAATGAAGAGTTATGCTAAGGGTTGGTGGGAATGAAGACTGAACTTGGCCCTGCTATGCCTTCTAGAAATTATCTGTTAATATTGTAGGCTATGGCAGAATTTTCATGTTTTAAAACTATAGGGCCCGACACGGGCCGTGTTTCGGCGCACAAGCGCCTGCCTCAGGGGTCTGACATAAAAACACAAAGATAATTATAAATACACATTTCACAAAAATTAACATCCATATCATAAAGTAATAAACAATTAAAATGCAAAAACATAAAAATAATAAGAGATACAATATTAAAATATTAAAAATAAATGTATGAGGATCAAAATCTTGTCAGTGATAACCCAAAGTGTTTAAAATAAAATAACTAAAATAAACTTCCATGAACCATTATGTACAATCATATACACATTAACACCATTTACAAAATCATAGAATGAATTAAAATAATGTGATATATTAACCTATTGTGATATGACTCACTCTAAATATCATAGTATCATGAGTGTTATGGCAAATTGTATTTGTGAGTTGTGAGCACACTCATGATTGCTTTTTCTTGTTTATATTGTATGCTTGTATGCTGTATTACCCTCTCTTTTGTGATTACTTATTAAAACTATAGAGAAAAGGGTTTTATAATATGGAAAGTAAGCTGTGCTACAAACTAAAGTTAAAACTCCAAACTGGGGTTTCCTGTGACTATCAGCTTTGCTCTACACAGATGCTATTGTAAACTCTAGAACAGTCCCCTTAACTGCTAGCCCAGTGGTTCCCAAACCTGGTCCTGGAGGCATCCCAGCCAGTCAGGTTTTCAGGATATCCACAATGAATATTCATGAGAGAGATATGCATACACTGCCTCCACTGCATGTAAATCTCTCTCATGAATATCATTTGTGGATATCCCAAAAACCTGACTGGTGAGTTGCCTCTAGGACCAGGTTGAACTGTAATAAATATTTTAAATGCTAAACAAAGAAAATCCTATTCCTTAAACTGCCTTTGCTAAATAAGTAGAGTAACTTAAAGGCATATTTTCAAAGCACTTAGCCTTCCAAAGTTCCATAGGTTTCTATGGAACTTTGGAAGGCTAAGTGCTTTGAAAACGAGCCCCTTTAATGCCTCAGGGATCGGTGCTGGGGCCGATTCTGTTCAATATATTTGTGAGTGACATTGCCGAAGGGTTAGAAGGTAAAGTTTGCCTTTTTGCGGATGATAGTAAAATTTATGACAGAGTGGACACCCCGGAGAGAGTGGAAAACAAGAAAAAGGATCTGCAGAAGCTAGAAGAATGGTCTAAGGTTTGGCAATTAAAATTCAATGCGAAGAAATGTGAAGTGATGCACTTAGGGAGTAGAAATCCACAAGAGACGTACGTGTTAGGCGGTGAGACTCTGATATGTACGGACGGGGAAAGGGATCTTGGGGTGATAGTATCTGAGGATCTGAAGGCGAAGAAACAGTGTGACAAGGCGGTGGCCATAGCTAGAAGGTTGCTAGGCTGTATAGAGAGAGGTGTGACCAGCAGAAGAAAAGAGGTTTTAATGCCCCTGTATAAGTCGTTGGTGAGGCCCCACCTGGAGTATTGTGTTCAGTTTTGAAGGCTGTATCTTGCTAAGGATGTAAAAAGAATTGAAGCGGTGCAAAGAAAAGCTACGAAAATGGTATGGGATTTGCCTTACAAGACATATGAGGAGAGACTTGCTGACCTGAACATGTATACCCTGGAGGAAAGGAGAAACAGGGGTGATATAATGCAGACATTCAAATATTTGAAAGGTATTAATCCGCAAACTAACCTTTTCCGGAGATGGAAAGGTGGTAGAACTAGAGGACATGAAATGAGATTGAAGGGGGGCAGACTCAAGAAAAATGTCAGGAAGTATTTTTTCACAGAGAGTGGTGGATACTTGGAATGCCCTCCCGCGGGAAGAGGTGGAGATGAAAACAGTAACGGAATTCAAAAATGCGTGGGATAAACATAAAGGAATCCTGTTCCGAAGGAATGGATCCTCAGAAGCTTAGCGGAGATTGGGTGGCAGAGCCGGTGGTGGGAGGCAGGGCTAGTGCTGGGCAGAGTTCTACGGTCTGTGCCCTGAAATGGCAGACACAAATCAAGGTCAGATATACACATAAAGTAGCACATATGAGTTTATCTTGTTGGGCAGACTGGATGGACCGTGTAGGTCTTTCTCTGCCAGCAACTACTATGTTACTATGTTACAAAAATAGTTATAGGGAGAGTTGGTTTGAAGAGAAATATATAAGTGTTTGATCCAACTGCCTTGTCACCCAGGCAAAGAAATTAATCAGATTCATCTGACAAGACCTACCTCTAGTAAAATCATGCTGCTCCTGTAATTCATTTGATTCCAGAAACCTCACTAATCTCTGTTTTAGAAGCATTTCCAGTAATTACTCATCACAGAAGTCAAACTAACTGGCCTGTAGGTCCCAAGCTCCTCACGTTTTTGTGGAAATGGACCACATCTGCCTTTCTTCAATACTCCGGAACCACTTCCTACTACTATTACTACTATTTAGCATTTCTATAGCGCTACAAGGCGTACGCAGCGCTGCACAAACATAGAAGAAAGACAGTCCCTGCTCAAAGAGCTTACAATCTAATAGACAAAAAATAAAGTAAGCAAATCAAATCAATTAATGTGTACAGGAAGGAGGAGAGGAGGGTAGGTGGAGGCGAGTGGTTATAAGTGGTTACGAGTCAAAAGCAATGTTAAAGAGGTGGGCTGAAATAGAGAAGCTGAAATAACTCTCTACCCTGAAATGCAAAATCCATAGGGCCTGATTTGTGTGTTTCAAATCCAGGATTAATTTGAAGGAATCTTCTTTCTTTGACACTACAAAGCAAATGAAGTAATGTCGTTTTCTCCTCTGGAAACAGAAGCAACCACCCCCAAGGTTAGAAACCTTTCCAATGTGACTCCTATCTGGATCTTTTTGGTTGGCACATGAAAGGGAGGCTCTATATATGCTGGTGTGAAATTCTAGCATATATTCTCTTCACATCAGCTCCAGAACCCATTTGTCAGATGTGATTCAGGTCCATTCACAAAATGAAGATAGCTGACTCCCTTATCCACTCCCTGGAGGGAGGACCTTCCACTCTTCAATGAACTCCTCTACAGCCTCTGCAGTTTTCTGAACCTCAGAATCTCTTTTGTGATCAAACTGAAAGTCTATCTTCCCTGTAGATGGGGTTGTTTAAGAGTTAAACTTCCTGGATGGTCACATCTTGCTTCTCTAAATCTAGTCTAGGCTTGTCCAAGTTCTGTCCTTAAAGGCTGCAAGCAGACAAGATTTTCAGGATATTCCTAATGAATGTGTATGTATACAAAAAAATAAAAAGCTACAAACTCTTCAATTGTCAACAAATATCAATATAAATACTACATGCTTTGATGACTCAATTCACTTACAAATATATTTAAGAACTCCCACTTATAATTACATTTTTTTAATTACATCCAAATAATCAAATTATAACACTAATAAGTTAATATTCCACTCACACCTACCAAACATACATAAAATCTATATTTATCTTAAGTCCACTCTGTTGGAATCCCCCAAATTTGCTCACGAAATTCA
Source organism: Microcaecilia unicolor (assembly GCF_901765095.1). Taxonomy (NCBI): domain Eukaryota; kingdom Metazoa; phylum Chordata; class Amphibia; order Gymnophiona; family Siphonopidae; genus Microcaecilia; species Microcaecilia unicolor. Next base: position 435,470,641 of record NC_044033.1, read on the forward strand.
ACACTGTTCTTCCACCAAATCAGCAAATTCCCACTTGTACAGAGGAAATAAAAATATGTCCCAAACGTCCTCCAATTAATACTGCTGGTGTCAGTTCCAATATCCTTACAATGACATGATTTTGTTGCGCCACTGCAAGTTCCCCTGTTTAATCCAAAGTATCATCAGTATGAATCTCAGCCCCGATGGGTCTCTCTTCTTTCAGCAACTCTAGTGAACTCTCACCACTGCTGACAACTCTATACAGAATGTCAAAACTCTCTCTCTTAACTGTATGCAGATAAATGAAACATGGCAATGTTGAGACTGTAACGCTTCCTCGGGAGATCACTCTACAAAAATAACCATAAAAACTTCAACCTAATACTTAATATCACCTAATAATGAAAATACTAATAATCACATATCAACAGCACATACCCGCTTGAGACTCTCACTGCTTTCCATCATGGCGTCCATTGTCAAAATATGCTACTACTTGAGCAGTAAAACTTTCTCTTAAATCTTAGAGGGATTTAAACTTACATCATCAACATTGAGTTCTAATTAACCAATAGCAGACTACAATCAACCTCCTTGTTCAGTCCCATCTGAGTGACTGTGTCCCACATATAAATCAATCATATGAAGACCACAAACCGCAGGTCCTCCACTTGATGACCACATTTCATACAATGTGCAACTAACGGAGTCTCTACCCGCTGAAGACTGATATCTTTTTGAATGCGCGGTCTCCAGAATTGTATACAATATTCTAAATGAGGTCTCACCAGAGTCTTTTACAGGGGCATCATTACCTCCATTTTTCCTACTGGCCAAGCATCCTTCTAGCTTTTGCTATCACCTTTTCTACCTGTTTGGCAACCTTAAGATCATCATCTTCTTCCACTATTAAAGAATTCTTATCAACAAAACAGTCCACAATCCAACAGCGAGAAACTGCCCCACTTGACACATCTGAGAGTGATTCCCAGTCATCAATCCCTCCCAACTGTGGTCTTTTTCCTATCAAGGAGTTTCCGGTGCTGCAGTCCAATCCACGACCCTTGATGCTGAACTGAGAGCTTACACTTAATGAAGCAAAACGGTTATATGCAGAAGCAGGATGAATTCTAGGGAAAACCTCACAGATTGTGCCTGCGAGAGAAAATCATTAAAATCATTTTTCGTACCTTCGTACCTTAGAGAGGCTGTAGCTTGGAAACAAAAGACTCTCTGGATACAAAGTAGGTAGCCCAGTAGTTAGATGAGCTTCTACAGCTTCAGGAGACTAAAAGGTAGGCTCTCCTGCATCATCATCTAGTGTGTCCCAACTCTAAAGAGCAGAGGAAACTGTAGCTGCCTGCTTCAAAGATCCCCCTTTGGTCCCAGCATACTTCCCTGATGCTGGATTGACCTGCAAGGAGCAAGCTGGACCCCCCTCCACAGCAGGCAGCCTTGTGGCAGCCACCTCAGAGTAGCTGCTGAGGTGGCTGCCACAAGGCAAACACGTTTATCTATTTCCAACACTGCCTTCAATGTTCCTTCTTCTCAATGCATCCACGAATGACTTGGGCCCTACCCACTAGATCTCCAGTTCCTATATCTTCCTCAAACTGTGTTGACACCTTGAACCTTCAAATGAGGAAAAACCATTTGCACTGTGCCTGGTGCAAACTGCGCCTGAGAAGTGTGGAAAATTATTCAACAACCCTCATAGATCCCCTCTGCTCTTCTTGCAAATGGCATCACATAGCTCTCAGCATGCTCAAAAGCAGAGGAAGGTGAGAAACCCTTCATTGGAAAAGAAGGATTTACTTCTGTTAAACAAACAAAATCAGGCTGCTCCCAGCAGGGGCGAAAAAACCCACCTTCTGACAGCCACTAATTGCTTTGCTCCCAGCACTTACCCCTACCATAGGAAAAGGCAACTCAAGCAGCTAAGGAACTTTGGGAACATCATACCATCAGCTCCTCTGACTCCCCCTTATTCAATATCCAGGAAGCAAACTTTAGTTTTATTTTTATTATAAGGGGAGAGAGGTAGGGGTAAGAGGGGAGAGAGGGCATAAGTCTGCTCCAAAAAAAGTTCACCTAGTGAGGGGAAGGATCTGGACTCCTCCAGTCAAAGTAGCTCCTGGTAAGACTCTAGATGAAACTGAAAGAAGCCAAGAGAGAGATATGTCTGGCAAAAGCGCAAGCGGAAGAACAAATGGCTAGAAATGTAAGGAGGGGTGACAAAAATTTCTTCAGGTATATTAGTGAAAGAAGAATGACTAAAAAGGGAATTGTGAGACTAAAAGATACTGCAAACTGCTACGCAGGTAATGATGAAAAAAAAGCAAATTTGCTAAATAGATACTTTTGTGCTGTTTTCAAAGAAGAAAATCCTAGAGAAGGCCCAAGATGGACTGTCAAAAGTACATTTGAGAATGGAGTGGATATAGCACCGTTCACGGAAGAGAGTGTGTATGAACAACTTGAAAATCCAAAGGTGGACAAAGCCATGGGACCGGACGAAATCCACCCCAGGATATTGAGGGAGCTCAGAGAGGTTCTGGCGGGTCCTCAAAGATTTGTTTAATAAATCCTTGGAGACGGGAGAGGTTCCGAGGGATTGGAGAACGGCAGATCTGGTCCTCTTCACAAAAGTGGTGACAGGGAGGAGGATTTGGGGGGGACACCGGTGCCGGAAAGAATATTTGAAGCGGGGGAGTCGGAGAAACTAAACAAATTCTCTGTAACCTTGGAGGATGTAATGGGTCAGTTCAGCAAGCTGAAGAGTAGTAAATCACCGGGACCTGATGGTATTCATCCCAGAGTATTAATAGAACTAAAAAATGAACTTGCGGAGCTACTGTTAGAAATATGCAATCTGTCCCTAAAATCGAGTGTAGTACCGGAAGACTGGAGGGTAGCCAATGTTACTCCGATTTTTAAGAAGGGTTCCAGAGGAGATCCGGGAAATTATAGACCGGTGAGTCTGACGTCGGTGCCGGGCAAGATGGTGGAGGCTATTATTAAGAATAAAATTGCAGAGCATATACAAAAACATGGACTGATGAGACAAAGTCAGCACGGATTTAGTGAAGGGAAGTCTTGCCTCACCAATCTAATGCATTTTTTTGAGGGGGTAAGCAAACATGTGGACAATGGGGAGCCGGTTGATATTGTATATCTGGATTTTCAGAAGGCGTTTGACAAAGTGCCGCACGAAAGACTCCTGAAGAAATTGCAGAGTCATGGAATCGGAGGTAGGGTATTATTATGGATTAAGAACTGGTTGAAAGATAGGAAGCAGAGAGTAGGATTGCGTGGCCAGTATTCTCAGTGGAGGAGGGTAGTTAGTGGGGTCCCGCAGGGGTCTGTGCTGGGTCCGTTGCTTTTTAATGTATTTATAAATGACCTAGAGATGGGAATAACTAGTGAGGTAATTAAATTCGCCGATGACACAAAATTATTCAGGGTCGTCAAGTCGCAGGAGGAATGTGAACGATTACAGGAGGACCTTGCGAGACTGGGAGAATGGGCGTGCAAGTGGCAGATGAAGTTCAATGTTGACAAGTGCAAAGTGATGCATGTGGGTAAGAGGAACCCGAATTATAGCTACGTCTTGCAAGGTTCCGCGTTAGGAGTTACGGATCAAGAAAGGGATCTGGGTGTCGTCGTCGATGATACGCTGAAACCTTCTGCTCAGTGTGCTGCTGCGGCTAGGAAAGCGAATAGAATGTTGGGTGTTATTAGGAAGGGTATGGAGTCCAGGTGTGCGGATGTTATAATGCCGTTGTATCGCTCCATGGTGCGACCGCACCTGGAGTATTGTGTTCAGTACTGGTCTCCGTATCTCAAAAAAGATATAGTAGAATTGGAAAAGGTACAGCGAAGGGCGACGAAAATGATAGTGGGGATGGGACGACTTTCCTATGAAGAGAGGCTGAGAAGGCTAGGGCTTTTCAGCTTGGAGAAGAGACGGCTGAGGGGAGATATGATAGAAGTGTATAAAATAATGAGTGGAATGGATCGGGTGGATGTGAAGCGACTGTTCACGCTATCCAAAAATACTAGGACTAGAGGGCATGAGTTGAAGCTACAGTGTGGTAAATTTAAAACGAATCGGAGAAAATTTTTCTTCACCCAACGTGTAATTAGACTCTGGAATTCGTTGCCGGAGAACGTGGTACGGGCGGTTAGCTTGACGGAGTTTAAAAAGGGGTTAGATAGATTCCTAAAGGACAAGTCCATAGACCGCTATTAAATGGACTTGGAAAAATTCCGCATTTTTAGGTATAACTTGTCTGGAATGTTTTTACATTTGGGGAGCGTGCCAGGTGCCCTTGACCTGGATTGGCCACTGTCGGTGACAGGATGCTGGGCTAGATGGACCTTTGGTCTTTCCCAGTATGGCACTACTTATGTACTTATGTACTTATGTAGGGAAGAAGCTGGAAACTACAGGCCGGTAAGCCTCACTTTGATTATTGGAAAAGTCATGGAAGCGATGCTGAAGGAAAGGATAGTGAATTTCCTGGAAGCTGTAACCAGGTACCTCTCTTGTGCAGCCAAGGATAGAACAATCTCCTCCACCCACAGGCTCCCGGTACAATGAAGAAATAGATGCCCACCAGTAACTTCAATCTTAAGGACTTTTATTCCATGCAGGTTTCTAGTACACAGTTCCAACAGCAGCATAGCACATACCAGGATTCAATACAGGCTTACAGGCTCCAGTCTGGGCTCTTTATCCAGTGCACAATAAACAGTAATTCAATTCCCAAGACAAACAGTTCTTTCAGTTCATCATCACAGTCCAGTCACCAAGCAGCAGTTTCTACCTTCTATCCTCTTTACCTTCAGGAGAGTTCAATATTTTAGGGACTCCTTCTACCCAAGGGTTTCCCCTGCACCAGCTTCACAGTGAATTCAATACTTTTGAGACTTCCTCTCACTCAAGGAATTTCATCCTGCTTCAGTACTTTAGGGACCTCCCTGCCCAAGGGTTTTCAGCCTGCACTGCTCCTCTCCTCCTGAACTGAACCCCTCTTCCCACCAGGCAGCCCTCCTTTATAAACAAGCCTTCCAACTTCAGAGGTTCTCAAAAATAATCAGGTTTCAAAACAGGTTAGTAATTCCCCCACCATTCATGGTTTCTCCAAAGCAAACAGGTCTCCCCCAAGAAAAACAGGCTTTAAACCAAAATAAATTCTAAAACCATGTAGGTTTCCAAACCTTCAGGGGCTGCCTTCCTCAGCTCTCAAGCTCCCATTCCGTTCTCCTTCCTTCCCCTGCTCAGGCTGATTAATTCCCTCTTCCATCCAATCCTCCTCCTGCTTCTCAGCCCACCCCTCCCTATTACAGGTGGGCAGCATGATATACTGATTGCAGGTCCAGGGGAACTGGCTCCTTCATTCATCCTCCCTCTTGTGGTCAGAGACGGTATATGGCCAGCTTGCCTATCCCCTGGGCTCGCACTGCTAGGACTGGAAATGCATTCTGGGATATGTAGTTCATGGTTTTGCTGCTTCACTCTATACATCGGGGATGTAGCCTTGTCACAAAGCCAATAAAGTTGCAAGATCCGAGACAACATGGTTTTACCAAAGGTAAATCGTGCCAAACGAATCTCACTGAATCCTTTGATTGGGTGACCAGAGAATTGAATCATGGATGTGCTATAGACGTAATCTACTTAGATTTCAGCAAAGCTTTGACTTGGTTCCCCACAGGAGGCTCTTAAATAAACTGGACAGGCTGAAGATAGGACCCGAAGTGGTGAACTGTATTAGGAACTGGTTGACGGACAGACGCCAGAAGGTGGTGGTTAATGGAGTTCGCTCGGATGAGGGAAAGGTGAGTAGTGGAGTGCCTCAGGGATCGGTGCTGGGGCCGATTCTGTTCAATATATTTGTGAGTGACATTGCCGAAGGGTTAGAAGGTAAAGTTTGCTTTTTTGCAGATGATAATAAGATTTGTAACAGAGTGGACACACGGGAGGGAGTGGAAAACATGAAAAAGGATCTGCGGAAGCTAGAAGAATGGTCTAAGGTTTGGCAATTTAAATTCAATGCGAAGAAATGTAAAGTGATGCACTTAGGGAGTAGAAATCCACAAGAGACGTATGTGTTAGGTGGTGAGACTCTGATACGTATGGACGGGGAGAGGGATCTTGGGGTGATAGTATCTGAGGATCTGAAGGCGACAAAACAGTGTGACAAGGCGGTGGCCGTAGCTAGAAGGTTGCTAGGCTCTATAGAGAGAGGCATGACCAGCAGAAGGAAGGGGTGTTGATGCCCCTGTACAAGTTGTTGGTGAGGCCCCACCTGGAGTATTGTGTTCAGTTTTGGAGGCTGTATCTTGCTAAGGATGTAAAAAGAATTGAAGCGGTGCAAAGAAAAGCTACGAGAATGGTATGGGATTTGCATTACAAGATGTATGAGGAGAGACTTGCTGACCTGAACATGTATACCCTTGAGGAAATGAGAAACAGGGGTGATATGATACAGACGTTCAAATATTTGAAAGGTATTAATCCGCAAATGAACCTTTTCCGGAAATGGGAAGGCGGTAGAACTAGAGGACATGAAATGAGATTGAAGGGGGGCAGACTCAAGAAAAACGTCAGGAAGTATTTTTTCACAGAGAGAGTGGTGGATGATTGGAATGCCCTCCCACGGGAGGTGGTGGAAATGAAAACAGTAACGAAATTCAAAAATGCGTGGGATAAACATAAAGGAATCTTGTTCAGAAGGAATGGATCCTCAGAAGCTTAGCCGAGATTGGGTGGCGGGGCTGGTGGTTGGGAGGCGGGGCTAGTGCTGGGCAGACTTCTACGGTCTGTGCCCTGAAAATGACAGATATAAATCAAGGTAAGGTATCCACAAAAAGTAGCACATATGAGTTTATCTTGTTGGGCAGACTGGATGGACCGTGCAGGTCTTTTTCTGCCGTCATCTACTATGTTAGGTACCTCTCTGACCATACAAGCTCAAGTGGGTGACTAGCTCTCCAACTGAGCCCAAGAGCTGCGTCATGGGATCAGTGCTCAGCTGCACAATATTTTTGTCACCATCTGCTGAAGAAAGAGGATACTGAAAAGCTGAGTGCTGCATGGTGCCTCTAATACAGCAGAGTTCACAAGTCTTAAATATGTCTCCATCAGCTGGCTGAAGCACATAATACAAGCATTCTGTGAACAAAAAGAAACTGCTGTTTTAAACTGATCATTCACTAGACTCAAACCAAGAAGTCCTTAAATTACTGCTGACAGACAAAAGCTTTTCTCAATTTTATAATCTGTCAAACTGTTTTAATGCAAATAACTCTACCAAGTGCCATTTTGATTTTAAAACTTTTGGAGAGAAGTGTGAAACATCTGATTAATATAACAGGAAATGCTCCCAATACCCTGACTTAAAACCAAGCCCTTTACTACATAGGCACTGGCTCATGAAGAATGAGGAGAGAGTCACGCTCTCAAATTCCCTCAGACTTTCACTTTTTATCCAACCTAGAATTTAAGAGTTTCCCACCCAGCAATGTTTTATAATTAAGTTTCAAACTTATCAGAAATGGGTGGTTGCTTTCGACACATACATTAATAACAATGCATTATTAACTTTAAAGCCTCTTTAAAACCATTTAAATGCTAACACCCTAGAAAGGAATTTTTATACTCTATTAGTGCACCCCGTACTCTGGAAAAGGGACAAAACAAGAGTTTAGATCCATAGAATGAAGGATCTTTGCTACCACAGATGTTTTTCAAACAAACCGTAAAACACAGCCATACATACCAAAGGACCCAAATTCCACGTGCTTCTAATGCCCACAGTTAGATATATTCCTATTAATCCAGAATTGAAACATATTTTACTAAACCATAATCACTTCATAAGATTTTTTTTTTATAAACAATAAACCGGGAAAAATACTTTAAAAAAAAAAAAAAGGCCCCATGTTTCTGGTAGTATAACAGAGATTTTACTTCACATCTACATAAAACACAACCAAAACAGGCCAACCATGAGGTTCAGCCATAAAGCTGTCACACAGGTTAGCAGTCAGTCTAGTGGGGACTGACAAGACACAAATGTAGGTGTAGTCCAGCAGTGATGTGGCAAGGTTCTGGGGGATGGAAAAGACTGCTAACAAGGCAACTCACAATGGATATTTAGGTTTGGAGAAGATTATCCTCAGTCAGTAAAAAAGGACAGGATATTTTTAATAATATGCTTAAGTAGTATGTTTAATTAGGAGCAGGTGTGATGTGAAGAGGAAACATCTCTTCAAAAAATATGCTCAAACTAGAGGCAAAAGTTGTAGTGTAGCGGGTACAGAGTTACAAAGGAAATATCTAACAATTAAGAAAAAGAAATCAAAAATTCTTGATTGCATTATCATTGCACTTCCTAACTCAATACTTGATGGGAGCACTTTTTGTATTTGGATTGAGAATTTTAGATTTATTACTGGCCTTTTCCACTTATATGCTCAAGGTGAGATAACACACATCTTTCCTTGCCCAAATGGGCTCACAATTGAAGTTTATCTGAGGCACTGGAGGTTGAAGTGATATGTTCAAGGTCACAAAGGGGCTCATTTTCAAAACACTTAGACAAAGTGCCATAGGTTACTATGGAACTTTGTAAGCCTAAGTGCTTTTAAAATATACCTCCAAGTGTGTCAGCGGGGAGAAGTAGGAATTTGAACCCTGGCTTCTCTGGTTTGCAACCTGTTTCTCTAACCATTAAGATATTCTCAACTCCAGCAATAATTTGTATCAATAACAGCCATGATTCATTTTGGATAAGTGTCTACCAACTTTGTACAACATGATGATACACTATTGCCCATTCTTCTTGGCACAGTAGTTCAAGGTCTTTCAATTTGGTTGGGGATTCTCTGAGGACTGGAATAGGGAGTGGAATAGCAGCCTAATGGTTACAGCAGCAGGCTGAGAACTAGGGAAGCCAAGGTTAAAATCCTGTTTCTCTTACTGATGCTCCTTCTGACCTTGGGCAAGTCCATGCTGACGTCAGGTGACTGCTTCGGATTTTTACCACTATGGACACTAGATTAGTGATCCTTGGCAGAGGTAGAAAGGCTTTTGTCCGAGTCATGTCTAGCAGAGCTTCAGTGCCCAGATGACACTGCATACTGATCGTTTTGCTTCTTTTTGCAATGTGACCTTCACCAGCTAATCATCCAGACAGGATACTGTATACACTCCCAGTCCACATAGAATTTTGTGAATTCACGTAATGCCAGTAGCAGTGTTTTTCTATGATGAATCTGAGATGTCTCTATATGGATGTCAGTGTCCTTGAAGTCTAGAAAACATAACCAGTTTCCCTTTTGAAGGACAGAAATTAGGGTACCCAAGGAAACCAATCTGAACTTTTCTCTTTCTAGAAACTTGTCCAGGGCTCTCAGGCCTCGGATGGAATGGAATCCCCACTCCTTTTTTGTTGATTCAGTATGTTATGTATATCTTGCTACTGGTTCAATAAAAAGGCCTCCATGAAGAGCAAAAAAAACAAAACCCAACAATTACAACCCTCTTAAGCTATCTCCTCTCCATTCTTGATCAAGGTAGATCGCCCTCATTGTATCCTTAGACTTATCTGCGATTTTTGATTTGGTTTGTCATTCTACTTTATTCTCCCGTCTTCAAGAAATTGGCCTTTCTGGTACTGTATTAAATTGGTTTACTTCTTACCTTACCAGTCATTCTTTTAGTGTTCTTGCCCCTGTTTCTACATCTCATCCACTACCACTGAATTGCAGTGTTCCACAAGGCTCAATATGTCTCCCCTACTGTTTACATCTATCTTAGACCGTTAGCCACCCTCATACAGGATCATATCAGGTGGGGGGGGGGGGGGCACAGATGACATTGTTAATTTTTCCCACTTCTCACATCTCCCCCGACCTTACCCCTCTGCAGGTCTGCCTTGATGCACTTGCAGAATGGTTGGTGAGACATAAGCTTGTACTGAACCCAACCAAGACAATAACATCCTGGATTACAGATTTCCACCCTACTCCTATTACTCCCATTCTTTTCCATAGGTCTATCCTAGCAATTACATCTTTCCATTACCTCAGCATCATTTTTGATTCAAACTTCACTTTTGCCTCTCAAGTAGCTCAACTTATAAAAACTGGATTCCTTACTCTCTGACGGTTAAGATCTATTAAGAGCTACATTGATTTTAACTCACTGAATATACTAATCTATGTCTTTTTGATATCACGCCTCAATTAACTAACATGGTTTACTGTGACTTGTCCAAATCATTATTGCAAAGACTATAGACTTTTCAGAATTCAGCAGCACAGCTGTTATGTGGAGTTTGAAGGTATGATCATGTCACTTCCCTTGTGATCAAGGATTCCCTATCTACTACCAATCAATCTTTAAAACTGTTTGCCTTGCTCATAAAGCTCTCTGCTTTGGTTCACCCTCATATCTCTTATCTTTGGTTATTCCGTACACTCCTAACCATATACTCAGATCTTCGGATATCAACCGTTTGACTCTTCTCTCACTCTGTGCAGCTCACTATGAATCTACATGTGCCTCTGCTTTTTTTTTTTTTTTTGTGCCCAAATCTTGGAATGACCTCCACCGTCAATAAGAGCTGAGGATTCTTTCTCCAGATTTAAAAATCTTCTTAAAACCCATTTTTCCAGTTAGCTTCTGGTCTTACAGCACCGTCCCTTTGTGATAACATATAATTCCTTATATCTGTAGCTCTGGGTTACCATATTGTCTGGCACTGCATAGACTCCTCCTCAAGTCTGTTCTCCGAATGAATGTTTGCTATCCTGTCGACAATGGTGTTCCTTTCCTTTTTATTATATTTTAATTTTGTTAACCACTTCAACAACTTCTGTTGTATTGGCGGTATATCAAATTTTAAATAAACTATAAACTAACTATCAGCTGGGGGTAATAGAGACAAATAATAATAAAATAAGTTTCAGGTAGGCTGGCCTTAAACACCAAGGAAAAGAGCAATCCAGCCTGAAACAGTCTGAACTGCAGTGAGCTTTACCCTAGAGGGTGTAAAAGTGCAGCAATGTCAGCGTTTTCAGTTGGCACACAGAACAATGAGGGAGAAAGGGGGCAAAGTGCCAGCATATGGCATATTGGTGGAGCTGAAGGAGGAGGCCACCTTGGGCTCTGACTTGAAGATGGAGGGAGAGCCAAGATATGTTGGAGGACAGATCTTCACAGATCTTCTCCTCTATTCCAGTTGAAAATACTGAATTGTATTAATAAGATTCAATCATGGTCTCGTCAAAATCGCTTAAAATTAAACCCAGCTAAAGAAAAAAATAATCTTATGGCTGGGCAATGGCCAACCTACTTATTCTTTGATTTCTTTAAATAGCAAGGATAGATGCTTATTATATCTACCTCTTCATTTAGCACTATATACACTAACTCTCCCATCTTATTTTTTAGGCTTCTGGCATCTGTATATAGATATTTCAAATTGTGTTTTCTCCTTTCATATAGAAGCTACTTAAAAGTTGACAGGGATAATTTTCAACCTTTACTCTGCTCTGCCCTTAAACACTCCTGGCTTTCTTTCACCTTTGTTGAAACCTTTCTGTTAGGATTCCCTGAATAGCCTATTTTAATAGTATCCTTCAAGGATACCTCATTCCGAACCATGCACTCTTTAGTGACTGTCTGCTCCCTCCCCCTCCACTTCTTGTTTAAAAGCTGCTCTATCTCCTTTTTAAATGTTACCACCAATAGCCTGTTTCCATCCCGGTTCGGTGGAGCCCATCCTTTCAGAATAGGTTCCCCCTTTCCCAGAATGTTGCCCAGGTCCTATCAAATATAAATCCCTCATCCATGCACCATTGTGTCAACCATGCACAGACAGTTCTGCCTGCCTCTTGGGTCCTGCACATAAAATGGTGAGCATTTCTGAAAATGCCACCCTGGAGGATCTAGATTTCAGTTTTCTACAAAAGAGACTAAATTTGGCTTCCAGAAACTCCTTCTCACATTTTCCTATGTTGTTGGCACTCATAAGTTCCAAAGACAGCCGGCTCCTCCCCAGCACTGTCTAAAATACTATCTAGGTGACACGCGAGGTCCGCGACCTTCATACTAGGCAAGCAAGTAAAAAAGTGATCCTCACATCCACCAGCCACATTATGAATCACCAAATACAATGGCTGACCTAACCCCTCCTGGGCAGAAGCTGCTGGAGACACATCCTCAGCGCAAGCGCAAGAGGATATTGCATCTCCTGAGGGGCATGTCCTGGCTACAGGATTACATCCTGCTTCAGCAAGATGAAACTCTCCTTTTAGGTGACCGCCATCCTCCAAGCTAGCATAGGGGTTGCCAGACCGGAGGTGGGACTTCTTTACTGTGTCTCTGTAGGTCTCCTGTCTGCCTCAGCTCTTCCAAATCTGCCACTCTAGTCTCAGCAGACCAGATCTGTTCTCTAAGAGCTAGAAGCTCTTTGCACCAAGTACACACATATATTATCTCTTACCAACTGGGATACAATCATAGATGTGACATGCAATACAAAAGACCATATAACACCCCTCTCGCTGCTGGATTGCTGTCTGCATCTTAGTATTGGTGAGTTATTTAATTAAAACTTATTAAAGGTACTAGGGCTATAAGACTAATATAAAGGGCCTTAAGATTATCCTATATAATAATTCTCACCTCCAACGTTCTGACTTGCCTGGGACCGTAGCTCATTCCGAGTTGGTCTGCTATGCTCCGTAGATCAGGCTGACATCACCGTAGCCATTATGATGTCAACTTCAGAACCCAGGGGGAAAAAAAAAAAAAAACATGCCTCACAGCTGATCCATGTCCAGAGGAGGGTCGTTGGACATGGGTGGCTGGAGGGGGGAGGGGAGAGAGGGGGATCGCTGGACATGGGTGGCTGCAGGGGGGGCAGGGGGTCGCTGGACATGGGTGGCTGGAGGGGGGCAGGGGAAAGAGGAGGTTCGCTGGACATGGGTGGCTGCAGTGGGCGCAGGGGGAGAGGAGGGTCGCTGGACATGGGTGGCTGCAGGGGGAGAGGAGGAAAACCTTGCTAGCACCCATTTCATTTCTGTCAGAAACGGGCCTTTTTTTATTAGTATAGTACATTTTGTGATTTTAGTGTTTGCTTCTAAGTACAAAATTGTTAAAATCAATCACATGAGAATGAATATATTCTGTAATGACAAACCTCTTCTTGTAATAATTAACTATGTGCTAGGGGTGAGTAGGAGTTGGGGAAACTGAACTAGACCCCGCTGTGCCTTCTAGAGGCTATCTGTTAATACTCTAGGCTATGACAGTTAAGTTTCAACATCTGGCAGAAAGTTCAAGACTAGTAACAGTAATCAGACCCTAGTGACTTTTGCAGCTATTCTGCATTCCTAACAGTTACGTTACATTAGAAGTACTTATATTCCACAAATACTTCTGTAGTTCATTGTGGATAACAAAAATAGATAGTCATTCCTGAGAGCTTAGGGGGGGTCTTTTACTAAGCTACGGTAGCATTTTTAGCGTGTGCTAATGATTTAGCACATGCTAAACACTAGAGATGACACACAAAAATAACACAGCAAAGATGACACAAGAATAAGATCTTAGATGATGTGTAAAAAGTCCAATTTTATTGATGAGTCCAAGCCAATATTGTAACTCAACGAGACTCGACAGGGCTGTGTTTTGGCCAACCAGCATTTCAGGTCAGAAGGCAACCTCTGTAAAGCATTTAGAACATTTTTAGCAGTACAGTTCTGGTTTTCAGATATTTTATGGATCAGTCACAAGTCACTTATTACAAAAATTCATTATTTATCATTTTTACAAGTCACACATGTGACCTATAACTCTTCCTGGCTCTTACATAAAAGCAGTCCCTCCACAGCTGTGACAGATTCACTACAAGCAGATGCTGTACTTAACAGGAGCTGCGACTGAAAAGAGAGCTAGTAGGTGACTGGTTTATTTCATTCAAAAAGATGGAATTTTGCTTTTTAGCTCTCTTTAGCTCTATTCCTCTAATGGGTGAGTGAGCAGTTATTTTTCTAAGTACTTATTTTATCTATATATTTATTTTTTATACCATTCAAACTAGATAAGTGAAGTTGTGAAATCACACCTGCTGGGTAGGTCAATCTCTATTTCACCTCTACATTTAGGTTTATATATTTTATATATTTATATTTTGTGTCACTAGTTTTATAATTTTGGCACTCCTAATAATGGATAGCCTGAAAGAAATAAAACTTGGGATTTTGCCATGTTCACTTTCAACTTATTTACTTGAATTTCAATTACTACTACTACTACTACTAATCATTTTTATAGCGCTACTAGATTCAAATTCAATTCTAATCAATTCTTGTATCAGTAGCGTAGCCAGAGTTTAATTTTTAGATGGGCCTGGAGGTGGACTGGGTAGGCACAGGCCTTGCATTTCCTCTCCATCCGCTACCCCCCCCCCCCCCCCCCCGCGACAGCCCCCTACACATGGTCAGTTCTGGTCATTTTTACTGACCTGAAGCGCCGTTCTCCCTCCAGCACCGGCGATTCCCATAGCCAGCCTTCTGCTAGCGCGCGTCGTCGGAGCCTCTTCTCAGGCGCGTCCCGCCTACTCTGCAACTTCCTGTTTTCCACAAAGGTGGGACGCAGGAAGTTGCAGAGTAGGCGGGACGTGCCTGAGAAGAGGCCCCGACGACGCGCGCTGGCAGAAGGCTGGCTATGGGAATCGCCGGTGTTGGAGGGAGAACAGCGCTTCAGGGCAGTAAAAGTGAGCAGACCACGTGGACGGGGAAAGCAGGCAGAAGAGGCTGGGCGGGCCTGGAGCAAAAGTGGCTGGGCCTGGGCCTGTCCAGGCCCCCACCCGTGGCTATGCCCCTGTCTTGTATACCACTAATATCCCATTTCCAGGGTTCAGTGTGGTTTACAATCTAGAAGTGACAAAAATAGATAATGTTAGTGTGAGGTATGAGAAAATTAGATATCACTGATGTAAATGAATGAGAACAAAAATATAAGAAAGGATAGTGGGTGGTAGTAGGAGGTAGAAGTCATAATGGATTATTATGAAGCAGTCTTTGGGAAGAGAAAGATTTTTTGCCTCTTCCTGACACTAAGGTAGTTGTTCTCTGTTCTGATGGAAATAGGAAGACAGTTCTATATTTTAACTCCAAGTACAAGGAATAGAGAGCTGTAAATCTTTTGATATTGAGTTGACTTTTGAAACCACAAATTATCTACAAATAAAAACATTCAATAGAATTTGACGGTAGATTTGCATTTTAAAAAACTGAATATTGTCAGTGTAAATTCTATACTGAAGCTCTAAACCTCCTAACAACATACACAAAGGTTGTAAGAAAATGTTAAGAATAGCTGATAATGCAGAGCCTTGCGGCACACTTGGTTGAATATCCACAAAATTAAATCTTTGATGTCCATTAACAACACAACATTGTTTATTCTTCAAAATGGAAGAAAACCAATGCAAAACCACTCTAATTCCAGTTGATTCTAATCTCTTTTAAGAGAATTTGATAGTCTATGGAATCAAAAGCTGTTGATATATCAAGGGAAGCTAGAAAACAACGTCCCTTTATCAAATCCCACTTTGAACACATTCAACATTGAAATCAGCAAGGACTACCATATTTAGAATGAAATCCAAACTGATAATTGTTCAAAATCCGATTTTCTCAAGAAAATCAATCAACTGGTCAAACACGGCCTTCTTACTCAAGAAAGGTAGAGATGAAACAGGTCGAGAACTACCTATACACAAAGGATCTAAATTAGAATTAATAAATGTTTTCCCACCACTTTCCCTATGGGCTTCTGGATCACTCATCACTTTCCTTTCACCTCCCCCCCCCCCCTTTTTTTTTTTTTTACTTCCCCTTTCCCACTCTCCTATGCTCCCTTGAGCTTTTATTGTTAAGTTCCTAGCTGCCACTTGGTGATTTGCAGTATATGAAATAAAATAAAACACATCAGTAAACAATCTTCCTTAAGTGAAAAATTTACAATATGCAAAACGGGTACCAAAGACACTTCTTTCAAAGCCTTCATCATTAATGGCTAACAATGCAACATACAATAGAAATTCTTAATACAGAGCTCTTTAATCTGAGAAGCACTAATTTGAAAGAACATAATACAATTATCATCCTCTGATAACATGCATTCAGCCTCCATCAGTGGAGATAGATTTTCAAACTCTTTATTGCTCACAGTTTCCTATCTAACCCTACTGCAATATCAGGACAGAAATCTGCTCTCCAATTACTCCTTTAGCTTCCAAAGTACTTAATTTATGTATAATACCAAGTAACTCCTTGGATTGAGATGGAGCTGATTCTACTTATTCAAAAATTTTCTTAGCATTTAATGTAGTCGTGTTATATTGTTGGTGTGTCCAATTATAACTCTCCAACATTATCCTAGACGGGTACTTTTTCCACTGAAGTTCACATTTCCGCACTGATCTGTTAATTTCAACTCAGTATTAAACCAAGGGACTATACAAGTCCTCCTTCTGCAATATTGCTTTACTGGAGCAATCTCATCCAAGGCTTCAAGCAAAGCCATGTTATTATAATTATTTGTTACATTTGAATTCCACATTTTTCCACCTATTTGCAGGCTCAATGTGGCTTACATAGTACCGTAGAAGCGATCGTCAATACCGTTTTTAACAAATACAAAGTGAGGTTATGGTAAAAGTTCATGTGTGACAGACACATTGGGGAATCGTAAGAAGGAAGAGTTAAGTTATGTCCAGTATGAGCTTTGGTTTTTTTTGTGTTGCTAGGTTAAGGCATTTAAGTTGGATCATTAGGGTATGCCTTTTTGAACAAGTTAGTTTTTAGTAATTTCCGGAAGTTCAGGTAGTCGTATGTTGTTTTCACGGCTTTTGGTATTGCGTTCCAGTTATGTGCTTATATAGGAGAAGCTGGATGCATAGGTTGATTTGTATTTGAGTCCTTTGCAGCTTGGGTGATGGAGATTTAGGTATGTTCGTGTTGATCTTGATGTGTTTCTGGTTGGTAGGTCTATGACGTCTGTCATGTATCCTGGGGCTTCTCCATAGATGATTTTGTGAACCAGGGTGCAGATTTTGAACGTGATACATTCTTTGATTGGGAGCCAGTGCAGTTTTTATCGTAGGGGTTTGGCGCTATCGAATTTCGTTTTTCCAAATATAAGTCTGACTGCTGTGTTTTGAGCAGTTTGGAGTTTCCAACTCTTACATGCTTCTTCAGCATCTAATAATTCTATCTCCATCAACTTTGGATGCAATACTTCCTTCAAAGTTTCAGACTCAAACTCATCATGCCTCTCACAGTAGTAAAATGATTTACTCCTCATAATACTAATAGAGTCTCCTAGGAGATATTATTACAGGGAACTGGTTCAGAAGCTCAACAAATCAAGCTTCACTGCACGTTATTGAAGTGACTGGGACTTTCACTAGTTACAGCTGAATTTGACATCACAGTATTAAGATAAGTGTTTAATTCCATGTGAGGTTCTCTCTTTTGATTCACATAAGTATTCCAGTATTATCAGCAGTATCTATAGTATAACATCTTAGGTAGGAGGACGGTACAGTGCGATGATGTACTGTTGGGTATAACACATTTAAGGACTGCCAGTCAGCCCAGGGATAGTTACCCAGTCGCTGAGCACTACTTGCATATTATAAAAATTATAAAAAATTCCGTTTTTTCACACAGTGCACAATGTTATAACTTTTATGTTTAATTTTCATGGTTTTTATTAAAATTTAACTGTCAGATCCATGACCATTCCTCTTTTTGGAGATCCCTTCTCATTGTTTCTACTCCCTCCAGGGTATCCACTCTATTGGCTACTTCTGCATAGACCGAGGCCACATTAGATAAGGAGAAGCAGAGACAGCCTCATCTGCTCACTCCTGGAGGTCTAACCAAGATCTCTTAGGAGCAGTAGGGGCAGCAACTTGCAGCAACTCTGACTGTCCCTGCTTCAGTGAATAGACCTGGTGTAAAAGCAATATAAACTCCGGAGAAAAACAAAGATCCCAATGCAGCTGAATGCTCTGTCAAGCCCTGAAGCTGTAAAATGGCAGCTGTGCTCCGCGCATGATCAGACAGAAGCTACTCCTCACTGACAGTTGGCCTCTACAAATTAGTGCCCTTTCCCACACTCTCCTGCATCACACTGCACACCAATCCTGCCAGAGAGGCCTGAAGACCCCAGCATATTCAGATACTGCGCCAAATCCGAAGATGTGCTGCTGCTGACTGCTAGTTTCACTTCCTATGGGATTCCTGGCTTGCACATATTGCAACACCGGCCGGCAGGTCCTACAGTGGAAACACTGCTTAACTACCTCCATGGAAGTCACCATTCACCCAGACTGTCACAAGCACAGCACGTGTCCCAAGCAGTGAGTCAGGATCCCTCCCCTGTACAAAGTAGAACTTGCACCCCTCCAAGCAGTTCTGCGTCAAACTTTAGCGGGACTTACCTCTGTTACATAAGAATAGCCATATTGGGTCAGACCTATGGTCCTTCTAGTCCAACAGTGGCCAATCCAGGTCACAATTGCCTGGCAGAAACCCAAAATAGCAACATTCCATGATACAAATCCCAGGGCAAGAAGTGGCTTCCCCCATGTCTATCTCAAAAACAGACTATGGACGAACCAGGAACTTGTCCAAACCTTTTTTTAAACCCAGATACGCTAACCGCTGTTACTGCATCCTCCAGCAACAAGTTCAAAGGTTTAAACATTCTTTCAGTGAAAAGAATATTTCCTCCTATTTGTTTTAAAACTATTTCCATCTAATTTGAGTGTCCCCTGGTCTTTTGTACTTTTTGGCTGTTGGCTCCTCTCCTCCAGCTCAGACTCCACAAGTCTTACCACAGATGAGAAAAGTTCAGGACTCATACTCTGTCCCATGTTATCCACGAAACTTCTTTCCTTCTCCTTTCTTTTTTTTTTTTAATGTTGTTGTGCTGGAAAAGGAGAGTGACACAGAAAACAGTGGAGAGGTGAAGGGAAGGAAGAAGTAAATTTGCGGAGCACCAGAGATAGGGATCTGAAGACCTCTAGATATGACTCTGCAGATTCAAGCCACCCTCAAAGCTCAACTGGGGATCAGTTGACCAACTGGACCAAAAGCAAAGTGCTCACAACCAGAGGCTGAAAAGTGTTTCCATCCACCTACTGCAGATAGCTAGTTGATGGACACAACGATCCCACAGGAAGCTAAATAATAGAATCTATTTTTTACTCTTTCACAAAGTACAAAGACTAAGGGATACTGAATGAAGTTACAGGTTGATTTTGATTAAAACCTAGTTGGTTGCTAATGTGATCCCCAATTTGAGAGAACTATGTCAAGCTGGATACAGAGTCTTGCACATCTCTACACTGGGTAAGAGAGAGCACAGACTAGCAATGCATTATAACAATTTCTTTACAATTAGACTACTTGCTTCAATTAGTTCCTCTGCATTGGAAATAATGGCTGTTGAAATTAGAGATGAATCCTTTCAAGATAATTTGTTATTTTCTTTGCTATTGTCCTCTGGGAAAGAGTGAAGCTCACTTAATCTTTTAGGATTTTGTAGCTACAAATTCATTTCATTTTGATCACATTTTGTTATTAGACAACGTGAATTTACATCTAGAAAAAACTGCTAATGTTAAAGACTTTATGCAGTTTTTAGACTCACTGGGCCTCACATGGCCAGATAACTCTATTACTCATGAAAAAGAAAAAGCCATCAATTAGACATATCTTTTTCTAACCATCCCTCTTGGCATATGTCTATTCAACCTAACTGTTGGCAAAGTGTTCTGTGATCTGATCACTATTTTTTTTCTAGATTTTGATATGCACTGGCAGGAGAGTCACAGTGTAAGGAAGACAGGTTGGAAACAATCATTTTTTACAAGAATCAAGATCGACCAGGAAAAGTTGTCTTCTTTATCTATTATTTAAGAAATATCTGAAAACTTTTGTATTTGAAAAGTTTATTTTAACAGGATTTTTTTTTATAGAAGATGCTGTTGCTTTGAAGACTGAATGTTTTAATTCTGTTGTTTACCTGGGAATTTATACCTAGTTACCTGGAACTGTAATCCATGATGAACTAAGTAGGCAAATGTGGAATATAAGCCCCCAAAGCAATGTAATGCAATTGTTTGGAAGGAAGAGCCCATATTTTTGTCTAAAGCTAAGGACAGGGAGGTGTTTTGGAGGTTTCACTTTCCTGACAAGACCGTCTTTTAAGCAAAATTGGCCTCTAGCAGTATTTTTCCTGCTGAACTGCTGATTTCAGGGAAAAACTTGCTACAAAGGTTTCTCTGATAACAAGCAGCTTTAAAATGTCACACAAGTGGGACCCCTTAAAATAAAAACAAAAAAAGAGGAAAGAATGAAAAGAACTGCCAGTGTGTGTTCTGTACTCAGCAGAGGTTATATTTTGTGTTATACTGCCCTCTGCCAGATGTATTAACTAAATCAGGTAATTTGAAAGGCCACATAACTTTTGAAGGACAACAAAAAGAGAGAGTCCAAATCTCCCGCAAAAACGCACAAAACAACAAGAAAAGCGGAAGAAACCCAAAAAGACCAGACTGAAACCACAGATGGTAAGAGGACCAAAAAATGTTTTATTGGGACCCTACACGGTCCGTGTTTCGGCCGAAAAGGCTTTCCTCAGGGGTCTTCAAATTGTCGTATACAGATGTGCCTCCAAAATTCTCATGGAGTAGAAAGGCATGAAACTTATCTCTCTCTTTTTCCTCCCCTCCAAGTCCCAAAAAAAGGAAAAGCCTGCCACCTGTCTGCCCAATCTGCTTAAAAAAAAAAAAGTCCAAGGGAAAAACGCACAAGCCATTCGGAAGTCTAGGGGGCCAGCATTCCTAGTAGATTGGCACCACAGAAGACATCCCAGCAGAGCAGTGGGGCAACCTAGGGCGCTGCAGTGGACCTCACATAAAAGGTCCCAGTTACACATCTCATCATTACCCCCTTATATTGTATGGTGAGCCCTCAAAAACCCACCAAAAATCTACTGTACCCAACTGTACACCACTACAATAGCCCTTATGGCTGCAAGTGTCACCTATATGTGGGTACAGTAGGTTTTTGGTGGGTTTTGGACAGCTCACACTTTCCACCACAAGTGTAACAGAGTGGGACATGGGCTTGGGTCCCCTTCTCTACAGTGCACGGCACCAATCACAAGGCTACTCCAGGGGCCTGCTTGCTGCTCTAATAGGACTGGCCCTAAACATCTGAAGCTGTCATACAGACTGGTATGTACTGTTTCTTTCACATTTTGGGGGGGCTGACAGGGGGTCAGTGACTACTGGGGGAGTATGGAGGAGGTCATGCCTTAATCCCTCCAGTGGTCATCTGGTCATTTAGGGAACCTTTTTATGGCTTAGTCATTATTGAAAAAGGTCCAGACCAAAACATTCAACTTTTAGCCATGGAGGTTTTGCTTTGTTCCATTATGGCAAAAATAAACGCACGAACACACCCGACGCCCCCTTGTGATTTGGATGCACTGAAGACAAACTGCATAGAAAAACAGCTAGGAGCACTTTGTTAATCTATGCACAATTCTTTGGTATATCTTTATAGCCAGTATTAAATGGATATGTATGTATGGTTTCTAAGATATATTTACTTTTTAATCATATTAGAAGGATCTTGGTTTTTGTGAGATTGATTTTGTTCTTAATTCAGAGCAGACATCGATTTCATGCTTCTGTAGCAGTGTCTGTTATCCTCTGGGGTTGTCCGACACATTTTAGTGTATGTTTTGGTTTTTTTTTTTTTTGGGGGGGGGGTTACAGTTTTACTTTCCTATTTGATTACATATAGATTTTTGCTTGATATGCTATCCAGTATAAATCATTGTATCTTGAGAGAAAGTATATAAAACAAATTTTTTCAGTTTCCATACCTTCTTCTTAATATACACAATTTGTTCATATCTGTATGTTTTCTATTTATTTTATATGTTTATCTGTAGGATGTATGATCATTTGTGCCATTTGTGTTCATTTGAAGGTGAAATATTTGTTGGTAAGGTATTGGAGATGTTTGTATTTATATTTTATCATTTATTTACATTATTATAGTCATTATTGAAACAGGTCCAGACCAAAAACATCCAACTTTTAAGCCCTGGAGGTTTTCCTGTGTTTCATTATGGCAGAAAATGCACGCACTTGACACGCCCCCTTGCGATTTGGACGCACTGTAGACGAACTGCATACAAAAATATCTTTAAAATGTGTTTTGAAAATAGCAATTTGGATGTTTTTGCAAGAAAATATCCATCTGCTGCTTTGTGCCATTTTTTTTTAGAAGTTTTTCTGTTTCAAAAAGAGCCCCGATATGATATTCATTGTTATATTCTCTATTGCTTTCCTAATAATTCCTGCCTGATTTTTTAGCTGCTGCCACACACTGAGCAAAAGATTTCAATGTACTGACCACACTAGCACCTAATTCCTTTTCCTCAGTGGCGACTCCTAATGTAGAAAGTGAATGATACATACCTGTAGCAGGTGTTCTCCGAGGACAGCAGGCTGATTGTTCTCACGACTGGGTGACGTCCGCGGCAGCCCCCACCAACCGGAAAAGGCTTCGCGGGACGGTCGGCACGCAGGGCACGCCCACCGCGCATGCGCGGCCGTCTTCCCGCCCGTGTGCAACCGCTCCCGCCAGTTGAATGACAAGCAATAAAATATGAAACACAACTCCAAAGGGGAGGAGGGAGGGTAGGTGAGAACAATCAGCCTGCTGTCCTCGGAGAACACCTGCTACAGGTATGTATCATTCACTTTCTCCGAGGACAAGCAGGCTGCTTGTTCTCACGACTGGGGTATCCCTAGCTCTCAGGCTCACTCAAAACAAGAACCCAGGTCAATTGAACCTCGCAACGGCGAGGGTACAACAGAAAATTGACCTACGAAGAACAACTAACTGAGAGTGCAGCCTGACCAGAATAAATTCGGGTCCTGGAGGGTGGAGTTGGATTTACACCCCAAACAGATTCTGCAGCACCGACTGCCCGAACCGACTGTCGCGTCGGGTATCCTGCTGGAGGCAGTAATGTGATGTGAATGTGTGGACAGATGACCACGTCGCAGCCTTGCAAATTTCTTCAATAGTGGCTGACTTCAAGTGGGCCACCGACGCTGCCATGGCTCTGACACTATGAGCCGTGACATGACCCTCAAGAGTCAGCCCAGCCTGGGCGTAAGTGAAGGAAATGCAATCTGCTAGCCAATTGGAAATGGTGCGTTTCCCGACAGCGACCCCTAGCCTGTTAGGGTCGAAAGAAATAAACAATTGGGCGGACTGTCTGTGGGGCTGTGTCCGCTCCAAGTAGAAGGCCAATGCTCTCTTGCAGTCCAATGTGTGCAACTGACGTTCAGCAGGGCGGGTATGCGGCCTGGGGAAGAATGTTGGCAAGACAATTGACTGGTTAAGATGGAACTCCGACACCACCTTCGGCAGGAACTTTGGGTGGGTGCGGAGCACTACTCTGTTGTGATGAAATTTGGTATATGGAGCGTGAGCTACTAGGGCCTGAAGCTCACTGACCCTACGAGCTGAAGTGACTGCCACCAAGAAAATGACCTTCCAGGTCAAGTACTTCAGATGGCAGGTATTCAGTGGCTCAAAAGGAGGTCTCATCAGCTGGGTGAGGACGACGTTGAGATCCCATGACACTGTAGGAGGCTTGATAGGGGGCTTTGACAAAAGCAAGCCTCTCATGAATCGAACGACTAAAGGCTCTCCAGAGATGGCTTTACCTTCCACACGATAATGGTAAGCACTAATCGCACTAAGGTGATTCCTTACTGAGTTGGTCTTGAGGCCAGACTCTGATAAGTGCAGAAGGTATTCAAGCAGGTTCTGTGCAGGGCAAGAACGAGGTTCTAGGGCCTTGCTCTCACACCACACGACAAACCTCCTCCACTTGAAAAAGTAACTCTTTTTAGTGGAATCCTTCCTAGAGGCAAGCAAGACCCGGGAGACACCCTCAGACAGACCCAACGCAGCGAAGTCTACGCCCTCAACATCCAGGCCGTGAGAGCCAGGGATTGAAGGTTGGGGTGCAGCAACGCTCCGTCGTTCTGCGAGATGAGAGTCGGAAAACACTCCAATCTCCACGGTTCTTCGGAGGACAACTCCAGAAGAAGAGGGAACCAGATCTGACGGGGCCAAAAGGGCGCTACCAGAATCATGGTGCCGCGGTCTTGCTTGAGCTTCAGTAAGGTCTTCCCCACCAAAGGTATGGGAGGATAAGCATACAGGAGGCCGGTCCCCCAATGGAGGAGAAAGGCATCCGACGCTAGCCTGCCGTGTGCCTGAAGTCTGGAACAGAACAGAGGCAGCTTGTGGTTGGTCTGAGAGGCGAAAAGGTCCACCGAGGGGGTGCCCCACTCTCGGAAGATCTTCCGTACCACTCTGGAATGGAGCGACCACTCGTGCGGTTGCATGACTCTGCTCAGTCTGTCGGCCAGACTGTTGTTTACGCCTGCCAGGTACGTGGCTTGGAGGAGCATGCCGAACCGGCACGCCCAACGCCACATCCCGACGGCTTCCTGACACAGGGGGCGAGATCCGGTGCCCCCCTGCTTGTTGACGTAATACATTGCAACCTGATTGTCTGTCCGAATTTGGATAATTTGGCAGGACAGCCGATCTCTGAAAGCCTTCAGTGCGTTCCAGATCGCTCGGAGCTCCAGGAGGTTGATCTGCAGATCCTTTTCCTGGAGGGACCACAGACCCTGGGTGTGAAGCCCATCGACATGAGCTCCCCACCCCAGGCGAGATGCATCCGTCGTCAGCACTTTCGTGGGCTGTGGAATTTGGAATGGCCGTCCCAGGGTCAAATTGGTCTGGATGGTCCACCAGAGCAGTGAAGTGCGGCAACTGGTGGAGAGGCGGATGACATCTTCTAGATTCCCGGTGGCTTGGAACCACTGGGAAGCTAGGGTCCATTGAGCAGATCTCATGTGAAGACGAGCCATGAGAGTCACATGAACTGTGGAGGCCATATGACCCAGAAGTCTCAACATCTGCCGAGCTGTGACCTGCTGAGACGCTCTGGTCTGCGAAGCCAGGGCCAAGAGATTGGTGGCCCTTGCTCCGGGAAGGAAGGCCTGAGCCGTCTGGGTATTCAGCAGAGCTCCTATGAATTCCAGAGACTGCGTTGGCTGGAGATGGGACTTTGGGTAATTTATCACAAACCCCAGCAGCTCCAGAAGTCGAGTAGTGCACTGCATAGACCGGAGGGCTCCCGCCTCCGAGGTGTTCTTGACCAGCCAATCGTCGAGATATGTGAACACGTGCACTCCCAGCTTGCGTAGGTAGGCCGCCACCACCACGAGGCACTTGGTAAACACTCGTGGGGCAGAGGCGAGCCCAAAGGGCAGCACACAATACTGAAAGTGCCGTGCGCCCAGGCGGAATCTGAGATACTGTCTGTGAGCTGGCAGTATCGGTATGTGAGTATATGCGTCCTTTAAATCCAGGGAACATAGCCAATCGTTTTTCTGAATCATTGGCAGAAGGGTGCCCAAGGAAAGCATCCTGAACTTTTCTTTGACCAGGAATTTGTTCAGGCCTCTCAGGTCTAGGATGGGACGCATCCCCCCTGTTTTCTTTTCCACAAGGAAGTACCTGGAATAGAATCCCTGCCCTTCCTGCCCGGGTGGTACGGGCTCGACCGCATTGGCGCTGAGAAGGGCGGAGAGTTCCTCTGCAAGTACCTGCTTGTGGTGGGAGCTGAAGGATTGAGCTCCCGGAGGACAATTTGGTGGCAGGGAGGCCAAATTCAGGGTGTATCCGCACCGCACTATTTGGAGAACCCACTGGTCGGAGGTTATGAGAGGCCACCTTTGGTGAAAAAAACTTAACCTCCCCCCGACCGGCAGATCGTCCGGTACGGACACTTTGAGGGCGGCTATGTTCCCATGGATCCAGTCAAAAGCCCGTCCCCGGCTTTTGCTGTGGAGGCGCAGGGGGCTGCTTAGGCGCACGCTGTTGACGGGAACGAGCGCGCTGGGGCTGTCCCTGTGCCTGACGAGGCCTTCGGGCCGGCTGGTTGTACCTACGCTTTGCAAAAGAATAGGGTGCAGCCTGCCGGGCCCGGGAAAAACGTCCACCTGCTGAGGTGGATGCTGAAGGCGCCCGGTGGGAGAGCTTGTCGAGAGCGGTTTCCCGCTGATGCAGTTGGTCCACCAGCTGCTCGACCTTCTCACCAAAGATATTATCCCCCCGGCAAGGGACGTCGGCCAGTCTCTGCTGGGTGCGGTTGTCCAGGTCAGAGGCACGCAGCCATGAGAGCCTGCGCATCACTATACCTTGGGCCGCAGCACGAGATGCCACGTCGCAGGTGTCATAGATACCCCTGGACAGGAACTTTCTGCACGCCTTCAGCTGCCTGACCACCTCCTGATAAGGCCTGGACTGCTCCGGCGGGAGCTTATCGACCAGGTCCGCCAGTTGTTG
This sequence comes from Microcaecilia unicolor, assembly GCF_901765095.1. Lineage (NCBI taxonomy): Eukaryota > Metazoa > Chordata > Amphibia > Gymnophiona > Siphonopidae > Microcaecilia > Microcaecilia unicolor. The sequence continues at coordinate 435,497,194 of NC_044033.1, forward strand.
CACATTAGTCCGCATGTGGATGCTCAAATAGAGCAGGTATGACTGGATGCGGGTCACGAGCATGGAGGATTGGTAGGCCTTCCTCCCAAACGAGTCCAGAGTGCGAGACTCCCGCCCCGGGGGCGCCGAGGCGGTATCCCTCGAACTCCGTGCCCTCTTGAGAGCAGAATCCACGACCGCCGAGTCATGGGGCAGTTGGGGCCGCATTAACTCTGGGTCAGAGTGGATCCTGTACTGGGACTCTGCTTTCTTGGGAATGGTGGGGTTAGTTAACGGTCGCACCCAGTTCCGAAGCAGTGTCTCCTTGAGGACATTGTGCAGCGGCACCGTGGAGGACTCTCTAGGTGGTGATGGATAGTCGAGGACCTCGAGCATCTCGGCCCTCGGCTCTTCCACAGAGACCACGGGAAAGGGAATGCTAATAGACATATCCCGCACAAAGGAGGCAAAGGAGAGACTCTCAGGAGGTGAGAGCTTCCTCTCCGGTGAAGGCGTGGGGTCCGAGGGAAGGCCCGTAGACTCCTCTGAGGAGAAATATCTAGGGTCCTCCTCTTCCCCCCACGAGGCCTCATCCTCGGTATCGGACATAAGCTCATGTAGCTGAGTCCTGAACCGGGCCCGGCTCGACGTCGAGGCACCGTGGTCTCGGTGTCGTTGAGCGGTGGACTCCCGCGTCGGCGGGGACGGAGCTCCCTCCATCGACGTCGACAGGGACTCCACCTGCGTGGCGGTCGAGACCGACGCCGCAAGCGGCGGCGGTGTCGACGGCCCCGGCGCCGGGCTAGAGCTCGCCGGCGCCACAGACATCGGCGCCGAGGGCGCAAGCACCCCCGGCGCCGGCACAGCCTGGCGCATCAGCCCTTCCAGGATCCCCGGAAGGATGGCTCTGAGGCACTCGTCCAGGCCCGCTGCCGGGAAAGGCGGTGGGGCCGGTAGGGGTGTCGGTGCCAGAAGCTGATGGGGGCCAGGAGACGGCACCGAGGTGCCGGAACCCTGACGCGTCGGTACCTCCACAACCGACGGGGACCTCTCCTCTCGACGATGACGCTTCGGCGTCGCCTCCTCTCCGATGTCCGGATGCACCGAGGGCGACCGGTGACGACGCTTCTTGTTCTTCTTTTGATGCGCGTCACCGGCGCCGGGAGGTATGGAGGAGGAGGAGGACGATCCCCCTCGGTCTCGAGGAGCCGGGTCAGACAGGGTTCGGTCCCGTGGACCACGGGCTGAGGGAGTGACCGGGGCCAACTGCCCACGCGGCCGCTCACCTCTACCCTCGCCGGCGGACCGGCGGGCCGACGGGACCTGTTCTCCTGGGGTCGATGCCATCGGTGCCGATGTCTCGGGCATCGATACCGGTACCGAAGGACCGGGCGTCGATACCGATGCCGTCGAGGTCGACCTCGAGGGGCCGGCGCAAGTTCCAAAAAGACGGTCCCGCAGAACTTGCCTCGCAACCTGAGTCCGTTTCCGGAGACCGAGACACAGGGAACACGACTTGATATTGTGCTCTGGCCCGAGGCACTGGAGGCACCAAGCGTGGGTGTCGGTCTGCGAGATCGGCCGGCCGCAGCGACCACACTTTTTAAATCCACTCGGGACCTTCGAGGACATCGACGGAAAAATCGCGTCGGCGAAGTCAAAGTCGTCAATGGTGGCGAAAATCACACCTCAAAAAAAGAAAACGACCGTGCGGCCACTAGGCCGCAACGCGGCGTCCCCGCTGGAAACGAGGGGAAAAGGGAGCGCGTGCTCCACACGCTCAGGTTTTTTTTTTTTTTTTTTTTTGAAAAAAGAAACCGGGCGGTAACAAAAAACTAAATAGAAAAAGCAACGATCCGCGTAAACGCGATCGACTTTCCGGCGGCTGAAAGCAGAGAGAGCGGCAAAGCACGACTCTCTCCAGACGCGGAAAAAAAGGAACTGGCGGGAGCGGTCGCACACGGGCGGGAAGACGGCCGCGCATGCGCGGTGGGCGTGCCCTGCGTGCCGACCGTCCCGCGAAGCCTTTTCCGGTTGGTGGGGGCTGCCGCGGACGTCACTCAGTCGTGAGAACAAGCAGCCTGCTTGTCCTCGGAGAACCTAGAATTATGTAGCTATAATTTGGATTATTCTTCCCAGGTGCATCACTTTGCACTTGTTCACATTAAATTTCATCTGCCATTTAGATGCTCAGTCTTCCAGCCTACCAAGGTCCTCCTGCAATTTTTCATAGTCCGTATGCAATTTAACAACTTTGAATAGTTTTGAACCATCAACAAATCTGATCATCTCACTCATCATTCCCATTTCCAAATAATTTATAAATATGTTAAAAAGCATTGGTCCCAGTACAGATCCTCGTGGCACTCCTCTATTCACCTTTCTCCATTTAGACAGCTGGCCATTTAACCCTATTTTCTGTTTTCTATCTTTTAACCAGTTCCTAATCCACAAGAGAACATTGCCTCCTTTCCCACGTTTTTTTAAATTTCCTCAAGACTCTCTCATGAGGTACTCTGTTAAAAGCTTTCTGAAAATCTAGGTACACTACATCAACTGTCTTGCTTTTATCCACGTTTATTCACACTTTCAATAGGTTTTATTTTTACTGTTACTCTTACCTCTTCAGTAAAGCCTTGGAAGTTAAGGGAAAGGGAAATGGGACTTGATATACCACCTTTCTGAGGTTTTTGCAACTACATTCAAAGTGGTTTACATATATTCAGGTACTTATTTTGTACCAGGGGCAATGGAGGGTTAAGTGACTTGTCCAGAGTCACAAGGAGCTGCAGTGGGAATCAAACTCAGTTCCCCAGGATCAAAGTCTACTGCACTAACCACTAGGCTACTCCTCCTGTCTCATATACTTAGCTAAATTTGGATTTATAATTCTGTATACATTGCTGTAAATTACATACAATGACAACTAAACACCACCCACTTCCACAATGTCAGTACAAGGAAAGAGAAAAATAAATAGCTAGATTTGTGCCAACCTGATGCATCGGTATCTGAAGAAATACTTCTTGAATGAGCAGCAAAATTAAATTCTTCTGTTTCAGAAAAAGAAGATGGTGCATCAAGAATGAGGTCCTCCAGATCAGTTGGCCATTCTGAACCATTACTGCTGTTTTCAGATATCTAAATAATAAATCAGAATAAAACCGAACTTCAGTGTATGCAAATATCCAATGTGAAAAACACAGCATGGCACAGAGAGGGTGATCAGAACAAAGATCTTCATATGGATACAGTTAAGAAAGGAATATCAGATATTCCATTCATTATATCAATACTGCAGTATCCCTTCCAGCTTCTACAATATAACTGAAACAGGTATTGTAGTGGAGCCCTTTTAATGATAGAAACCCAATGGAACAAAAAGGAAAAGGTAAGAAAGCACAGCATTCACCAGTAAACAAGTATAGAAAATATAGTCCCCCTAAAGGTAAACATGTGAGAGTGGCATTCTTGCTCCCAACAAACCAAAAAGTGGGAAATGAAAGAGGGCTAAGCAAACCATAGGTTCAACAGGTCACATTTATTCTGTTAACTACAAAATATGAAGACTCGACATGGCACCGTGTTTTTGCATACAAAATGCCTGCTTCTGGAGTCTGATTGTGCAATAATGAGAATAGGATTGTGAGAACAAACTCGGAGCTGGAAGTGGTCTTTACAAAGACCATGCATGGATGATGCACTATCAAAAAGCAGAAAGCAGCAGTTCACATCTAATGCTTCAGTTGCGGAATGAGTACAAGTATGGTTATTCAAGCCTGTGCTTTCCAACTAAACTGCAGCCTATGTGCCTGCCCTCTCCTTCAAGTAGCAGCTTTCTGTCCCAGTCAGCCCTGCTGCTATCTTCCGGTATGCGAAGCTCTCTGTGCTATTCATCTCTTCCAGGATACCACACTAGCAAAAAAGGATTCCAGCTGTCCCTCAAAGCCCTGATAACAGAACTGGAACAAATACACCCCCTCCTTACCCAATGCACAACAGAGGACTTCTATGGGTTTGTAAACAGAAACAGGGGTCAGAGACAGACACAAAATGGCAATATAACATTTGTATTTCTCTTCTGCCTCTCTATATGTTAAATTACTGCCAAACAATGCAGCTAAACTCTACTTTATATCTCTGATAACAACACAAAAAAAAGTAGAGTGCTATTGAAGAATCACTATGGTGGAGTTTATGGGCAAAGTCTCATATTCAAGTCGCAGCTGATTTTAAACTTGTTCGCTGCTAACATTCTAATCTTAGACACATGCCCTCCCTCCTACCACTGATCCAGCTAGCAGCAACGCTGATTTCTTTGTATCACTTTTTTTCTTATTTTTGTTTTTTTTATTTTTTATATTATTCTAACATGCTGCTAGCTTTCATATTACTGTAGCAAACTTGCTAAAGATGGCTTTAATAACTTATAACTTATCTGCATGCCGTTAGACAAGCACACCCCAACAGGAGCCTGTTTCACCCTCCTGGCTTTCTCAAGAGGAACTTAACATGCAGTCTCAGGCTGTCAGATATTTATTCGCCAACCACATATCTCTATATGTTATGCAGAGTAGTTGCTTGGTATTGATACTTCTTATTAGAAATGCTTTTTTGTTATTTTCTTTTACTACTGTGTGGTTTGTAGCCTTAAGCTTTTTTATTGGTTGGTTTGGAAATGTCTCATGTGAATGGATAAATACGATTTGATATGAAGAAGAAATCAATCATGGGAACTGAGAAGCAGAGTTTGACTAGTGTACTTGACCCCCAACCAAAAAGGCATTCCGCTGCCCCTGGTTTAGATTATTCTTCTCTATATGCATTGTTTTTGCACTCTTTTTGTTTTACAATCTTACCATGTTCTATATTTGTTTACTGCAGTCCACTATTTTACTCTTCTATATATAGGGTATGATACATACCTGTAGCAGTTGTTCTCCGAGGACAGCAGGCTGATTGTTCTCACGACTGGGTTGACGTCCGCGGCAGCCCCCACCAACCGGAAGAAGCTTCGCGGGACGGTCGGCACGCAGGGCACGCCCACCGCGCATGCGCGGCCGTCTTCCCGCCCGTGCGCGACCGCTCCCGCCAGTTGAATGACTAGCAAAAGATGAAACACACAACTCCAAAGGGGAGGAGGGAGGGTAGGTGAGAACAATCAGCCTGCTGTCCTCGGAGAACAACTGCTACAGGTATGTATCATACCCTTTCTCCGAGGACAAGCAGGCTGCTTGTTCTCACGACTGGGGTATCCCTAGCTCTCAGGCTCACTCAAAACAATAACCCAGGTCAATTAAACCTCGCAACGGCGAGGGTACAACAGAAATTGACCTACGAAGAACAACTAACTGAGAGTGCAGCCTGACCAGAATAAATTCGGGTCCTGGAGGGTGGAGTTGGATTTACACCCCAAACAGATTCTGCAACACCGACTGCCCGAACCGACTGTCGCGTCGGGTATCCTGCTGGAGGCAGTAATGAGATGTGAATGTGTGGACAGATGACCACGTCGCAGCCTTGCAGATCTCTTCAATAGTGGCTGACTTCAAGTGGGCCACCGATGCTGCCATGGCTCTGACACTATGAGCCGTGACATGACCCTCAAGAGCCAGCCCAGCCTGGGCGTAAGTGAAGGAAATGCAATCTGCTAGCCAATTGGAGATGGTGCGTTTCCCGACAGCGACCCCTAGCCTGTTAGGGTCGAAAGAAATAAACAATTGGGCGGACTGTCTGTTAGGCTGTGTCCGCTCCAAGTAGAAGGCCAATGCTCTCTTGCAGTCCAATGTGTGCAACTGACGTTCAGCAGGGCGGGTATGCGGCCTGGGGAAGAATGTTGGCAAGACAATTGACTGGTTAAGATGGAACTCCGACACCACCTTCGGCAGAAACTTTGGGTGAGTGCGGAGCACTACTCTGTTGTGATGAAATTTAGTATATGGAGCATGAGCTACTAGGGCTTGAAGCTCACTGACCCTACGAGCTGAAGTAACTGCCACCAAGAAAATGACCTTCCAGGTCAAGTACTTCAGATGGCAGGTATTCAGTGGCTCAAAAGGAGGTTTCATCAGCTGGGTGAGGACGACGTTGAGATCCCATGACACAGTAGGAGGCTTGATAGGGGGCTTTGACAAAAGCAAGCCTCTCATGAATCGAACGACTAAAGGCTCTCCAGAGATGGCTTTACCTTCCACACGATAATGGTAAGCACTAATCGCACTAAGGTGATTCCTTACTGAGTTGGTCTTGAGGCCAGACTCTGATAAGTGCAGAAGGTATTCAAGCAGGTTCTGTGCAGGGCAAGAACGAGGTTCTAGGGCCTTGCTCTCACACCAAACGACAAACCTCCTCCACTTGAAAAAGTAACTCTTTTTAGTGGAATCCTTCCTAGAGGCAAGCAAGACCCGGGAGACACCCTCAGACAGACCCAACGCAGCGAAGTCTACGCCCTCAACATCCAGGCCGTGAGAGCCAGGGATTGAAGGTTGGGGTGCAGCAACGCTCCGTCGTTCTGCGAAATGAGAGTCGGAAAACACTCCAATCTCCACGGTTCTTCGGAGGACAACTCCAGAAGAAGAGGGAACCAGATCTGACGGGGCCAAAAGGGCGCTATCAGAATCATGGTGCCGCGGTCTTGCTTGAGCTTCAGTAAGGTCTTCCCCACCAAAGGTATGGGAGGATAAGCATACAGGAGGCCGGTTCCCCAATGAAGGAGAAAGGCATCTGACGCTAGCCTGCCGTGTGTCTGAAGTCTGGAACAGAACAGAGGCAGCTTGTGGTTGGTCTGAGAGGCGAAAAGATCCATCGAGGGGGTGCCCCACTCTCGGAAGATCTTGCGTACCACTCTGGAATGGAGCGACCACTCGTGCGGTTGCATGACTCTGCTCAGTCTGTCGGCCAGACTGTTGTTTACGCCTGCCAGGTACGTGGCTTGGAGACGCATGCCGAACCGACACGCCCAACGCCACATACCGACGGCTTCCTGACACAGGGGGCGAGATCCGGTGCCCCCCTGCTTGTTGACGTAATACATTGCAACCTGATTGTCTGTCCGAATTTGGATAATTTGGCAGGACAGCCGATCTCTGAAAGCCTTCAGTGCGTTCCAGATCGCTCGGAGCTCCAGGAGGTTGATCTGCAGATCCTTTTCCTGGAGGGACCACAGACCCTGGGTGTGAAGCCCATCGACATGGGCTCCCCACCCCAGGCGAGATGCATCCGTCGTCAGCACTTTCGTGGGCTGCGGAATTTGGAATGGACGTCCCAGGGTCAAATTGGTCCGTATGGTCCACCAGAGCAGTGAAGTGCGGCAACTGGTGGAGAGGCGGATGACATCCTCTAGATTCCCGGTGGCTTGGAACCACTGGGAAGCTAGGGTCCATTGAGCAGATCTCATGTGAAGACGAGCCATGGGAGTCACATGAACTGTGGAGGCCATATGACCCAGAAGTCTCAACATCTGCCGAGCTGTGATCTGCTGAGACGCTCTGGTCTGCGAAGCCAGGGCCAAGAGATTGGTGGCCCTCGCTTCGGGAAGGTAGGCCCGAACCGTCTGGGAATTCAGCAGCGCTCCTATGAATTCCAGAGACTGAGTTGGCTGGAGATGGGACTTTGGGTAATTTATCACAAACCCCAGCAGCTCCAGAAGTTGAATAGTGCACCGCATGGACCGGAGGGCTCCTGCCTCCGAGGTGTTCTTGACCAGCCAATCGTCGAGATATGGGAACACGTGCACTCCCAGCTTGCGTAGGTAGGCCGCTACCACCACGAGGCACTTTGTAAACACTCGTGGGGCAGAGGCGAGCCCAAAGGGCAGCACACAATACTGAAAGTGCCGTGCGCCCAGGCGGAATCTGAGATACTGTCTGTGAGCTGGCAGTATCGGGATGTGAGTGTATGCGTCCTTTAAATCCAGGGAACATAGCCAATCGTTTTTCTGAATCATTGGCAGAAGGGTGCCCAAGGAAAGCATCCTGAACTTTTCTTTGACCAGGAATTTGTTCAGGCCTCTCAGGTCTAGGATGGGGCGCATCCCCCCTGTTTTCTTTTCCACAAGGAAGTACCTGGAATAGAATCCCTGCCCTTCCTGCCCGGGTGGTACGGGCTCGACCGCATTGGCGCTGAGAAGGGCGGAGAGTTCCTCTGCAAGTACCTGCTTGTGATGGGAGCTGAAAGACTGAGCTCCCGGAGGACAATTTGGAGGCAGGGAGGTCAAATTCAGGGCGTATCCGCACCGCACTATTTGGAGAACCCACTGGTCGGAGGTTATGAGAGGCCACCTTTGGTGAAAGAATTTCAACCTCCCTCCGACCGGCAGGTCGTCCGGTACGGACACTTGTAGGGCGGCTATGTTCCCGTGGATCCAGTCAAAAGCCCGTCCCCGGCTTTTGCTGTGGAGGCGCAGGGGGCTGCTTAGGCGCACGCTGTTGACGGGAACGAGCGCGCTGGGGCTGTCCCTGTGCCTGACGAGGCCTTCGGGCCGGCTGGTTGTACCTACGCTTCGCAAAAGAATAGGGTGCAGCCTGCCGAGCCCGGGAAAAACGCCCGCCCGCGGGGGCGGGTGCTGAAGGCGCCCGGTGGGAGAGCTTGTCGAGAGCGGTTTCCCGCTGATGCAGTTGGTCAACCATCTGCTCGACCTTCTCGCCAAAAATATTATCCCCCCGGCAAGGGACGTCAGCCAGTCTCTGCTGGGTGCGGTTGTCCAGGTCAGAGGCACGCAGCCATGAGAGCCTGCGCATCACTATACCTTGGGCCGCAGCACGAGATGCCACGTCACAGGTGTCAAAAATCCCCCTGGACAGGAACTTTCTGCACGCCTTCAGCTGCCTGACCACCTCCTGATATGGCCTGGACTGCTCCGGCGGGAGCTTATCGACCAGGTCCGCCAGCTGTTGCACATTGGTCCGCATGTGGATGCTCATATAGAGCAGGTAAGATTGGATGCGGGTCACGAGCATGGAGGATTGGTAGGCCTTCCTCCCAAATGAGTCCAGAGTGCGAGACTCCCGCCCCGGGGGCGCCGAGGCGGTATCCCTCGAACTCCGTGCCCTCTTGAGAGCAGAATCCACGACCGCTGAGTCATGGGGCAACTGGGGCCGCATGAGCTCTGGGTCAGAGTGGATCCTGTACTGGGACTCTGCTTTCTTGGGAATGGTGGGGTTAGTTAGTGGTCGCACCCAGTTCCGAAGCAGCGTCTCCTTCAGGACATTGTGCAGCGGTACCGTGGAGGACTCTCTAGGTGGTGATGGATAGTCGAGGACCTCGAGCATCTCGGCCCTCGGCTCTTCCACAGAGACCACGGGAAAGGGAATGCTTATAGACATATCCCGCACAAAGGAGGCAAAGGAGAGACTCTCAGGAGGTGAGAGCTTCCTCTCCGGTGACGGCGTGGGGTCCGAGGGAAGGCCCGTAGACTCCTCTGAGGAGAAATATCTCGGGTCTTCCTCTTCCCCCCACGAGTCCTCATCCTCGGTATCGGACATTAGCTCATGTAGCTGAGTCCGGTACCGGGCCCGGCTCGACGTCGAGGCACCGAGGCCTCGGTGTCGTCGAGCGGTGGACTCCCGCGCCGGCGGGGACGGAGCTCCCTCCATCGACGTCGACGGGGACTCCACCTGCGTGGCGGTCGAGACCGGCACCGCAAGCGGCGGCGGTGTCGACAGCCCCGGCGCCGGGCTAGAGCTCGCCGGCGCCACAGTCATCGGCGCCGGGGGCACAAGCACCCCCGACGCCGGCACAGCCTGGCGCATCAGCCCTTCCAGGATCCCCGGAAGGATGGCTCTGAGGCACTCGTCCAGGCCCGCTGCCGGGAAAGGCGGTGGGGCCGGTAAGGGTGTCGGTGCCAGAAGCTGCTGGGGGCCAGGAGACGGCACCGAGGTGCCGGAACCCCGACGCGTCGGTACCTCCACCACCGACGGAGATCTCTCCTCTCTGCGATGACGCTTCGGCGTCGACTCCCCTTCAGGGTGCACCGAGGGCTCCCGGTGACGGCGCTTCTTGTCTTTTTTCCGGTGCACGTCACCGGCGCCGGAGGGCATGGAGGAGGAGGAGGTCGATCCCCCTCGGTCTCGAGGTACCGGGTCCGACAGGGTTCGGTCCCGTGGCTCACGAGCTGAGGGAGTGACCGGGGCCGACAGCCCACGCGGCCTCTCAACCCCACTCTCACCGGCGGACCGGCGGGCCGACGGGACCTGTTCTCCTGGGGTCGCTGCCATCGGTGCCGATGTCTCGGGCATCGATACCGGTACCGAAGATCCGGCCTTCGATACCGATGCCGTCGAGGTCGACGTCGAGGGGCCGGCGCAAGTTCCAAAAAGACGGTCCCGCAGAACTTGCCTCGCAACCTGAGTCCGTTTCCGGAGACCGAGACACAGCGCGCACGACTTGAGATTGTGCTCCGGCCCGAGGCACTGGAGGCACCAAGCGTGGGTGTCGGTCTGCGAGATCGGCCGGCCGCAGCGACCACACTTTTTAAATCCACTCGGGACCTTCGAGGACATCGACGGAAAAATCGCGTCGGCGAAGTCAAAGTCGGCAATGGTGGCTAAAATCACACCACGAAAAAACCAGCCGACCGAGCGGCCACTAGGCCGCAACGAGGCGTCCCCGCTGGAAGCGAGGGAAAAAGGGGAGCGCGTGCTCCACACGCGCAGTCTTTTTTTTTTTTTTTTTTTTTTTTTAAAGTAAAGATAATAAAGGGAAATTAAATTAAATTAACGAAGCGCGATCCGCGTATACGCGATCGCAAGAATCTGGCGGCTGAAGTAGAGAGAGCGGCAAAGCACGACTCTCTCCAGGCGCGGAAAAAAAGGAACTGGCGGGAGCGGTCGCGCACGGGCGGGAAGACGGCCGCGCATGCGCGGTGGGCGTGCCCTGCGTGCCGACCGTCCCGCGAAGCTTCTTCCGGTTGGTGGGGGCTGCCGCGGACGTCAACCCAGTCGTGAGAACAAGCAGCCTGCTTGTCCTCGGAGAAAGACATTTATTCAGTTTTGTGTTTTAAATGCATTATGTTTTTAATATGTGTAATCTATGTGAAATTTTTAAAAAACATAAAATCGGGACGATTTAAGGTGGGTTCACCTACTTTCACAACAGGGGTGCGTGTCCCCCAGTGGAAGCTCACCTCTGATGGTCCGTTAAATTATATTATATATCTGTCTGAAAAGCTTTAATTTATGCAGTGATTATCATATTGTGTGTGGAAGCCGTCACTCCTGCATATTCTAAAAATAGTTAGAAGATAGGCCTTGAGAGTACTTACATGTACAGTGCACTCCATTTAAGTGCACGTCGGATAAGCGCATGCTCTGTTTAACTGCATGCCGTACTTCGGACCCGTTTTTGGCACCATCGATTTCTATGGGGTCAAACTTCGGTTTAGCGCACCACTGATAAGTGCAAGATTCACTTATATGCATGGTTTAAGACCACTCCTCTGCAGGAAAGACTCCGCATAAGCGCGCGCACAGAATATGGAAGCTGATTGGCGCGTGACAACCAACGAGATTTCAAATTTACCGCCCCTTTAACTGCCAAAGGCAGAATAAGCGACAGAATGTTGTAAGAGTGTACACTGAGGTCGTTGTCGTCATGGCGGAACTGTAAGACTTTAACATTGGCTGAACGAATAGAAGTTCTTAAAAAATTAGAAAACAAACAAAGTCAAGCATCTATTGCTAAAGAATATGGTGTCAATCCCAGGCAAATTTCACGTGTCTTGAAGCAGAAAGACCAGCTTCTGGAAGACTGGCAAAACAATACAAATCCATACCAGAAACGGAAACAAAAACAGGCGGGGAAAAGCTGAGGAGGTAGAAGATGCTCTTCTTCGGTGGTTTTCTCGAGTCAGGAGCAGACAGTTTCCTGTCAGTGGTCCACTGCTTATGGAGAAAGCTAATCAGCTAGCTGAAAGTCTTGGACTAACTGAATTCAAAGCCACTGTTGGATGGTTGGAAAGATGGAAAGAGAGTAACATAAAATTCAAGAAACAGCATGGTGAGAAACAAGACGCTGATGACTTTGGTGCTAAAAATTGGGTTGTTTCAGTTCTTGGTACCATCTTGAACAAGTTTGCACCTCGTGACATTTTCAATGCTGACGAAAATGGTCTCTACTGGGAAGCGATTCCTGATGGAGTACTTGCATTCAAACATGCCGAAACTACGGGAGGTAAAACGTCGAAGGACCGACTGACGATCCTCCTTTGCTGCAATATGGATGGGAGTGAGAAGTTGGAACCCCTCGTCATTGAAAAGAGCAAACAGCCCCGTTGCTTCCAGAAAGTTAAGCGACTTCCTGTGTCATACGAGGCTAACACAAATTCATGGATGACTGGGGAAATTTGGAAGCAATGGCTAAAGAAGTTAGACACTAGAATGCGGGCACAAAAGCGTCAGATTTTGCTGCTTTGTGATAACTGTACTGCATACAGGGATGATGTCAGACTAACTCAAGGCGGTCTTCTTGTCACCAAACACTACCTCTCTGATCCAACCTATGGATCAGGGCATAATAGCCAATTTCAAACAGCATTATCGGACTCTTGTGCTACGTCGTCTGATGAGCGTTATGGATGACCAGACTGGCAAGAATAAAAGTGCTGTTGGACTGGCTCGTAATCTATCACTGTTGGATTCCCTACATATGCAGAAAGAAGCCTAGAATCATGTTACACAGGCAACCATTGTGAACTTCTACAAGCGGGCAAGCTTTGTTAAGGATGTTGGAGAGGGATAAAACAGATGCAGCTGTTACAAACGCATCAGATGAACAGGTTATTGACATCCCAGCCGGTGTTACTGAAGAGGAGTTTCATCGCTACGTAGCTGTTCATTACGATCTACAAACAGCTGACGACAGCACTGATGTCGAGATATGCGCCTACACGCAGGCAACCATGGCTGATGATGGACCAGATGAAGAAATGAGCAGCGAGGCACATGCTGACGAAATTCAACAACCTCCTCCTGTCACTTTTGCATGAGCGCTGGAGAGTCTCAACACCGTGCGGGCCTATCTGGAGGCCACTGGATGTCAGTGCTATGACAGTTTTTACCGTCTGGCAGATGTCGTCTATGGAACTCACAGACCCAATAGTGTACAGACGACTATAACTGATTACTTTAAGTAGGCCTAACGTCAGTTAACGGAGACTGTATACTGTACATATAATAAACAGTACTGTACATATGTTTATCAGATGTCAAGCTTCATTGGGTCACAACGGTTAAGTGCACGCTCCGGTTAACTGCATGCATTTCTTTGGTCCCAGACCCTTGCACTTAAGCGGATTGCACTGTATATACATTTTGTGTTATTGTTTACATAGTTATTTACTGTTTGTACACAGTGTTTCTTGTGACCCCTGAGGCAGGTGACTGTGTCCAAAGAAACATGGACCCATGTCGGGTCATTCTACTGGTGCTTTATAAAGAACTTCCGAATATTTCCTCCCAGGTTAGAAGTCATTATGTTGCCCTTTCCTCCTGTGTTGTTTCTCTGTAACCTCTTCCACCTTCTCTCCAAAAAGGTCATCACTCCAGAAAGTCGGGTCCACCAGATCCAAGTCAGAGACACACAGCCATGAGAGTCTGTGCATCGCTATACTCTGAGCAGAAATCGTGGATGCCACATCAAAAGTATCGTATGTGCCCCTGGCCAGGAATATACAACACGCCTTCTGCTGCTTGGCCAGCTGACAAAGAGATTTGGCCTGCTCCTGTGGGACAGAACCTGCCAAATCAGTCATACTGCACACCAAATGCCGCAAGTAGAGGCTCATCTAGAGCTGGTATGACTGTATACGGTATATGAGCATTGAGGCCCAATACATCTTCTGCCCAAATGAGTCCAGAGTTCGAGCTTCTCTGCCTGGGGGTGCTGGAGCAAAGTCTCTGGAATTTCTTCTTTCCTCCTCGAAACTAACTACCTGTTCCTCTGATCCTATTCCCACCCATCTACTTAACACTCTCTCTCTCTCCTACTGTCATCCCGTTTATCTGTCATATCCTCAATTTTTCACTGTCCACTGCAACTGTTCCTGATGCCTTCAAACATGCCGTAGTCACACCACTCCTTAAAAAGCCTTCATTGGACCCTACCTGCCCTTCCAAATATCGCTCCATCTCCCTCCTCCCTTTCCAATCCAAGATACTTGAACGTGCAGCTCACCGCCATTGCCTTGACTTTCTTTCATCTCAAGCTATTCTTGATCCACTTCAATCTGGCTTTCGCCCCCTTCATTCAACAAACACCGCTTGCTAAAGTCTCCAATAATCTGTTCCTGGCCAGATCCAAAGGTCTCTATTCTATCCTCATCCTTCTCGATCTATCTGCTGCTTTTGACACTGTTGATCACAGCCCACTCCTTGATAAGCTGTCCTCACTTGAATTTCAGGGCTCTGTTCTTTCCTGGTTTTCTTCTTATCTCTCCCAGCGTACCTTTAGTGTATACTCTAGTGGATCCTGTCAGTTGGTATACCTCAGGGATCTGTCCTGGGACCTCTTCTTTTCTCCATCTATACTTCTTCTCTTGGTACTCTGATCTCATCCCAAGGTTTTCAGTATCATCTTTACACTGACTCCCCCCAGATCTACCTCTCCACACCAAATATCTCAGCCGAAATCCAGGCCAAAGTATCAGCCTGCCTGTCTGTCTGACACTGCTGCATGGATGTCTCAGCGCCATATGAAACTAAACATGACCAAGACTGAGCTTCTTATCTTTCTCCCTAAACCAACCCCTCCTCCTCCCCCATTCTCTATTTCTGTGGATAACACTCCCATCCTTCCTTTCTCATCAGCTCGTAACCTTGGGGTCATCTTCAACTCTTCCCTCTCCTTCTCTGCACATATTCAATAGACTGCTAAAACCTGTCGTTTCTTTCTCTATATTATCACCAAAATTCGCCCTTTCCTTTCTGAGCACACTACCAGAACCCTCATCCACACTCTTATCACCTCTCGCTTAGACTACTGCAACATGCTTCTCACAGGTCTCCCACTTCAATCTGTTCAAAATTCTGTTGCATGACTTATATTTCGCCAGTGTCGTTATGCTCATACTAGCCCTCTCCTCAAGTCACTTCACTGGCTTCCTATCCGTTACCACATACAGTTCAAACTCCTCTTATTGACCTATAAGTGCATTCACTCTGCAGCTCCTCAGTACCTCTCCACTCTCATCTCTCCCTACATTCCTCCCCGGGAATTCCATTCACTGGGTAAATCTCTCTTATCTGCACCCTTCTCCTCCACTGCTAACTCCAGACTCCGTTCCTTTTATCTTGTTGCACCATATGCCTGGAATAGGCTTCCTGAGCTGGTACGTCAAGCTCCATCTCTGGCCGTCTTCAAATCTAAGCTAAAAGCTCACCTTTTTGATGCTGCTTTTAACTCCTAACTCTTGTTCACTTGTTCAGAACCCTTATTTTATCATCCTCACTTTAATATTCCCTTATCTCGTTTGTCCTGTTTGTCTGTCCTAATTAGATTGTAAGCTCTGTTGAGCAGGGACTGTCTCTTCATGTTCAAGTGTACAGCACTGCGTACATCTAGTAGCGCTATAGAAATGATAAGTAGTAGTAGTAGTAGTAATTTCTGGCCCGTTTGAGAGCGGATTCCACCACCAGAGAATGATGAGGCAACTCTGGCTTATCAAATCCAGTAAACTCTGAATCTGATACATGGTGTCAATCTTCTTACGGAAGACAGGAACAGAGGGGTGTCCCAATTCTTCACATGAACATCAAGTAAGAACTTGTGAAGTGGGACATCACAGCCTCTCTAGGTGGAGAGTCGTAGTCCAGGACCTCGAACATCTCAGCCCTCCGTCTCCAGCTGCCATTTCCTCTATAAAAGCAGTGAAGGAGAAACTCTCTGGTGGAGACTTTCACCTCTCCTCTGGTGGGAAGGGGTCTCATGGGATACCATAGGACTCTTCCTCTGAGAAGTAGCTTTGATCATCATCATACGCCCATGAGCGGTCCTAATCGGTGTCAGCAAAACACTCCTCATTGGAAGGCCGAGACCAAGCCTGCCTCAGGTAGGAGGAACTAAGTTCCTGCCTTGAATGGCGTCAAGACGCAGGCTCCACCCTTGACTTTGGTGAAGCTTCCTCCATCGACGTTGAGGGAGTAACGCACACAGCACCAGTGTCGGTGATCTCACTGCAGGCTGAGGCATGGCTGGCGAATGCAACCCTAATGCCAATGCACTCTGCTGTAGAAGCCCCGCCAAGAGCTCTTGGAGCATGGCCCAGATCCACTCATCGAAGGGCGACATCAGGAAAGGCTGGGGTTTGGAGTAAGAGTCAGCTTGCTGAAATGCCAGTGTTGACTCTGGTACCAGGTCTCAGTTACATGGAGATTTTTGCACTCGCACCTCCTCGATGGAGGAGATAGAGCTCCTCCTGGTGCTGATACTTCTTGGGTACCGGACCTCTCTGTGCCCTGGTGCTTCCAGCATCATGCATCGAGGGAGGGATCAATGCTTGTGCTTCTTGGCCTTTGCTCACTGCCGAGCATCAACACCCCTCAGTGCCGATGAGGACAATGTTGAATCCTCCCACCTCCTCAGCGTTGGGTCCGATGCCTATTGGTCCCAGGGGCCCTGCACAGTGATCAGCACTGAGGCAGTTGGAGACCTGCTTGATGTACATCCACTCCCAGTGTCAGACATAGATCTAATAGCCATGGGGACTGATGAATTCGATGTAGGTGCAAGTGCCAACGTCGATGCCGATGATTTGTACCTGGCTACAAAAATTCTGTTTCTGAGCCTCACTGGGCTGGTGTTCAGGTTCCTGCTGCTGGCAACTCACACAGTTTACAGGCCCTTGAAGGTGGGAGGGGGAAGAAAAGAAGGAGCAATGCTGGACCTGTGGGGATGGGTGAGAGAGAGACCAGGCAGGTGTGGAGAGAAAGGGAGAGATGCTGGACTGAAGGAAGAGGTGAGAGATGCCAAACCTGGGGGGGGGGGGGGGGGAGTAGCTTTACCCAGAGGGTTTTTTGCTGGACAAATACGAAGTCTTTGGGCAGAATTCGAGAGGGGCCCGACAGTTTCTTCGGAAAGCGAGTATCATAGGAAAAAAGCTTATCTTGTCCGCATGGTTGCAGGCGGAGCCACCAGACTTTTGGCACTGGAGGAATCGCTTGCATGAGTTGTTGCTACAGGAGCACAGGGCGGTGGGATTCTCCCCAAGGAGGTGGAAAGTTTTCTTGGGAATATGGGAACCGTACATACAAACACTAGCACCCAAAGCACACAGCTTTATACTAAATCATCTTTGATTTTTTATTTTTTTTTTTAGTTTTGAGGGGGGGTGGAGGGTGGGGATGATAGTGCTGGAAAACAAGACTTGAGATATGTATGAGCGTAAGGTTACTGGAACAGTAAAGCCACAGTCAATCTTAGCGCCTTCCTTGGTGGGGGTATCAAGGAGAAAGGACTGTTGTTGGTTTTGGGAGGAATGCTCTGTTGTTCCACTACGGCTTCTGTGATGCTAAGTATCATATGTCCTTTAAAGATGAGACCGGGTATAAGGGGAACAGGGAAGGAAGGGGAGGGAGGAGGGGGGGAACAATAATAACTATTGTTAAATGAAGGTGGTATAATTGTGTGTTCTATAGTACTGTTAGTTAATGATAAAGAATATACGCACCTGAAGAAATTTAATATTATTGACTGTTTTATTTGAAGTGATGTCAATAAAAATGTTAAAACATAAAGAGTAGCTTTAGAGAAACAAATGAGTGTTTTCACAGATAAATGTTTGCATAGTTTACTAAGAAGAGACAAAAACTTCAAACTGCTTAAACTATGTAAACATTCATTTGTCTCACTGAAGCAGTTCTTCGCAAAATATTGACCATACTGAAGGCTCATAAAGTAATTTACTTTAAATACAAGTTTTGTTTTTAATTTATATGCCTTGATATGAGTATTTTTTTAATAAGCTGCAATTGAAATATGCAATGTTTGAAAACCTAGAGATACTTGGGGGTCCTTTTACTAAGCTGCAGGAAGCGCTAGCACTTGATTACCACAACTTAAAAGTGCTTTCCACGGGACATGCTCAGGCATCCTGCAGTAAGATCCCAATCTGTGCGTGCAAACTGCACACTGAAGAAAATTGTTATTTTTCCGTGGAGGGGGCGGGTCTCTCTGCTAATCAGTTAGTGCATCTACATTACCGCATAATTAGCGCAGGAATAGCGTGTGAGCCCTTACCACCTATAAAATAGGTGGCAGTAAGAGCTTGTGCGCTAATTTTGTTAATGGCCACACACTAATGGCAACATTAGTGCATGACCATTAATTAGAAAAAATTGGCTTTTTTCTGGCTGTGGAAAAAATGGCCTTAGCGTACAGGAAAATCCCACCTAAGGCCAACTTTTCCCACAGCTTGCTAAAAGGACCTCCTTAAAAAGTTTTGATATTTAATGACCAGGATTAGTTCTTTGTTTCTGTATTAGCAAATTGGACAAATGTCTAAGGCATAAATGTTTAGGGGACCCTTTCATATGTGCTCATGACTCAGGAGACCAGGAATGCCAACTGTCTGGCATTTTTCAAGATTCTGTAGATTTCTGCATTAGTGTCCAGAAGCTAGAAGGATGGTTAAAGTGTGCAGACATACATTTACAAGAGTTATCTTTGAACAGGAAAGTGAGATCATAAGGAAAATAAAATGTAAATTTAAAAATATATAATCACTAAATAAATAAGTAATTAAATTCTCACAAAGTCCACCATATCGAAGGTTCAGCAATATAAGTAAGGTGCAATCATACAGAGATAACATTAATAGGAAACATTAAAACTCAGTTCAGTCAACAATTTAAACAACCAATGCCAGTTTAAGAATGAGAAATAGCAGATTAGCCTAAACAGAAGCAGATGACCCTATCGGTATTTTATCAGCAGGAAACACTGATATTTGGGAAACATCAAAAATACATACTTAGCATCCCTGTATTTGATCTTGCATGGATATTTTCAAAGAAATGGTGCCCCAATTTGAAGTACTTTAAAGCAAAGAATCAAAAATTGCAGTCATTTCTTCTGGGTGGCACATGCCACATCTGAAAAGATGTGAATTTTCAAACCAATGAAAAGAAGATCTTTTAGGAAAAATCTTCTCAATATACCATCTTGATCCATGTCCAAAGATAATTAAACTATTAATATAGAAGGTATAGCTTGCTGTTCAATAGAAGTCTCTAAGAATGTTGTTAGTCCCTTATCTTTAACTTTAGGAATCTGTTCTAAACAATCAATTGAAACTCCAGACAGTGAAAGAGAATACCACCTGGTGTGGCAGCTCCAGGAGGGCCGGATGAAAAGACACCAGAAAACACTAGTATGACAGACAAGATGTGTAATTGCATTCATAAGCTTTCTACTTACAGCACATTCTCTACTCCTTGTGTGAGCCAGTGTTTTGGAATATGCTTGTTTGCTCTTCTGCAGATACCGTCTCCAAAAATTGCACAGGACTTCATCCTGAGTAAAGACATCAATTGTTCAGTATGAATCCAAATTTATAGCACCATTTCTAAAGTCACAAGCAGCTCATAAGTACATAAGTACATAAGTACATAAGTAGTGCCATACTGGGAAAGACCAAAGGTCCATCTAGCCCAGCATCCTGTCACCGACAGTGGCCAATCCAGGTCAAGGGCACCTGGCACGCTCCCCAAACGTAAAAACATTCCAGACAAGTTATACCTAAAAATGCGGAATTTTTCCAAGTCCATTTAATAGCTGTCTATGGACTTGTCCTTTAGGAATCTATCTAACCCCTTTTTAAACTCCGTCAAGCTAACCGCCCGTACCACGTTCTCCGGCAATGAATTCCAGAGTCTAATTACACGTTGGGTGAAGAAAACTTTTCTCCGATTCGTTTTAAATTTACCACACTGTAGCTTCAACTCATGCCCTCTAGTCCTAGTATTTTTGGATAGCGTGAACAGTCGCTTCACATCCACCCGATCCATTCCACTCATTATTTTATACACTTCTATCATATCTCCCCTCAGCAAATTTTCTTCTCTCTGCAGTAGTAGTGTCAGATGCTTTGAAAATAGCCTTTGCCTCCTGCTTCATGACCGTTTGCATTAAAATTTAGTATGGGTAAATATTTATGGAGCAGACAAAGAACCAAGTTGAATCCCAAGCAATTAAAGGTTATTTGCTTGAGTCCCAGGAGAAGAGAAGAAACACAAGCTGAGTGATAACTGTGTAAAATTAGCAACAGAGGAGTGGCCTACTGGTCGGAGGAATGAGCTGCATATCAGGGAAATCTTACTTTATGCCTATCTCCAATTGTCTCAAACACCTTCTTCGGTGTCCTTTTACTAAGCTGTGTTCCCAACACAGCAAAAAATGGAGTACCACAGGACACATCCAGGCATCCTGTGATAACTGTGTAACCTATGCACGCTAACCGCAAGCATGTTAGGGGCAGAATGGACGTTCCTGTGCTAACTAATTAGCACAAGGATTATTCAGGAATCCTTACCACCTACAAAATAGGTGACAGTAAGTGCTCTTGCAGTAATTTTGAAAAATGGCCACATGCTAATGACATTATCACATGGCCATTAATGCAAAAAATGAAAATCAAGGTTTTTAGGGCCACTGTCAAAATGACCTTAGCATACGGGAAAGACCTGCATAAAGGTATTTTTCCTGCAGCTTAGTAAAAGGACTCCTTAGGCTAGAAGTACTTATGGGCATGATATTTACCTTACTTAAAAGTATTATAATTTTAAAAATTATACTATGCTTTCATTGACCAGAACATACAAACCAAATCACAAAATTAAAATAATAATATAAAACAAAAATAGCAAAAAAATGGGGGGAAAAAACATAAGCAAATCAATATTATTATAGAATTCAACTCAAACATAAATACAGCTTCTATTCTTAGGTGGTTATAACTAGAGAATGACACGGGAACAAAGTTTCTCCCCATCCCTGCAGGCTCTATCCCTATCCCCACCATATCCTTGCGGGCTCTAGCTCCATCCCGTCCCTGTGGGCTCTTGTCCTTATTTGCAAAAGCCTCGAACATTTATGATTTTATATTTAAATATTTTTATTAAAGTATAAAAAGGAACAATATTCTGTACAACTGTTGTTTATAAATCACAAATAGAAAACAAGAACAACAAGAAGCAAACATAATCCCCCCACCCCCACCCCTCTGCCACTCTCTACCCTTCCAGCTCCAACAATAGCTGACTTTTACTATCCCAAAGAATCCTAATCCACCCTGTTAAAATGTCCAGGAGTACTGTAGCTCCGCCCCCCCACGCCTGGGTGTGATGTAAGGTAGAAACAGGATTCCGGTTTGCCTGATGTCAGTAGTCGTGGCAGCTTTTCCGGAACCCAGCACCCAGGAATGGGGAGAGGACCACAAAAACTAACCTCGTCACCTACCTTCGAAGGATAGGTGAGGAAATATAAACTAAATTCAGGATTTCTCCCTATTTCTTTGGAGGCAGTAAAGCAAATTAGATTGTCTGAAACAATATAACAAGTTTATTTAAAACATTCTTCTCTCTTTTATAATAAGCAACAAATGAATTCCTCTTTACATCAGAACCGCCCCCCCCCCCCCCCCCCAATGTTATCTTTGTATCTTTCCAAACAGGTTTTCCATTAATAACTTTATTTTACTTGTTTTCTCTCTGCAGAGACCTCCTTTGTCATTAAAGAGCACTTATTAGATAAGTATCCCCTCAACTATACATTCATAAATTTCTCAAAACAAACATGAAATATATTTTCTTTTGCTATAACCCTTAAGAATTGATTCTTTGGGTATTATTTCTTCTATTCACAGATATCTCCAACTGCTCATCCACTATCACCGAAGAATAAGGTAAGTATGATTTTCTTTCAACTTTCCCTTTTCCCTTTTTAGATTTTCCCTGCTTTCCCAAAGTCACTTAGCTGAGGCAGGTTTTCTCTCGTTGGTGTGTAGCATAGACTTTCTTGCGTGGGGGCAAGTGTTGTTTTCCGGAACTTGTAGGAGTATTTGCGGTGATCTCATCCACCCGGTGTGCACATGAGAGCACCTTTACAGCCAACATGGACGCTGCAACCTTTCACCTATATGTCTGACTACCAACTGTGCAGAAGTCAGCATTTCAGCTTGTAATAGATTTACTGAAGCCTGCACCACCTCCAAGGTCACTCTGTATCGGGGGAGAATGCATGTCCCTGAGAGAGAGAGAGCTTACGAGATAAGACGGACAATGGAAGCTTCATACAGATGCTGGGAGTACATGGTGGGATTATTTCTGATTGGCTCCCAGAAAACTGATGGGTCGGAGAAGCGGGAACAGAAGGAGAAGAAAGTTAGTTGGCGGGAAGAACGGAGGAAGAACAGAAGAAAAGAAGAGGAGAGGACTTGCATTTCTGCAAGCACCTGATTTACCTGAGAGACTTACTGATAATACCTGGCAAAGCTTTTCCCCAGGTTACAGCTGTCTACAGGATCTATACTGAGTCTGTATCATCTGTTGCTGAGCAAGACAAGTGCATCACCTAAGCTCGTGGGACCTTGCTGAGACATTCAGCTGAGGTATCGGAAGGAACCTGATCTGGTGACCGGAACGGTGAGATCATAGCTTACTTCTTTCAGGCTGGGTTAGATAATTGGTCTGTGCTCGGACCCATCAGATGCGTGACGTCAGGATTTATGATCTCTACTCGCTGTTAGCCTAGTATAAGATTTGTGTGGTAATCATTAGGATCTCGGTATTGTGTTTATCTGTCATTACAGATTAGCCACTAGGATAATCATAGTTATTCTCTATATTTTTGGTATCATTGTGCATGCAATCAGGAATTGCTGATGCTATAAGCTGATAAGGATTTTTCTATATTTTTGTATATAACACTGTATAAATAAACTAATATATTCCATTGGTCTGTCCGTTATTTGCCATGTAGCGAATGTCGGGCGGAGGCCACACCCCCTAGACATAAGCGAGTACGTATGTAGGAATTGGCCTCTTACAAAATCTATATAACCACCTACAAATTGGGGGCTCGTCCGGGATGGTTGGTGCAAGAATAGCAGAAGTTAAAACTTTTCTGGGTCTTTTCAGAAAGCTGGTTTGACCTTCTGTTTCTCTTTGCACGAACTGCAGTTCCAACCTAGCTGACGGCAGACCTTTGTTTATACAGCTGTGTTTTATTGCTGTAATTGGTTGACAGATTTATTACTCTGAGCTCCAAAAGAGAAATAACGGTTTCTCTAACTCTCTGTCAGGAAGGAAAATAGGGTGTGTTTAGTCTTTAACATGGCGACCGGCACGGTTGGCACATTGCCTGAAATGCTCCTAAGTGAACAGGAGAAGGGCGTGCTGAAAATATTACTGCCACTCTCTCATAGTAAGACGAAACCAGCACCTCCTACAGTAGAGTCTGTACGTGCTTTATTTAGTAGCAGTTCACCGAATAGCTCAGAAGTATATGCTACGGTTTTAAATACAATTATAAAAGAGAAACAGCATTTGTCACAATGGATGCTTTGTGAACTGGGCGTGTCTCTTTTGGCAGTTAAAGACTCTTTGATGAATGAGATAAGAGAGGTATCTGTACCTCTAACAGATCGCATAGCGGATTTGCAGTTAGATTTGTCCCAGACTAGGGAAACTGTCCAGGAGCGAGACAGCGAGTTAGCTGCATTACGAGTTGATTTAGAGACTGCCAAATCTGCTTTAGCAGGGACCAATGTAAGCCCCGCCCCACCTCACTCCTCTGAAGAGATGTGTACGGAGTGCCAGACACTGGATGATAAGTGTAAAACTTTGCAGTGTGACCTATCTGATTGTGAAGCACGTAATTACACATTAAAGCAAGAAATTGCCCAGTACCTCGTGTCTTTTGATTCGTTGCAAGAGAAATTTTCTCGTTTGACTGGTGCTTTACACATCCAGACTAGGGAAACAGATAAGTTGCAGACATTATATCGGGAGCTAAAACAGGTCTCAGAAGGTGTTCAGAGTGAGTTGCGCAGGGAGCTAGTGACCACTCAAGAAGAATCTGTGTCTGTGTTTCAAGATTGGCACGCCGCCAAGCTAGAGTTGGCTGAGTTAAAAGAGAAGCAGGAAACAGTCTCACTGCAATTACAATGTACAGTGAAGGACAGAGATTCATTGTCTAAAGCATTAGATGAGTGCACTGTAAAGATTTCCACAATGCAGCAAGAGCTTACGCACATGGCGCAGGAAGAAGTACCGTATACCTTAGAGTTCCCCGACAGTTTTGCTGCGGGTCACCCAAGCCCGGCTCCCGAAATGAACCGTTACGTGAGCCGGGAGGGACCCGAGTTAAACACACCCATTGGGGGCATGGCTTCGGCTCTTTCCCGCCCCTCTGTACAATCCAGCCCCATAGTGGCTGGTGACCGAAGCAGCAGACCCGAGACAGTGACACACCCATTGGGGGCACGGGATCAGGGACGGCCTGCTGAAATCATCAGCTCACTTGGTCAGGTGCCTAGCTCAGGGTTTCAGCCTTCGGCAGATCCACCCAGTTTTAGCAATACACCTGCCCCGAGGTTCTCTACACCTGGTAGTGATCAGCGGCATGTCAGGCCGGAACCCAAGAAAGGAATGTCTATGGAGAGGCAAGCATATATTATAAAGATGCTACACACCGTAATAGCGCCTTTTAAAGAGTCTGCCGCGGTATCCATAGAAACCCATCTTAAGGCAGTGCATGAACTCCTGCAGACCATGCACGTCTCTTCTGAGGATGACATCAGAGCCCTCCTCAAATGGACCTTTAGCACCGAGTGCCATGAAGTTCTAGATTTGATCATGTCCGATAACCCCGATTTACGGTCAGTGGAGCAAGCCTTAGCGAAGCGCTACGGTCTCTTTGCCAACTCTCTTGAAGCTAAGCGTGCAGCGTATACTATTAGTTGTAATCCGGAGGAGAGTCCGCGGGAGTGGGCCCATCGCTTGAAGCGTGCATTTTACCAAGGGGGGGTGCCGCCTGATTCTAAAGATCTTGAATTTGGTGATTTCAGGGAACTTTTTATACAGGGTCTGCCTGATCCGATAAAGATTCCCTTGGCAGGAAAAAACGCAGAACCCTATTCCAGCCTTCTAAAGCAGGCTGAAGGAATTTTTGAAATCTGCCGCGCCAAGCCAATCGCAGAGACTCCGAAACCGGCATCCAAGAGTCGCAACAGGGTGATACCACCCGCCGTTTGTGCGGTCACTTCCACGCTTTCTCTGGAAAACAAAGCGCCGAGACCAACTACGCCGCCGGGCTCTCAGGCCCTGCCGCGGGATGCAGCGCCTCCTATTGCACAGGAGGGACAGCAACAACCTAAAAAGAAGCGGTTTAATCAGAAGAAGTGAAATGCAGAGAAGATCCGTGCTATGCAAGCTCAGCTGGACCAATTGATGGCAAGATGTTCAATCGCGGAGTCTAGCAGTGTACCTAAGACACCTTCATCTCATAAAAAGGTCAAATTCCAGAAGCAGAAGGACCAGTCTTCTAGACCGCCGACCCCTCCGGGGCTGAGTGTTAAATCTGTTGAGGTGGAACAGCCATCCTCTTCGGAGGAAGAACAAGCATGACTAGACGTAGCCACAAAACCTGTTACCGCAAGCGTCCCCACTGTCCACGTGGATGCGTTGTCGTCCATCAGTGAGGAGTCCCCCGTGAACCATGCTGCGTCGCAGCCCTCGAACCCGGAAGGGCCTCTTTCAAAAGACTCATCCCAGGAAGTCAGGTATTTTCTAGGTAAGCTTATATCTAAAGGTTACAGATATACCGTGGAGTTGTTAATTCAACAAGTACTTTCCTGTGAAGGTCTCCTGGATACAGCATCAGAGGTGACTTTGGTCACCCAGGGCCTGTTTCAGAAACTCGAGGCATCTCTAGGGGGGGGTCAGGATGTGCTGCATGTCACACCGTGCGACTTGTCACTGGTGGCCTATGGCAATCAAAGTATTGGAACTGTGGGACAGGTTTGGCTATCTTTACAGCTTGGACAGATGACCGTCAGGCACCCTGCCATCATCACTACCAGTGAGGGTGAAGAATTTCTGATTGGAAATGACCTTTTGAAGAGATTTCGGCCTGTTTTGGATTATGACGAGGAAACGATCTGGTCTAAAGTCACTCGACCCCTTAAATATGTGCGAGGGAGATACTGGCGTACAGTCGGTGATGCCAACTCTGTGGAGCTACAGGACACTCCCCTGCGGACTGATCTCCGGTGTTCCGCGGATCCGCCCATGCGGGAGCCTCCGTTGACAGAGGCACCAGAAGGGGGTCAGAAGCATGAAGAGCTGGTGCAACAAGCGGACCATCTAGAGATTGTGTCACAGGACTCAGCATCACTTGACATCTCATCTCCTATCTCTGGTCCTGATTTTGCTCATCCTTGCAAGGTGACTGTCATCACCCAGAAAGGTGATGAATTCACCATACCAGTTCAGGTGGCTAACACCCAATTGCTTCAAGCTACTTTACTGTTCACTAGTGATCTCTCCTACATCAGTGACTCGTTGTACAGCCAAATTCGTAAGTCTGTACAACTTCCCTTCAGCAGATGTTCCTCTACTTCGGTACAGGTACCGGGACAAGGCTCCAAGCCGCTTGACGGAATATGTGGCCTTCCCTTGACTGTGGGAAAGAAGACATTCACTCACCACTTCTCTATTGTCCGGGGCTTGAGGGAACCCTTATGTTTGGGGTCAGATTGCCTTGCACGACTGGGAGTTTATGTGGACCTGGTGAATCTAGTCCTGTGGAGTAGAATGCAGAACAACCCAGTGGAACTTGAACCTACGGCTGTTTGTTTGAAGTCTGGACAGACCATTCCCCAGGTCTGTGAGGTAGTCTGTGACAAGGATGTAACCATTCCAGGTAGGGTACGGGATTTTTCCCTCAAGCTTCGCCTCGCTCAAGGACAACGTCTGCTGGATGATGTAGTGTTCTTTAACCCACATGCCCACTTTCGAGACCTTGGATTGGCAATTGGTGTTCTGCCATGTTTGGAGGTCACCGGTACCACCTTATACCTGTTGGTCACCAATCCACAGTCTGCTGAAGTTGAGCTATCTGCTGGAGATTCTTTTGGCTTTCTGGTTGGCCAGTCTTTCCATGATGTCGAGGTAAGTTTGCCTATCCTTGGCAGGCTGCCTTCTTCTTGGGACACCTGCCAGGGGGGGGAGACGACTGACAGTTGGTTTACCTCTCCCAGGGGCCTCATATCTCTCGAGTTTGTTTGGCCCTATGATGCGACGTGTGCTCAGGTACAGGTGGAAGATGACTTCTTGTTTCTGTCCAGGGAAATGTCTGTACCTCAGAAGCCTCGAAGGGTGAATTCTGTGGAAACCTCAACCTTGCAGGAGGACATTGAAGAACAGGTGGAAATTTCATCCAACCAACCTTTCTCAGAGTTTGATGCTATGGTGAAAGAGCAAGTGGAACAGGCTGATGCTTGTACTACTCACACAGAGAAGAGGAAGTTGACTCAGTTGTTGTACAATTACAAGGACCTTTTTGCTGTAGATTCGTATGACTGTGGACTTACGAACCTACATGTCACCAGAGTGCCTACGGAACCTGGTAGCAAGCCTGTCTTTGTGCGTCAGTATAAGATTCCATTGGCTTCCTATGAGTCTGTACAAGAGATTCTCAACACTTTGGAGACCAGGGGTATCATCAGACAATGCAACAGCACGTACAACTCCCCTCTGTGGCCCATCTTGAAAAAGAATAACAGCTGGAGAATCGCTCTGGATTACCGTCAGTTGAATAAGCGAGTACCCTTGTCCCGGTGGCCTATGGCTCCACTGGATCAGAACCTTGCAACCATTAGGGGGGCTAAGTATTTCACCAGCCTGGATTTGGCATCAGGGTTTTGGACAGTACCAGTCCATCCCCACGATCAGCATAAACTGGCTTTTACGTTTGGGAAGAAGCAGTATACGTGGAACAGGACACCCTTTGGGTTTCTCAATTCACCTGCTGAATTCAACATTTTCCTACACAAAGCCCTACCAGATGCTGAAGCTCGAGGAACAGTGGTCTATGTGGATGACATTCTGATCAAGAGTCCTACCTTTCAGGAACACCTGGAGGAGATGGAGCATGTCTTCACACAGTTGGCAGATGCTGGAGCTAAACTGACTCTTGCCAAAGGACAATGGTGCAGGAAATCACTGAATTACTTAGGGTATGAATTTCTGCTGAGGGTCTGCGACCCCAGAAGAAGCGAGTGCAGTCTTTACAACAGTTGAAACAGCCCACCAATATCACTGAACTTCGTTCCTTTCTAGGAATTTGCAACTACTCCAGACAGTTCATAGATGAGTATGCGGAGATCACCCGACCGTTGGTCAAGTTGTTGAAGAAAGATACACCTTGGGTCTGGGGGCCAGAACAGAAATCTGCTATGCAGGAGCTGAAAGACAAGCTTAGCTGCTTCCCATGCCTCGCATACCCCGAGGGAGGTCGTGAGTTCTACGTGGACTTGGGATATTCCCAACACTCTATGAGTGCTGTCCTATATCAGAAGTATGACACGGATAAGAGGGTAGTGGCGTATGCCAGTAAAGGACTAACGGAGGTGGAGAGGAAGTATTCCGACTGTGAGAAAGCACTCCTGTCTACCGTTTGGGCTTTGCAACACTTCAGAAGTTACATCCAAGGTGAGAAGCTAATTGTGGAGACTTGCCACCAGCCCATCAGTTTCTTGGGTAGTGACCGAATTAAGACCGGTCGAGTGTCAAACAGCAAAATAGTCTCCTGGACATTGGCTCTTCAAGGCTGGCCTCTGGAGGTAAGGTATGCTCAGAAACATCGGAACGCAGTAGCCCAAGGTATGGCTGACCTACATGATTGTGCAGAACAGGATTCCATTGCAGGTATTCCCGAAGCAGATGTTCCCCCGCTAGAGAAAGAACCTCATCGACACCATCTGTATGATGAACAGACTTGTGCTACCATGCCTAAGGTCTATGTAGATGGTTGTGCTTACCGTCGTGATACAGTCAAGGAATTGGTTGCAGGAGTAGGAGTGGTATGGGATCCAACCAATCTTGAAGAGACCCTGAAACACAGCTTGGGCTCGCGAACTAATCAGTACGCTGAGATTGTGGCAGCTCTGGTGGCGGTACAGTCTGCAATTCAGAAAGGAGTCCGACAGTTGGTCATATGTACGGATTCGGACTATGTGAGACAGAATTTTGTGTCCCATTTACCCATCTGGAAGCAGAAAAATATGTTAAATTCCAAAGGAAAACCAGTACATCATGGAAACTTGATCCGGATTTTGGATCAACTGGTAAAGGACCATGACATGACCATCTATTGGAAGAAGGTCAAGGGTCATGCAAAAGTTGACAGTCCCGACAAGCTGGGAAACTTGTCTTTGAGCAGGGACTGTCTTTCTTCTATGTTTGTACAGCGCTGCGTATGCCTTGTAGCGCTATAGAAATGCTAAATAGTAGTAGTAGTAGTAGTAGGAAACGACTTGGCCTGATCACCTGGCCAAGGAGGGTGCGCTTACAGGAGAATTATGGCGACCCCCAGATGTGGAGACTGCGGCTGTCCATGCGGTCACCCGACGACAGGCGAAGCAGTCCAACGACACGCCGGTGGTCCAGTGGTGCAGGGAAGTCCCATCCTTTGATCTTGTCATGGCACAGAAATCCGACCCGGTGATCGGTAGATTTTATGAGTACATATGGAATCCGCAAGACTGTTCCCTGACGGAAGAACACAAGCAAGATGAGGAAATGAGGATACTCTACGCCTCCCGAGAGAAGTTCAAACTTCACAAGGACCTGCTTATTCGGACGAGTAAGCATGGCATTGAGCAATGGGTGGTGCCTAAAGAATATCGAGGCATTATGTTGCAGCATGCCCATGACGAACCATGTGCTGGACATCGAGGGGAGAATATCACCTATGAGACCCTAAAGCAAGTAGCTTATTGGCCTCACATGCGACAGGATGTACAGTTGTACACGCGAGGGTGTTTGACCTGTTGTCGTTTCCAGCCATCTTCACCATCTCACCGAGCACCACTTAGGAAGAAGGGTATCGCCATGCCCTGGTCGGATATCCAGATTGATTGGGTTGGTCCTGTAGTTCGATCCACTCGTGGTAACAAGTACTTGCTCACAGTCACCTGCTTGTTCACCAAGTGGTTGGAGTGTCTGCCTGCACCCAACTGCACGGCAGAAACCACGGCTACCTTACTACTGAATCATGTGTTCAGCCGGTGGGGTTTGCCTATGCGAGTGGATTCAGACCAAGGTTCTCAGTTCACGGCAGAGGTGATTCAACATATGTGGAAGATGCTTGGAGTAAAGAGTAAGTTGCACATAGCTTACCGACCTCAATCTTCGGGACAGGTGGAAAGAGCTAATCGCACCATCGTGACCATTCTGAAGAAGTATGTGTCATCCTCAGGTAAGAATTGGGACCTTGTCTTACCATTGGTCCTTATGGCGATTCGTTCCACACCCCACCGTTCCACTGGAGTGTCTCCTTTTGAGATGATGACAGGTAGGGAAATGACATTACCAATGCATTTGTTGTACAGGACTAATGATGTGAACTTGTCCAGTGCTACCTCCACTCATGAATATGTCACCCATTTGCGTAAGCATTTGCAAAGTGCCTTTGCCTTTGCTCAGAAAAATTTGGAAAGTAGCGCTAGAGGTAGAAAAGCCTATTATGATCAAGGGACTACCTCTAAAGAATACCAAATTGGCGACAAGGTATTCTACTTCAATTTTGCCAGAAACAAGGTTAAAGAAAGGAAGTTTCTGCCTAGTTGGCGTGGTCCATTCCCAATAGTGGAAAAAGCTTCACCTGTGGCTTACCAAATTTGCCTCAAGAAAAATACTAAGGGTGAAGACACCCTTAAATGGGTCCACATCAATCAGTTGAGACCACGTCATCCCAGTCATTTGATTCCCGACGTATGTGTTGATGACACGAACTGTACTAACACCCCAACAGCATAGTCTGTTTTCTTTGTACCTTGCAGATGCAGAAAAGAACCCTGATGATCGTGTTCTTGATCTCCGTGCTGCTGGGATCGTGGTCCAAGATGATCGAACCTGGTCCCATGTCTGGAGTTGTTCTGCAAGATACCCCTGGCTTCCTGATTACCCAGTCCCAGATTGTTCCCCAGAAAGTAGTTGTGTCCCTTGACCCAATGCATGTACTACTGAAACATTTCAATATGAGTAACTTATCTCTGTCTGCTGTTACCCATTCCTGGTTTCTCAATTATATGCAAAATGCCCGTGCACAAGTGAAGAACATTTTGCATCAACTGGACAAAGTCATGGTACAACCTATGCAACCTTATAATTCCAGGTCCAGATCTAAGCGTTTTCTTGGTCTGGCCGGTGGTTTGATTTTTTCGGCCATTGGTTCACTTTTTGGTATTTCCATGTCTGTTGCCAACGTAGTTTCTGTCCAAAAGCTGCAGGCCAATATACAAGCCATCCAAGCAGACTTGAAAGCCATCGAGACCAAATTGGTAGTCCAACAGAGCCAACTTGTGGCCCAGGGTAAAACTATTGCTGATACGGTCACTCTTGTGAATTTACATACACATAAAATTAGTGCTAACACAGCTGATTTGTTGACAATTAAAGGTACCATGAATGAAGACCGTGTGTTTATACAACCTGTTAAGGACCTTATCCAGGATTTATTTAGGGAAGTAGATACTAGTGTTAGTAAGCTAATGCAGGGACAGATACCAACGTACCTGATACCATCTGATGTTGTTAAAGATGCCTTTGCCAAAGTTACCCGTTTGTCTATTGAACCTTTCCAAATTCAAATCGCATTTCATTTAGGTACTGCCTTTCCCCTTTATTTGGATATGGAGCGTATGGAAATTGCCTTCATCCTTAATTTGCCATTTATTATGCCTGAGAATGTATACCAGCTTAAACAAGTTGTAAATGTAGGTACGTGGCATGAGAATTTGTACCTTAATGTTGATACACCCAAGTATGTTGCTTACCAACAGGATGCTCCGCAACATTATTTGGTCCCTAACTTAGACCTTTGCCACAAAACTAAAGATGTTAATTGGCTATGCCCTGGTAAACCTTTCCTGAAAGACACAACAGAAGCTCTTTGTGGCTTGTCCACAGAGAATGTCCAAGAGAAGTGTAAGGTTACCGTGTCAAAATATGACGATTTTTCTGATACCACTGTAGCTGTACTGGATACGGTATGGTTAGTTAGCACACCTAGTACGGAACTCACCGTCACCTTTCAGAAGCATGATGTAATCAACCGTTACACTCTTCCTTGCAATGTTTGTGTGATCGCTGTACCCAAGTATGCTGTTGCCCATGTAGGAGGAGTTTCCCTGTTTTATCTTGACACAGACCCGGTTGTTTCTGAGTTGGAAGTGCTTGATGTATTTCGTGGACATCCTATTGACTTTGCTATGGACCTTATACCATTTTTACAGTCCAAAGACTCTCACACTGTTGAATTATCTGTTGACCATGAGACTCTCGAGGTTGCAGATTACAAACGTCGTTCATCTGATGTCACCCAGTTCCACATGTCCACTCACGTTGTCATCCCACTTTTGACCATCTCGTGGTTCATCATGTTCCTGTGTGCTGTAGTGTTTTGGAGAGACCTTCGTCATTTACGCTATCGCGTAAACACTTTGTCACCTACGGCGATGAGATTGCAAGACTTTATGTAGTTACATCTGACCAGCGTTTGGCCAACAATTTATTCCGTTTTCACTTTTCTGTACTAATATGCTTTGCTTTGCATGATGTGATTATGGTTCATGATTAATTTGATTATGGTTTGATTAATTTTCATGTGTTAAGACTTTTAACTACCTGCACATGCGGGTTCTATTATTCAGTATTTTGCTGTATTAGCATTTTTGATTTCCTTGTGAACATTATCTTGCTTAATAGAACTGTTGGAAGTGTGTTAGTCTGCATTAGTTGAGATTTACTTTGAAACTTTTTGTAGTTGACCATGAAGTTGTACCTGAATCCTGACTGAACTGTCTGGCTTATTTTTGTAGTTAGGTTGGAGAAGGCCTTTACTCCTTTGTAGTAATTTCCATCTCCAAGGGGGGGAATCTGTAGGAGTATTTGCGGTGATCTCATCCACCCGGTGTGCACATGAGAGCACCTTTACAGCCAACATGGACGCTGCAACCTTTCACCTATATGTCTGACTACCAACTGTGCAGAAGTCAGCATTTCAGCTTGTAATAGATTTACTGAAGCCTGCACCACCTCCAAGGTCACTCTGTATCGGGGGAGAATGCATGTCCCTGAGAGAGAGAGAGCTTACGAGATAAGACGGACAATGGAAGCTTCATACAGATGCTGGGAGTACATGGTGGGATTATTTCTGATTGGCTCCCAGAAAACTGATGGGTCGGAGAAGCGGGAACAGAAGGAGAAGAAAGTTAGTTGGCGGGAAGAACGGAGGAAGAACAGAAGAAAAGAAGAGGAGAGGACTTGCATTTCTGCAAGCACCTGATTTACCTGAGAGACTTACTGATAATACCTGGCAAAGCTTTTCCCCAGGTTACAGCTGTCTACAGGATCTATACTGAGTCTGTATCATCTGTTGCTGAGCAAGACAAGTGCATCACCTAAGCTCGTGGGACCTTGCTGAGACATTCAGCTGAGGTATCGGAAGGAACCTGATCTGGTGACCGGAACGGTGAGATCATAGCTTACTTCTTTCAGGCTGGGTTAGATAATTGGTCTGTGCTCGGACCCATCAGATGCGTGACGTCAGGATTTATGATCTCTACTCGCTGTTAGCCTAGTATAAGATTTGTGTGGTAATCATTAGGATCTCGGTATTGTGTTTATCTGTCATTACAGATTAGCCACTAGGATAATCATAGTTATTCTCTATATTTTTGGTATCATTGTGCATGCAATCAGGAATTGCTGATGCTATAAGCTGATAAGGATTTTTCTATATTTTTGTATATAACACTGTATAAATAAACTAATATATTCCATTGGTCTGTCCGTTATTTGCCATGTAGCGAATGTCGGGCGGAGGCCACACCCCCTAGACATAAGCGAGTACGTATGTAGGAATTGGCCTCTTACAAAATCTATATAACCACCTACAAACTCCGACAGTCCGATCCAGTATACAGCTTCTTCCTAAACCTTTCGCTTAAATAACTAAAAGAAGGCAAAACCCTGCCTCTCCTGCATTTTGAATTTACAATTTTAAAACTATTGGGAAGTATTACCAAATACTGTGGCCAATGTAATCTAACAAAATAAAATTAACCAAAATTCCCTTTCTCTGTAGGTCCTTTGCTATTTTTTTATTTCCCTAAGCTGTGAAAGAGTGACTGACAGCCTTTCATCGTATGCACCACACTCAACATTCCATAATCAGCTCCACAATACTCCCCATACATTTACCTAGCTCACCAAAATTATTTCACTGTTTCCTGCTATTTCATTTCTTTAAATATTCCCTTACCACAACCACCCTGTTCCCAACTGGCTTTCATTTAAACACTTCAACTTATTTCCCCCTGCAATTCATTCAGCAGTTACCCAAAATTCCCAAACTTAGAAGAAATTAATTTAGACCTTTCCCCAATCACACCTTCACTCTCCCACTCTTCCCTTATTACCTTTACTGTCACCCAAACTCACTCCAATAACTCTTATTTTCCTCAAATTCACCTCTGCCTCTCTCACTCAGAGCAGCACCTCCACTCACTTCAGCTGTCAGACCCACTCTGCCAGCTGCTGTTACCAAGTCAACAGAAGCTCAGGTCTCAGCAAATTCCAAGGACCTGTGCTGCTGGCCACAATGGAACCCTGGGACAACTTGAGTAATTTTATTTATTTTATTAACCCCTCGGGTTACATTCGTCCGGACTTTAAAATTAATATTGTCCCCAATATTACACCATCACTTCCGTTCTAACTCAGATACATTCATTACTATCATTCTCCTCACTTTTTTCCATTTCCAATTTTTTATATTTGTCTCGAGCGAAAGCAAAGGGAACCAAATTCACCTCCAGATGACCCACTTCCCATCCAGAATGAATCCCTTTTTTTCCCCTTGGTAAATATCCGTCTTAATTCTTTATTTTTTTCTTCAGTTGAGATCGTCATCTCTCACAGCCAATTGCGGTATATGTTGTGGGTAACTGACCCATCCGACTCTTACGCTTCTCAGTTCCTCACTCTGACATCCTCCTTCAACCTCCAGCTGAGCTCCACCACCCCTACTCACCAAACTGGCCATTGTCTTGACCTCATCCTCTCCTCTACCTGCTCACCCTCCAATTTCTGCGCCTCTGCTCTTCTTCTCTCAGATCATCACCTGATCACCTTCACACTTCATCACCCTCCCCCTCAGTCCCGCCCAACACTAACCACTACTTTCAGGAATCTCCAGGCTGTCGACCCTCCCACCTTATCCTCTAGTATCTCTAATCTCCTCCCGTCCATCATGTCCTCCGAGTCTATCGACAAGGCTGTCTCTACTTACAATGCCACTCCTCTCCTCTGGACACCCTTGCACCATCCATCTCCCGTCCCACAAGGCGTACTAATCCCCAGCCCTGGCTGACCCCTTGCATCAGATATCTTCGCTCCTGCGCCCGATCTGCTGAATGCCTCTGGAGGAAATCTTGCACCCATAGCGACTTCATTCATTACAAATTCATGCTATCCTCCTTCCAGTCCTCCTTATTCCTTGCCAAACAGGACTATTACACCCAATTGACTAATTCTCTCGGCTCCAACCCTCATCGTCTCTTCGCCACCCTTAACTCCCTCCTCAAAGTGCCCTCCACTCCCACCCCCCCCCCCCCTCGCTCTCTCCTCAATCACTAGCTGACTACTTCCGCGACAAGGTGCAGAAGATCAACCTCAAATTCACTACCAAGCCACCTCTTCCTCTTCACCCTTTAACCCACTCCCTCAACCAACCAACCCAGGCCTCCTTCTCCTCTTTTCCTGATATCACCAAGGAGGAAACCGTCCACCTTCTTTCCTCCTCGAAATGCACCACCTCTTCCCTCTGATCCCATCCCCACTAATTTACTAAACATCATCTCTCCCCACTGTCAACCCCCCATCTGTCATATCCTCAACCTCTCTCTCCACTGCAACTGTCCCCGACTCCTTCAAGCATGCTGTAGTCACACCACTCCTCAAAAAACCATCACTAGACCCTACCTGCCCTTCCAACTACCGCCCCATCTCCCTCCTACCCTTCCCTCTCCAAGATACTTGAATGCGCCGTTCACAGCCGCTGCCTTGATTTTCTCTCCTCTCATGCCACCCTCGATCCACTTCAATCCGGTTTTCGCCCTCTACACTCGACAGAAACAGCACTCACTAAAGTCTGTAATGACCTGTTCCTTGCCAAATCCAAAGGTCACTACTCCATCCTTATCCTCCTCGACATATCCGCTGCTTTTGACACTGTCAATCATAATTTACTTCTTGCTACACTATCCTCATTTGGGTTCCAGGGCTCTGTCCTCTCCTGGTTCTCCTCTTACCTCTCACACCGTACCTTCAGAGTACATTCTCATGGTTCTTCCTCCACCCCCATCCCGCTCTCTGTTGGAGTTCCTCAGGGATCTGTCCTTGGACCCCTTCTTTTTTCAATCTACACCTCTTCCCTGGGCTCGCTGATCTCATCTCATGGTTTCCAATATCATCTTTATGCTGACGACACCCAGCTTTATCTCTCCACACCAGACATCACTGCGGAAACCCAGGCCAAAGTATCGGCCTGCTTATCCGACATTGCTGCCTGGATGTCCAACCGCCAACTGAAACTGAACATGGCCAAGACCGAGCTCATTGTCTTTCCACCCAAATCCACTTCTCCTCTCCCTCCACTCTCTATTTCAGTCGATAACACCCTCATCCTCCCCGTCTCATCTGCCCGCAACCTCGGAGTCATCTTCGACTTCTCCCTCTCCTTCTCTGCCCATATCCAGCAGACAGCCAAGACCTGTCACTTCTTTCTCTATAACATCAGCAAAATTCACCCTTTCCTCTCTGAGCACACCACCCGAACTCTCATCCACTCTCTCATTACCTTTCGCCTCGACTACTGCAACCTACTCCTCACTGGCCTCCCACTTAACCATCTATCCCCCCTTCAATCCGTTCAGAACTGTGCTGCCCGTCTTATCTTCCACCTAGACCAATATGCTCATATCACCCCTCTCCTCAAGTCACTTCACTGGCTTCCGATCAGGTACCGCATACAGTTCAAGCTTCTCCTACTAACCTACAAATGCACTCAATCTGCAGCCCTTCACTACCTCTCTACCCTCATCTCCCCTTACGTTCCCTCCCGTAACCTCCGCTCACAGGACAAATCCCTCCTCTCAGTACCCTTCTACACCACCGCCAACTCCAGACTCCGCCCTTTCTGCCTTGCCTCACCCTATGCTTGGAATAAACTCCCTGAGCCTATACTCCAAGCCCCCTCCCTACCCATCTTCAAATCCTTGCTCAAAGCCCTCCTCTTCAATGTCGCTTTCAGCACCTAACCATTGTACCTCTATCCAGGAAATCTAGACTGCCTCAATCTTGATTGACTGCACTTTTTGTCCTTTAGATTGTAAGCTCCTTTGAGCAGGGACTGTCCTTCTTTGTTAATTGTATAGCGCTGCGCAACCCTGGTAGCGCTTTAGAAATGTTAAATAGTAGTAGTAGTAGTAATTTCTTGCACTTCCATCACCCATTTAATAATGCCTTTCAGCAACTAAGTCTTTTAACCATGTTGGAACTGAATCACCCAATGTCTCAAAAATCATCCAACATGAGAAACATTTGCCTGCATTAGGTGTACATTAAATGTGAACGGAACGGTGATTTTTGAGACATATGTTGATAGGACAGTGCATATCACACCTTACGTTGGAAGACTGTTACTAATAAACTGTAGTTGCCACTAGCTGATTTGCCTGACTACTCTTTCTTTTGATTACTGGATCTTTGCTGTAGCCTTTTTGTGCCCCTCTGCTGATTCTCATACATTTTGTTTTAACCAGCCAGAAGTCTTTTAGCCCCGGAAGAGCAAAAGTTTTGGTCTATACTAGAGATTGCACTGGACTATACTGTAAATTTTACTCTCAAACACAATGACACTGTCATGAAGTACTCTTAGGAGGTAATTCTATAAAAAAAAGCGCTAACATTTACACACTGATTACATGGCATTTACACACTTGTGCATATACATGCATAAATGCAAAAATTTTGCCTAAGTGCTATTGTGCAGATATTCACTTAACATACATAGTGTGTTATTTGCAATGGGGGTGTGTACACATGGTGGGACTCACACATATGCATTACTAATACAGAATACTATAAGGGGTCCTTTTACTAAGGTGTGCTGAAAAATGGGCTGCACTAGTGTAGGCGTGTGTTTTGGGCGAGCGCAGATCCATTTTTCAGCGCATCTGTATAAAAGGCCTTTTTTTTTTAAATTTTGCCTAAATGGACATGCGGCAAGATAAAAATTAGCGTGTCCATTTTGTGTCTGAGACCTTACCGCCACCCACTGACACAGTGGTAAAGTCTCACGCGGTAACTGTGTGGTAATCATCTACGTGCATAAAATGACGATTGCCACTCGGTTTCCGCCACGCGCAGGAAAATAGAAATAATTTTCTGGCGTACATAGCAGACATGCGTAAAAAATGAAACTACCACCAGGGCCACGCAGTAGCCTGGCGGTAACTCCAAATTGACGCGCGTTGGGTGCACAGAGCACAAAACCTTGTTACAAACAGTATTTTCAACAAAAAATTATAAAATAAAAAGACGTTTTGCTTTTTCAAAAATGGTTACATTTGCTATTCATATTTGGAACGTTTAGCATAAAACGTCATATTGAAAATGTCCCTCTACAAGTTACTGGTTCTGAAGATCTGGATTAATGGGTTAAAGGTTAAAGACTAATGCTGTTGGTTTGAGTGCACAAATTAGAAACCATTTGATTTGGTTTAAGAGGTTAAGTAAAAAGACTGTTGGTGGTTGTTTATAGTAACTGAGTTAATGTGATAAGAAATCCTCATTTCTTAGGTGCATAAAACGGGAGTATATAGAGGCTGTGTAACTAGTGCATTAAAACCTTTTTAATTTATTAGTTAACCTTGTTCACAGCAGTCTTTTCGGATTTTTCCAAGGGGGGGCGAAGAAGGTAATCCCATCCAAAAACACTTTTCTTCCCCAGGTGGAGGCACCGATGCCAAGTGAGTAAGGAACTGATGGAAACTGCCTTCAGGAGACTCCAACTAGGTAGGGCCCTGGGTCCAGGAACACCCTGAAGAGAGCACACAAATTTTTTTTTTTGTTTTTTTTGTTACATTTGTACCCCGCGCTTTCCCACTCATGGCAGGCTCAATGCGGCTTACATGGGGCAATGGAGGGTTAAGTGACTTGCCCAGAGTCACAAGGAGCTGCCTGTGCCGGGAATCGAACTCAGTTCCTCAGTTCCCCAGGACCAAAGTCCACCACCCTAACCACTAGGCCACTCCACTCCACTAATCTCCATCTCTCTAATCTTAGAGAGATAGATATATCTATAAAAACCAATAAACAATATGCAAATGACTGCATATCATTGACTTCCAGAAGAGAGGAGCATTTTTATTACAATGAAGTAAAGTAAAGTACATAAGTATTGCCATACTGCATACTGGGAAAGACCAAAGGTCCATCGAGCCCAGCATCTTGTTTCCAACAGTGGCCAATCCAGGCCACAAATACCCGGCAAGATCCCAAAAATGTACAAAACATTTTATACTGCTTAGCCCAGAAATAGTGGATTTTCCCAAAGCCCATTGAATAACGGTCTATGGACTTTTCCCTTAGGAAGCCGTCCAAACCTTTTTAAAACTCTGCTAAGATAACCGCCTTTACCACATTCTCTGGCAACGAATTCCAGAGTTTAATTACACATTGACTGAAGAAAAAGTTTCTCCGATTTGTTTTAAATGTACTACATTGTAGCTTCATCGCATGCCCCCTAGTCCTAGTATTTTTAGAAAGCGTGAACAGACGCTTCACATCTACCCGTTCAACTCCACTCATTATTTTATAGACCTCTATCATATCTCCCCTCAGCCGCCTTTTCTCCAAGCTGAAGAGCCCTAAGCCCCTTTAGCCTTTCCTCATAGGGAAGTCGTCCCATCCTCTATCATTTTCGTCGCCCTTCTCTGCACCTTTTCTAATTCCCTCCCATCTTTACGCCCTCTTTGCAGATCTGCACCGAAACACTTAGGCACTGTTCTATAAATGGCCATTTTGGCACCTTGAATGCATTAGAATCCTTTTCTACATCGAATACTCAGCGCTGAAGTAGCATCTAATATTAGGCAGCATATATAGAATTCCCCCAAAAGCAGTGATATCCAACTACTATATATATATATACAGTGGGGGAAATAAGTATTTGATCCCTTGCTGATTTTGTAAGTTTGCCCACTGACAAAGACATGAGCAGCCCATAATTGAAGGGTAGGTTATTGGTAACAGTGAGAGATAGCACATCACAAATTAAATCCGGAAAATCACATTGTGGAAAGTATATGAATTTATTTGCATTCTGCAGAGGGAA
Organism: Microcaecilia unicolor; assembly: GCF_901765095.1. NCBI lineage: Eukaryota > Metazoa > Chordata > Amphibia > Gymnophiona > Siphonopidae > Microcaecilia > Microcaecilia unicolor. The sequence continues at coordinate 435,537,850 of NC_044033.1, forward strand.
ATAAGTATTTAATCCCTCTGGCAAACAAGACCTAATACTTGGTGGCAAAACCCTTGTTGGCAAGCACAGCGGTCAGACGTCTTCTGTAGTTGATGATGAGGTTTGCACACATGTCAGGAGGAATTTTGGTCCACTCCTCTTTGCAGATCATCTCTAAATCATTAAGAGTTCTGGGCTGTCGCTTGGCAACTCGCAGCTTCAGCTCCCTCCATATGTTTTCAATGGGATTAAGGTCTGGTGACTGGCTAGGCCACTCCATGACCCTAATGTGCTTCTTCCCGAGCCACTCCTTTGTTGCCTTGGCTGTTTTTTTTGGGTCATTGTCGTGCTGGAAGACCCAGCCACGACCCATTTTTAAGGCCCTGGCGGAGGGAAGGAGGTTGTCACTCAGAATTGTACGGTACATGGCCCCATCCATTCTCCCATTGATGCGGTGAAGTAGTCCTGTGCCCTTAGCAGAGAAACACCCCCAAAACATAACATTTCCACCTCCATGCTTGACAGTGGGGACGGTGTTCTTTGGGTCATAGGCAGCATTTCTCTTCCTCCAAACACGGCGAGTTGAGTTCATGCCAAAGAGCTCAATTTTTGTCTCATCTGACCACAGCACCTTCTCCCAATCACTCTCGGCATCATCCAGGTGTTCACTGGCAAACTTCAGACGGGCCGTCACATGTGCCTTCCGGAGCAGGGGGACCTTGCGGGCACTGCAGGATTGCAATCCGTTATGTCGTAATGTGTTACCAATGGTTTTCGTGGTGACAGTGGTCCCAGCTGCCTTGAGATCATTGACAAGTTCCCCCCTTGTAGTTGTAGGCTGATTTCTAACCTTCCTCATGATCAAGGATACCCCACGAGGTGAGATTTTGCGTGGAGCCCCAGATCTTTGTCGATTGACAGTCATTTTGTACTTCTTCCATTTTCTTACTATGGCACCAACAGTTGTCTCCTTCTCGCCCAGCGTCTTACTGATGGTTTTGTAGCCCATTCCAGCCTTGTGCAGGTGTATGATCTTGTCCCTGACATCCTTAGACAGCTCCTTGCTCTTGGCCATTTTGTAGAGGTTAGAGTCTGACTGATTCACTGAGTCTGTGGACAGGTGTCTTTCATACAGGTGACCATTGCCGACAGCTGTCTGTCATGCAGGTAACAAGTTGATTTGGAGCATCTACCTGGTCTGTAGGGGCCAGATCTCTTACTGGTTGGTGGGGGATCAAATACTTATTTCCCTCTGCAGAATGCAAATAAATTCATATACTTTCCACAATGTGATTTTCCGGATTTAATTTGTGATGTGCTATCTCTCACTGTTACCAATAACCTACCCTTCAATTATGGGCTGCTCATGTCTTTGTCAGTGGGCAAACTTACAAAATCAGCAAGGGATCAAATACTTATTTCCCCCACTGTATATATATATATATAGTGTAAAGTGTAAAGGCTTGAAATACAAATTAATGCATGCATCAACCTTTTCCTGTACAAGCACGCAGCTCTGGAACGTGTTGCCACGCAACCTAAAAACGGTCTATGAATTGACCAACTTCCACAAACTATTGAAAACTTATCTCTTTGACAAAATATATCACAAAGATCAACACGTGTAACTGCACTCTCGTTAATATATCCAGAAATGTTCTTTAATATCTTTTGCTTTAAAATTATCATGTATTTCACCACCATGTAACCCAAAACTCTCTGTAAAACCAATTATATATTCTCTTCTACCTCCAGCATCCATGATGAATTGTAAGCCACATTGAGCCTGCAAAGAGGTGGGATAATGTGGGATACAAATGCAATATATATATATATATATATATATATATATATATATATATATATATATATATATGCTGGACATTTTGCACTTGTTCGTTCTATTTGTATTGTGTCATGATGTTTAGATAGATTTTCAGCTGCACAATCATTTCTATAGCATGTATTAGACACCATCTGGTTATTCAATATACTGGCAGTGTGAATGTGATTTATTAATTTAAATTGCCTAAAGAAAAGCCATTGCACACATGTGATGGTAAACTAATGGAAAATGTCACTACTGTGAAGTGAAATATTGATTGAGGTGCTTATGTGCAATCATGCATGGAAACCTAATTATTTTTTCAGAAGAAAAAAAGAATTATGTGTATATGAACATGCATCCGAACCATTATCAATGAAGCTTATTGTCCAATAGAAACAACTTGGATATTTTAAAAGCGCTTTAAAAGAACAAAAATTATAATTTTTTCTCTCCATCATGATTCTAAATTTAAAAGAGCGATATGGCTACCTTGCATGCCCTGAGAATGTGTTTTTTTAATGGGTTTAATTGATCCCACAGAAGGATTTAGTATTGGATTTTCATCAATGTTCCTATTGATTTGTGTACTGCTATCACAATTGTTTACACCTTGGACTGATTGTACATTCATCTTTTTGTTTTGGTTGGAACACTCCACCTACTGGTAAATCATTCCAAATCTATGTAGTACTGCACGAACGGTGTCACTGGAAAGTGTATGACATTCTGTATATTGATTCTTGTTAAGATCAATATATGCAAATTCTGATTAAGAACTAGTTTAATATTCTAGAATGGCACACCCTCTGATTGATAATCAAATACAGTGCACACTATTGCATGAATGTCACTTATTTTCTTATTCTATAATTTTGTGGATTACAGTCATTTCATATACTTTTATGCATTCCCCATTTTTAAGTCCATTGTCTAAGTTCATTTTTAGCATATTGATTCTAAGTGTGTTCTTTTGTAATAATGTTTTATTCATATGTTTTATATGTTTGTATTGTATCATAGATCCCCCGATGCAGGCATCTTGCCAAAACATGGCCCATGTCGAGTCTCTTAATAAAATTCTTTCACCTTTTCTTGAGGCCCATTGTGCTGTTTCTTGCTGTGCTTTGTTCACTGCGCTTCCGATTCCCTCTCTGCTGTTGCCAAAGTTGATGGATCAGACATCTCAGTACCAAAAAATACATTTGTATTGCTTCTCTCAACTACAAAGACTTCTTTTGGAATCTGTAAACCTAATTTACAATGAAAAAGATCATGGTCGGCCCAAGGTATTGAACGCATCACTTATGGGTGATGCTCCTGTTGCATGGATGCACTTCTTAAAGCCACTGAGGGCTCTCCCCCCCCCCACCCCCCAAGACATTTCATTCAGAAAAATAGCAGCTGTGAAATCAAACAACTTGATTTTGAAAATTAGTACACCCAACTGGGATCCTGAGGCTCTCACCCAGGCCAACACTGGGTGATGGAAAAAAAAATAAAGGAAACTTGAAAAAGATCAAAAACTTAAAAAGCTAAAAAAGAATAAGTACTGCACAGCAACAAGACGCAAGGAAACTTAGAAAAACAGCTTAAATTTAGTAAGAGTAGTCTTGAGGTGAGTTCCAGCAACATGTGCCTGACTGACTCTGCAGAAAGACAAAAACTGAGGTGGCCCTGTGTGACAGCAGCAGGCAGGAAATGGCACATGTGCAGAGTGCGGCAACTCAAAGTTTTCAAGTGTATTGTAAGCTGAAGAAACTTCTCTTTTGGGCTCTGTCACCGACATCACCATGCTGTGGGGACTTTTCTATCCTATATGTCCTTTAGGTAGATAGCGGAATATAAACTTTTATTGTATTGTACTGAATTCTAGAAAAAGACCAAAGCATCATCAAGTATATTTTAAATGCTCTTAAAATGATTTGACAGCAATCTGTGTATTATCATCAAAGGCTATAGAATATCTGGCGAACAACAAATAAAAACGCAATCAGCAAACCTGAGCGAACAACATACACCACGAGAGGAAAAATAGATCCCACAACATTTTGGCAACAGATCTATCAAAACGAATGGCCAACGGATACAGACACCATCCAATTCCTCCAAACACGGGACGATATATGTAAAACAACATTAGACAAAATCGCCCCAATCCAAACCAGAACATCACACAGGAAAAAAACAAATTCCTGGTTTACCGAAGAACTGAAAGACCTCAAAACACAAATCAGGAAACTAGAACGCGCTTGGTACAAAAAGAAAGATGAACAAACACTAATTGCCTGGAAACTACTTCGGAGGAAATACAAATACACCATAAAACAAACTAAACGACTACATTACAAAACAATAATCGGACCAAACTACAAAGACACACACAAACTCTTCAACCTCGTGAATAAATTACTAGACACCACGCCAGTTACAAACAACAACAAAGACGTACCAAGTGTAGACAACCTTTCGAAATACTTCGAAGAGAAAATCATACAACTACGACTGAAAACACCCACTAGCCCTAATGAATACACCACACTCCTAGACTGTCTAGACCCAGAAGATGGAATATACCCAGCAGACAGAACTTGGACCGAATTTGAATTAACATCAGAGGACCTCATCTTTGAAACACTCAAAAGATTCGCCAAATCCTATTGCAAACTAGACATATGCCCAAACAACCTCATGAAATCAGCTCCTCAACAATTCATAATAGACCTAACGAACCATATAAACTCCATGCTACAAAACGGACTCTTCCCAAAAGAAAAAGGAAAACTTTTACTTACCCCAATACCCAAAGACACAAAAAAAAGTGCAAGCGAAATAACTAATTACAGACCAATAGCATCCATACCACTAATAACCAAAATGACCGAAGGGATCGTAACAAAACAACTCACAAACTATCTAAACAAGTTCTCCATACTGCATGACGCCCAATCAGGATTCTGATCGAATCACAGCACAGAAACAGTATTAATTACCCTGATGACTAAATTCAAACAAATGATTGCAACCGGCAACAACATACTCCTACTACAATTTGACATGTCAAGTGCCTTTGATATGGTCGACCACGAAATCCTACTACATATACTTGAATACTTTGGCATCGGAGGTAATGTCCTAAATTGGTTTAAAGGGTTCCTAACCTTGCGCTCATACCAGGTCACATCAAATTCAACTACATCTGCAGTATGGACACCAGAATGTGGAGTACCTCAAGGATCACCCCTTTCACCAACTATTTTCAATCTGATGATGACACCCTTAGCAAAACTTCTATCAAACCACAACCTCAACCCACACATATATGCTGACGACGTAACAATATATATCCCTTTCAAACAGGACTCTAAAGAAATCCTTAACGAAATCAACCAAAGCCTACAAATCATGAACACCTGGGCTAATGCATTTCGATTGAAATTGAACGCAGAAAAAACTCAATGCCTGATACTCACCTCCCAATACAACACTAATGAATTCACCGCAATAAACACACCAAACCTAAACCTTCCAATCTCAGAAACCCTAAAGATCCTTGGAGTCACTATCGACCGCCATCTAACACTCGAAACCCATGCTAGCAACACAACCAAAAAGATGTTCTACTCCATGTGGAAACTGAAGAGAATAAGACCTTTCTTCCCAAGATCTGTCTTCCGCAGCCTAGTGCAATCACTCGTACTCAGCCATCTTGACTACTGCAACTCACTATATGCAGGCTGCAAAGAGCAAATACTGAGGAAAGTTCAAACAGCTCAGAACACAGCAGCCAGACTCATCTTTGGGAAACCAAAATACGAAAGTGCAAAACTACTACGAGAGAAGTTACACTGGCTCTCACTCAAGGAACGCATCACTTTCAAAGTATGCACACTAGTCCACAAAATCATCAATGGTGAAGCCCCAGCCTACATGTCCGACTTAATAGACCTACCACCCAGAAATGCCAAAAGATCGTCTAGAACTTTCCTTAACCTCCACTTCCCAACTTACAAAGGCGTAAAATACAAAGTGATGCACGCATCAACCTTTTCCCATATGAGCACGCAATTCTGGAACAAATTACCACGAAACCTAAGAACGACCTATGAACTAACCAACTTCCGCAAACTACTAAAGACTCATCTCTTTGAAAAAATCTACCAAAAGGATCAAAGCACATGAAGACCACACACACTGTTGGCAACGCATTAACATATTCTCCTATTACACCTATCCCCATAATTCTACACACCCAGCCTTTCTCTCTTCAATTTTATTCTTTCCCCTATCGACACCTGGACATTGTTTCAACTCAACTCCTCATAATGTAACCATAATCAAGTAATAACTTATTGTACTTCCATCGTTACAATGTATTGTAAGCCACATAATCATGTAATAACTCATTGTACTTCCATTGTTACAATGTATTGTAAGCCACACTGAGCCCGCAAATAGGTGGGAAAATGTGGGATACAAAAGCAATAAATAAAAAAAATAAATATAAGTTGTCATGATACCCATAGTAGGAATTTGCAATCATCTCAGGATTAACTCATCCTTTATGTTGGAGGGGATGCGGTGGACTTGGTGACTATGTGCATATGTGGTAGCCCTGCCCGCAGATCAAAGGTTTTTGGGTGCAAATAGAGATTATCAATGTAATCTCGGGTAGGACTATTACTGTCATGATAAAGATTTGCCTCTTAAATCAGAGTCTTCATAGCCAGGACAAACAAGAACAGAAAGTTCTGTTTAACTGTCTTTATGCTGCAAGATCTACTATCGCAGCAAGATGAAGAAGTAATAACCCCCTTTCAGTCAAGAAGTGGCAACAAACATTGAGACGTGGTTCTAATGGAAAAACTTACTGCTCTGAAAATGGATGACTTCTTTATACAACAAATATTTGGGCATTTTACAACATCTTGACTCTGTACTGTAAGAAGCAGATGAAATCTGGGAGAAGAGTGAGGGTATTGTTTGTTTGTTTTATTTTATGTTTTGAAGATTATACATAATGTTGCTACACAGGTATAGAGGGGAAAGAGGGAGGGAGGGGTTCTTTGGATACTTTTGGGATCTGCTGTATATGTTATTTTCAGATTTGGAGCTGGTCAGCCAGCTTGCATTGCATGTTTGTTTATTGTTTGTATGAAAAAGTTAGTAAAATTCAAGTTAAAAAAAAAAAAACAAAGGTTGCAAATAGTACAAAATACTACCATTAAATTTATCTACAATCACAACTAGTATGACCACGTCATCTCTCTTTTCTTAGCTGAACACTGGCTTCCTGTTGCCTATACAGAATTTCATATAAGATACTCATTCTTTCCCATCAAATCCAGTCTTCTCTCATTTCTGGCAAGCCTGCCTGTATCCTATTCCCCTTCAAGGACTCTCCGCTCATCACAACAGCATCTCCTTTCATCAGGTTCAGGACTTCTTGTTTTAGTGTGGTTGATCCCACCCTCTGGAATAGTCTCCCTCTGAATCTTAGACTTCAAACGTTTCTTAAATGCAAGTTCTTACCAAAAACATTTTATTATTTTATAGCCTTTCAGTCTTCAATCCTCGAGTAATTTTTCATCCAGTGACCAATGCCACCAGTTGTTTATCTAAATAGAAGTTATTTATCTAAATAGAAGAATCATCGTACCAAACCCCACCCCACCCCCATGTTCTCCTTCCCCAACTTTCCTGAGATTATATTCTAAACTTCCCCCTCCCCTTTCATATATATCTACTGATGTAGTAGAAGCTGTTTGTAAATGTCTACTATAGTCTTTTCATATGTGATTTCCCACCCCATTTCCTTTGACTTTTGTGAACCACTTAGATTTTCCAATAAATAGACAGTATTATCAAATAAATTAAATTTGAAGTGCATTGGAGGAATGGCCGAGTGGTTAGAGCACCAGTCTTGCAATCCAGAGGTGGCCGGTTCAAATCCCACTGCTGCTCCTTGTGATCTTGGACAAGTCACTTAACCCTCCATTGCCTCAGGTACAAACTTAAATTGTGAGCCCTCCTGGGACAGAAAAATATCCAAAATACCTGAATGTAACTCACCTTGAGCTACTACTGAAAAAGGTGTGAGCAAAATCTAAATAAATAAATAAATACCTTTAACCGAGAGCAGATTCCTAGGGTTAGCAGTGCTTCAGCTTGCTTCAAAAGTATGAACTGGAAACCTTCACAAACATACCACTGCCAGCCTTTATCTGAGAAAGAAAGAAAGAAAGAAAGAAAGAAAGAAAGAAAGAAAGAAAGAAAGAAAGAAAGAAAGAAAGAAAGAAAGAAAGAAAGAAAGAAAGAAAGAAAGAAAGAAAGAAAGAAAGAAAGAAAGAAAGAAAGAAAGAAAGAAAGAAAGAAAGAAAATTAGGTTTGTTATTCAGTTTACAAGTCAAGTGCTGCCCTTTGGAGAAGAAAGAATGCCTTACAGACAGCCATCCTGTCAACCATAAGAGGATCGGCAAGTTGCCTTCGAGCAGTGTTTCTCAAGCCAGTCCTGCTTTTCAGGATATCCATAATGAATATACATGAAACAGATTTGCACACAATGTAGGCTGTATCAAGTACCACTATCCGGACAGTGCTACTGAAAATTCTTAAAGACCACCCCAGCAATAACTGGACAGTGACAGAATGAAGCGAGAGATAAGTGTAAGCATTTCACCTAACTCTACAGATAGCTTGTGAAATTCAGCTGCTATCTGTATAGATATGCAGCAGGAAGACTGTGATAACTTTAAACTGCCTAGCTATACAGATAGCTGTTGAATATCACCACTATATCAAACTGTGTCTGAGGAGTTCGAGGCAAGATGGTGTCCTGAGCAGAAGCAAGTACCTGAGCTCCTGGAAGAGAAGAGAAAAACCGAACGTGGTGACATTGGACACCCTATGGGATGTGATTCAAGAGCTGACCAGCTCTCTTCTCCAGGTAACTCAAACTTTTACAGAAGAAACGAGTGGTTTGAAAAAGACCTATATATCTTTGTCTGAGATTTCGTTAACATATCGGGAGCTGATATAATCGGAGATTTCGGGAAATTAAGCAGTCTTAGGTTTAATTTTCTGGCATTATTATCCAGGTACTCTAATTTCTGGCTATTCCGAAAGAAGCATACCCTCCAATTACCCGGGCTCAATATATTACAGGAAAAGGAACTTCAATACAACAGCAACAGGGATTGAATCTAACTGAATTTCTTGAAAGTTCCCTTGAAGTAATTACTGAATGTACCACTCTTTTGGTATCATTTGTGTTTAAATCTGACAGATATAACATCTTCCATTTATACTTTAAACATATGAAAGCATTGTTCCTCGGTTCCAGAATACAAATATTTCCAGACTTAAACAGAGAGACTTTGAAACGAAGGCGTGAGTTTTTGGGTTTGAAGCAGAGGACTCTTACTTTGAAAGGAACATTCCTACTGAAATTTCCCTGCAGATGCTTTCTCTCTCTTAATTCTGCTAACTATATGTTTACCAATCCAAAGAAAATGCAAACTTTTATTGCCTTTAAGGAGGAAGAGAATCGTTCTAATCAGAACAATCCTGTAGGCTAATGCTGTTAAATTCAATTGTGGGCTTTGTAGTTCTCCTGCTCATATGTTTATAGCATTTCTTATTTTGAATTTTTGCATTGTGTTTTGCCTCACTTAATAGTGGACTAAATAAATGAAAGTATTTACCTAAGGAGGTTAAACCTCCTAGATTGCATTTCTTTTTCAGTTTTTTTGTAAAATTCAGTTACTGCTTTTGCAGTCATGTTATGTGATTGTAAAATTAGAAAATTATAAATAAAGAATTAAAAAAAGAATATCACCACTATATGCAGAGCTGGTGGCAGTCAGTGGTCTGTAAACTGCTTAGAATTATCCTAAAAAGCTCTTACTGACCTTTAAGTGCATCCACCCTGCAGCCCCCCATTACCTCTCCGCTCTCATCTCTCCCTACATTCCTTCCCATGAACTCCGCTCACTGGACAAATCTCTCTTGTCGTCCCCCTTCTCCCCTACTGCTAACTCCAGACTTCATTCCTTTTCTCTCGCGGCACCTTATGCCTGGAATCGACTTCTTGAACCTATACGTCTTAGCTCCATCTCTACCTTTTTTCAAATCCATGCTGAAAACCCACCTTTTCACTGCTGCTTTTGGCTCCTAGCCCTCATTTGCCCTCCCTTGTTCCTTCCTTCCTTCTCACCCAGTACTTCCCTCATCCGTAACTGTCTTGTCTGTGTTATTTAGATTGTAAGCTCTTTTGAGCAGGGACTGTCTCTTTGTGTCAGGTGTTCAGCGCTGCGTATGTCTGGTAGCGCTATACAAATGCTAATAATAATAATGTATATATACATTTTTTTAACTTGCTGGCTGAATGGCGAGCTGCTTTTCATGGAAGAAGCCTTTGGAAGACAAATAAAAGCTGCATATTAAGGTAGATGAACAACCATATCCATATTTGTGCAGAAGATGATTCCAGCAATACAGAGTTTAGGTACGCTCCACCTCCTACTCATTCCAAAGATTTTTTTTCAAGCCCTTACAAATAACTTTTTGAGTGTACAAAAACATAACGAATACTGGGCCAAATAGCCTTTTTCCTGTCCATAGATATTTGTAACCATCTCTGGGAAAACGTGATTAAAGTCACCAGAAACAATAAATTAGGTCTAAATGAACTCTGTTAGAGCAAACAATTTGTAATACAACAGTCCATACCCCATCCTTTTATGTGGAAAATAAAGTTATAGAAGTTCAATCATGTAACTTTTACAGACCGCTTATGGACCAATGATATGAAAAATCGGCCATTCTCAACATTCTGTATCCACTATTTTAGTCACCATTTCCCAGAGATGGTCACATTTGGTAAAACTCAATATTTGGCTGTTGTACTTCTAGTGAAGATTCAGCCCTCTGAAGCTGAATTGAGTCCTGTCATGTTTAAAAGCTTTCCCAGTAGACAAGTGCTAGCTTAAATCCTTTAAATTTGAAATTTCAATCAGAATAGAGCCCATTATAGATTATTACTCATGCACACCCACTTACCGAGACCTCTTTTCCTTTTCAGCCCACGAGAGATGGACTGGATCTTGGTGTTGTGGGCAAATTCATCAGAAATTACATCTTGAGTTTTCTGCAAGATTGAAAGTGAGGTTCATTTCAAGACAAAGGCACCAATAACACACCATCTAAATATCTCTTGTCAGTTAATTTCAGGTAGCATGTCAAAGTTCCTGCATTTCAACTTAATACTATCACAGTTTTCTTTTCTCAAGACACTTGCTCTGCCCCTTTGAAATACAGCACAGATGGTTTTTAAAAAAACACAAATACAGGTAGGAATCACCAATCACCAACCTGATCTCTAACTCTACCCTCACCATCAGCAATCTTGCCTCATCTACCACCTTTAGCTAAGCGGAGGATGGTAAAACACCACTAACAGCTTAAACACACACAGACACTGCATGCAATCAGGGAATCATTCTAGAGGCAGACTGAAATTTGGATTTGGTTTCAGCACCGAAACTGGCCCAAAATCTGAGCTTTTATTGGTGAAACCGAAACTCACTCCCCCACGCCCACCAGAGCAAGTCTCCTCCCCCCAACAGAGTCCTCCTGGCCCCCTCCCTGACCCAAGTTGACCCAAGTCCTCCCAGCCCCCCCCCCCCACCCCCAGAATGGGTCTTGATGGTTTGCCACTGCCACCCCCCATCCTCCACAAAGGTCAGATCCTAACAGAACAGGCTGGGTCAGCCATCAGCCCTGTTGCCCTCAAAAGAGAGCAAGTGCTGCCGAGCCGGCCTTTCCCGGGCCTCCCTTTAATTGCCCTGGTGGTCTAGTGGTTTTTGGGGGGCAGGAGCTATCCCAGTCGCTCCTACCCTCATCTGTTCCTCTATAAAAATGAGGACCGAGAGTTCCTGTGGCAGTCTTGCAAGACTGTAGCGGGAACTCTCGGCAGTCATTTTTATGGAGGAACCAGCGGGGGGGGGGGGGGGGGGGGGGGGGGGGACGACAGAAACGGCTGGGCTACAACCTGCCCTGGCCACTGGAGAGGGCCTTCAGGTGGACAACCCAGCCTGGTGGGACCTGGTCTCTGGGGGGGGGGGGGGGGTAGTACCGGTGGACCCGGGAGGACCCACTATCTGGAAGGGGAGGAGGCGGTGCAATTTTTTATTTCAATTTCAGCCAAAACCGATTAGCAAATTTTGGCTGTTGATTCAGTTTCAATCTGCCTCTAAACCCCTCCCTACCTGGGTGATTTTAATACAGCTCCATTTTATTCTTTTCAGTACCACAGAAGTTGAACAGAATTACACAAATGGGACTGAGAATGTGTCTGTGGGCAAAATACTTAAAAAGTTAAATGGAAAGGGATGGTATGAAACTTGGCCTAGGGAAAAACTGGTGGGGGGAAAAAAAAGTTTGAAAGTGGGACAGGTTAGATCAGGAGTTCCAGAGAAATAAGTCTCCCCCACCACTCCCCAAAAAAGGCCCAGTACATTTCTATGGGAGCAGATCCAACTTCTGCAGCATAGAAAAACTTACATGCAGTGCGACATAGCAGATAAGAGAATGTCTCCTTTTAAACTGCATCTTCCCTGTTCTCTACTCTTCCTGCTCCACTGAACTATCCCCTTCATAACTGTCCACTTCTCCCAAACAGTATCACACTTCAAGTACAGATCCAAAATTAGAGAGAAAGTAGCTTTTCTTAAACCTCACCTACTGTAATGATTACATCTTATTCTTCCATTAAGTGATTTCCTTTTAGTTATGCAGGTCATGGTGCTAAATCTCCCTAACCATTCTAATGCTATTGATTTAGGTCTCCTGAGTACTCATCGCTAAGTGTTATAATTAGTACAAAATGTTGCAGCATGGATTATGGGAACATAGATCTCCAGTTCTTTGTTATTGCTTTCGCTCTCTGCCCTTCAATATGGTAAAATTATGTATCATACCTGATAATTTTCTTTCCATTAATCATAGCTGATCAATCCATAGACTGGTGGGTTGTGTCCATCTACCAGCAGGTGGAGATAGAGAGCAATCCTTTTGCCTCCCTATATGTGGTCATGTGCTGCCGGAAACTCCTCAGTATGTCGATATCAAAGCTCCATCCGCAGGACTCAGCACTTAGAGAATTACACCCACAAAGGGACACTCTGCCCAGCTCACCACCGCCGAAACGGGGGAGGGGAATTAACCCAGCTCATCCCCACACAAGTGGGGGAGGGGAATCCGTCCAGCTCATCCCCGTGGAGCGGGGGAGGGACACCACACCCGCCGATGCGGGGGGATCTGGCTTATCCTGCAACCGCAACCGCGGGAGGAGCTGACTGACCCTAACACCGCCGAAGCGGGAGGGGTACAAAGCTGCCCTACAGCCGCACGAAGCGGGAGGGAGTGCCGGCAGAATTTATGTCTCAATCCAGCCCCGTAAAACGGAGGGGAGAGGAATGCAGCAGCTCACTGTTACACAAACTCGTCTCAACTCTTGTAGGATCCCAGTGAAAAAACTTGAACACGAAGTCCTCCTGAAGTAACTGAAGACTAAACTTGAACCTAAAATTCAACCAGAATATAAACAGTACAGATATCTGGGAGGGGCTATGGATTGATCAGCTATGATTAATGGAAAGAAAATTATCAGGTATGATACATAATTTTACCTTCCATATCATCAAGCTGATCAATCCATAGACTGGTGGGATGTACCGAAGCAGTACTCACCCAGGGCGGGACATTGAAATCCCTGACCGCAACACTGCGGCTCCAAACCGGGCCTCCGCCCGAGCAGCCACAGTCAAGCGGTAATGCTTGGAGAATGTATGGGCTGATGCCCAAGTTGCCGCCTTGCATATCTCTGCCAAGGAGACGGACCCGGCCTCTGCCATCGAGGCCGCCTGAGCTCTTGTGGAGTGAGCCTTCAGCTGGATAGGCGGCATCTTCCCCGCGGCCACATAAGCCGCTGCAATGGCTTCCTTGACCCATCTTGCCACTGTAGGCTTAGCAGCCTGCAGACCCTTACGAGGACCTGCAAACAGGACAAACAGATGATCCGATCTCCGGAAATCATTGGTCACTTCCAAGTATCTGATGATGACACGTCTCACATCCAGATATTTGAGAGCAGAGTACTCCTCTGGGTAGTCCTCCCTACGAAAGGAAGGGAGACAGAGCTGCTGATTCACATGGAAGTGAGAAACAATCTTGGGCAGGAAGGAAGGCACTGTGCGAATAGTCACTCCTGCCTCAGTGAACTGCAGAAAAGGCTCTCGACATGAGAGCGCCTGGAGCTCGGAAACTCTTCTGGCTGAAGTGATAGCCACCAAAAAGACTGCTTTCAACGTCAGGTCTTTCAGCGATGCCCTCGACAAGGGTTCAAAAGGCGGCTTCTGCAATGCTCTTAGCACCAGGTTGAGATTCCACGCAGGCACCACAGAGTGCAGAGGAGGGCGCAGGTGATTAACCCCTTTGAGAAAGCGCACCACATCTGGCTGAGAAGCCAGGGAAACACCCTTCAGGCGGCCCCTGAAGCAAGTCAGAGCCGCTACCTGGACTTTAAGGGAGCTGAGCGACAGGCCTTTCTCCAGACCTTCTTGCAGGAACGCCAACACTGAAGAAATTGGAGCAGTGAAGGGAGAAAGTGAGCCTGCTTCACACCACGCTGCAAAGATACGCCAAACCCTGGCGTAAGCAGTAGAAGTAGAGCGCTTCCTCGCTCTCAGCATAGTGGCGATGACCTTGTCTGAGAAGCCCTTCTTTCTCAGACGCTGCCGCTCAATAGCCAGGCCGTAAGACCAAAGGGGGAGGGATCCTCCATCACCACGGGACCCTGATGTAACAGGCCCTGCTCCACTGGCAGTCGCAGAGGATCGTCGACTGAAAGCCTGATCAAGTCCGCATACCAGGGACGTCTGGGCCAATCCGGACCCACCAGGATTATCCGGCCCGGATGCTTTGCCACCCGGTCTAGCACCCTGCCCAGCATGGGCCAGGGCGGGAACACATAGAGAAGCTCTTGTGTCGGCCACTGTTGGAGAAGAGCATCTACTCCCAGGGATCGGGGGTCCCGTCCTCTGCTGAAAAAGCGCGGCACTTGGCAATTGGCCGATGACGCCATCAGATCTAGACTTGGCTGGCCCCAGCGCTTCGTGATGTCCAAGAACGCCTGAGCCGATAGCTGCCACTCTCCGGGCTCCAAGGTATGGCGACTGAGAAAGTCCGCCTTGACATTCATGACTCCAGCAATGTGGGCCGCTGACAGCTGTTCCAGGTTCGCTTCCGCCCACTGGCATAGATTCATGGCCTCCTTGGCTAGAGGGGCGCTCTTGGTACCTCCCTGGCGGTTGACATAGGCCACAGCCGTGGCATTGTCCGACAGGACCCGTACTGGTTTCAAGGCTAGTACCGGGATGAACTCCAAAAGCGCCAACCGAATGGCTCTGAGTTCCAGGAGGTTGATAGACCACTTTGCCTCTGCAGGAGACCAGAGCCCCTGCGCTGTCCTTCCCAAGCAGTGGGCTCCCCAGCCCGACAAAGAGGCGTCCGTCGTGACGACAATCCACTCTGGGGTCACCAGAGGCATTCCCGCAGACAACTTGTCTGTCTGCATCCACCAGCTCAGCGCCTTGCGCACTGCTGGGTCCAAGGGAAGGCGCACAGCATAATCCTCCGACATCGGAGTCCAGCGCTGCAGCAGAGAGTGTTGTAGTGGTCTCATATGAGCCCTGGCCCAGGGCACTACTTCCATCGTGGCCGTCATAGAGCCCAACAGCTGCACATAGTCCCAAGCCCGAAGAGGAGAGGCTACTAGGAACTGGTCCACCTGAGCCTGAAGTTTGACAATCCGATTGTCTGGCAGGAACACTCTGCCCACCTGGGTGTCGAATCGAACTCCCAGATACTCCAGGGACTGAGTCGGGCGCAGCTGGCTCTTCTTCCAGTTGATGATCCATCCCAGGGAGCTCAAAAGAGCAACTACCCGGTCCACAGCTTTGCCGCACTCTGCATAAGAGGGGGCTCGGATCAACCAGTCGTCCAGATAAGGATGGACTTGTACTCCTTCCTTTCGCAGGAAGGCCGCTATGACCACCATTACTTTGGAAAAGGTCCGCGGAGCAGTAGCCAACCCGAAAGGGAGGGCTCTGAACTGGAAGTGTCGTCCCAGGACTGCAAAACGCAGAAAGCGTTGGTGAGGAGGCCAGATGGGAATATGCAGGTACGCTTCCTTGATGTCCAAGGAAGCCAAGAACTCTCCTGCCTTCACTGCCGCTATAACAGAGCGGAGAGTCTCCATGCGAAAGTGCCGCACTTTCAAGGCCCGATTGACCCCTTTGAGGTCGAGGATAGGCCGGACAGAACCTCCTTTCTTTGGTACCACAAAGTAAATGGAGTACGTCCCTTGCCAATCTGATTTCTGCACCGGAACGACCGCCCCCAGGCGGATCAGGTTGTCCAAGGTCTGCTGCACTGCCACAGCTTTGACTGGAGACTTGCAGGAAGAGAGTACAAACCCGTCTCTTAAGGGTCGGCAGAACTCTAGCTTGTAGCCGTCTCTGATGACTCCAGCACCCAAGCGTCTGAAGTTATTGTGGTCCACTCGCCCAGAAACGAGGACAGCCGTCCTCCAATCTGCACTGGGGCGTGGACCAAGGCCCCGTCATTGGGTACGAGACCCTGGGGGAGGACCGGAGGGAGCACCTCCGGGACGGCGGTCTCTGCGAAAGGAATGCTGCTTGGGGGAGAAATTCCTCTTGAAGGAAGAGGGGGCAGAGGAGCCCGACCCTGCCCGGGCGGTACCGACGGGCTTCCTGAAAACCGTCCTCTGGAGGTACCGGGGCGAGTACTAGCCCGAGCCCTGACCTCTGGTAACTTCTTGCCCTTAGACGTGCCGAGATCGGTCACGATTTTGTCCAGCTCGACCCCAAAGAGCAGCTTGCCTTTAAAAGGCAATCTAGCCAGGCGGGATTTAGAGGCGTGGTCAGCAGACCAATGCTTCAGCCAAAGCCACCGTCGCGCAGAGACTGTCTGAGCCATGCCTTTAGCTGAGGCTCTCAAGACATCATACAGCAAGTCTGCCAAATAGGCTAAGCCCGATTCCAGGGCCGGCCAATCAGCCCTCAAGGAATGATCCGAGGGGGAAGCCCACTGCACCATAGTCAGGCACGCCCTGGCCACATAGGAACCGCAAACCGAGGCCTGCAAACTTAAAGCAGTCGCCTCAAAGGACGACCTTAAGGCCGCCTCCAATCTTCTGTCTTGGGCGTCCTTTAGGGCCGTGCCACCTTCCACCGGCAAAGCCGTTTTCTTAGTCACCGCAGTGATTAACGAATCCACTGTAGGCCACAGATAGGCCTCACGTTCACTTTCAGGCAAAGGATAGAGGCGGGACATAGCCCTAGCCACTTTGAGGCTCGCTTCCGGGACATCCCATTGAGCCGAAATTAAGGTGTGCATAGCATCATGCACGTGGAAGGTTCTAGGCGGGCGTTTCGTCCCCAGCATAATGGCAGAGCCAACAGGGGCTGAGGGAGAGACGTCCTCCGGAGAGGAAATCTTCAAAATGCCCATGGCCTGCACTAACAGGTTGGGCAAATCCTCTGAGCTAAAAAGCCGCCCTGCAGAGGGGTCATCCGCTCCAACCGAGCGGGGATCCGTCTCCTCTAAGGAATCCGCAAAGGACCGTTGGGAGAACTCAGATACGCTGCCCTCATCTACATCGGAGGAGACCAAGTCCTCCAAGGCCTGGGAATCAACCCGAGGGCGTTTACCTCCGGGGACCTCAACCTCTTTACCAAACGAGAGAGCAGGGGCAGCGTTTTGCATAAGGAAGGCCTGATGCAGCAGCAAGACAAACTCGGGGGAGAAACCCCCCAGACTGTGCACTTCCGCAGCCTGGGCTACTGCCCTAGACGCACCCTCAACCGGCGCTCGCAAGAGCGGGGGAGAACCATGCTGCGCATCCAAAATGGCGTCCGGCGCGACACTCCGCGAAGGAGCCGCGCGGGAAAAACGGCGCTTAACTTTAGCCGCTTTGGTGCCGTCGCCCAAATTAAGGGCGTCCATGGCATTAATGTCTCCCTCAAGGGCGGCCCACGAAGAAGCCGTCCGAGCCGCGTGGCCGGCCAAGATGGCGGAGGCGAGCAGCGGGGGATGGGCGTTTATGGCGGGGAAAACCGCCACGCCGGAGGAAGGACCGGGACACTCATCGGTCACGAAACTGTCACCCAACAAGGGCGAATCAGATTTTAATACCCCCGCATTCCCTCTAGAAGCGCCGAAGCGAACCGGGGAGCGACCCTTTGCGCCCTCGCCCTCCGACGCCATATGCCACGTGGAGATCAATCGGGGAACCCCCTGCCCGCTATAAAAAGGTAAAAATTACCTGCTTTCCGCTCCGAGCTGTAACGACCTGGTGTCCCAGTGAGTATTGCTGCAATAAACGTTTAAATAAACGTCGAAATAAACGCCTTTAAGGACGTTCAAAAAATTTTTTTTTTTTTTTTTACGGAGCCAGCGGGAGGGGGGAGAAAAGGAGGGACCTGGCGCCACCAGGTTTGCACTTGCTCAAGAAGAGCCCTCAACCCCAGGCACTCAACAAAACCTAAAAATTAGGCTTGGAGGCCTAGCCAGAGCTGCTGCTGTGTGTGACCACCACCTGCTGAGATAGAGAACATACTGAGGAGTTTCCGGCAGCACATGACCACATATAGGGAGGCAAAAGGATTGCTCTCTATCTCCACCTGCTGGTAGATGGACACAACCCACCAGTCTATGGATTGATCAGCTTGATGATATGGAAATTAAGTTTAAAATCTGTTTTCTTATTTATAAGGGACTCCATAAACACTCTGTTCTCTTTAAAGGAACTACTAAACTAGTATCAACCAGTATGTAATTTTCTCTCAGTTGATAGACATCTATTGGAGGTTCCTATTTTATCTCCCAATTAGAGAATTCTTTATCATCTTCATGGCAACTTTTTAATATTTTTATGGATCTTTCTGTTAATTGTGATGATTCGTGTAACCAGCATTCTGGTCCTTCTGGCTGTAGCCAGTCTAAAGCAAACGTCATTTAACGTCTAATGCACAAAGGGGTTCTGCATCCCTTTTACCATTCC
This sequence comes from Microcaecilia unicolor, assembly GCF_901765095.1. Classification (NCBI taxonomy): domain Eukaryota; kingdom Metazoa; phylum Chordata; class Amphibia; order Gymnophiona; family Siphonopidae; genus Microcaecilia; species Microcaecilia unicolor. Next base: position 435,556,800 of record NC_044033.1, read on the forward strand.
CCATAGTAAAGATAACCCTATGCAAATATATTACAACAAGCTCATCAGACTTAAAATTAGCATTCGGACCGATGCACAAACATTTCCATGCACTGAGCACCTACCTTTAAACTGCAAAAAAAACCTTAATGACAGGTCTGGAGCTGTCATAAAGTTTTGAACGGTATCCCTGGTGGTCCAGTGGACCCCCCCCCCCCCCCTAGCAACCCTACTAAACTTTAAAACTCCCTAGTGGTTCAGCGGACCACAACCCCCCCCCCCCCCCAAACCCTTTAAAACTTCCCTGCTGGTCCAGCAGACTCCCCTCCCGAACCAAAAAATCCTCAGTGATCCAGTGAACCCCCTTCTCAACGCCCCCCGCCCCCCACCCAACTCATAAAACTCCATGGTGGTTTACTGACCTCCAGGAGTTTTTTTGAGTTGGTGGGGGGGGGGCTCAAGAGGGAGTCCACTGTACCAAAACAGATTTTTTTGTGTTTGGGGGGGGGGCGCTGGACTACCAGGAGGTTTTAAAGATTTTAAGGGGGGGGGGTTGGAGATTCGCTGGATCACCAGCAGTTTTAAAGGTTGGAGGGTTGGGAGTCAGACCATCACTAGAAATGCCCGCAAGAGCTGTACCTACTGCATAGCACTTGTGGGTATTCGCTAGAATGATCAGACCCTTTACTGACCAATGCTCAAAACTAACAGGCATCATAAAAAATGTCATGCTGTTTGTGTTGAGCATTGGTAAGCATTGGTCAGTAATTCCGACTCGGTGTTTTTCTGGTGCGTTCTCTACTGCGCCACAATTGTATGCATTGGGGCCTAGTGCCTAAATGTAAGCATCATTTGCACACTTAAGGTTATAGAATACCATCACTGCCACACAAGACTGTTGACAGTAAAACAAGAAAATGGTGAACTGGCACCTAAGCCATATTCTATAATTTCAGCGTGCAACTCACACAATGTGTAATTGGAAGGGGGCATGCATCACATTTCTCCAAAGACAAGCAGGCTGATATTCCTCACAAGTGGGTGAACGCCACGTGCCGGCCCGGAGGATTTTAAAGCAAATCTCAAAATCTCTTTACGCGTTCGTCTCTGCGAGCGATCGTACTGCGCATGTGCGCACACCTATTCCCGCTCGCCGTAGCGGACACACCCCTCAGTTTTTCTTTTTCCGCGTCTGAGGAGACACGGAGTTCGTTAGGGCTTCGTGTTTTCTTCAGGTCTTCGGGAGTAAATCTCTTTTTATTTTTATTTTATGGCAGGGCTCATTGTGCTTATATATACAGGTATTTTTGTACCTGAGGCAAAAGAAAAATTTAAGGGGCTGTGCCTCAACGAAGCTTAAAGCTTATCTTTTTCTTTTTACTTGAAAAGTGCTGGTATATTGTTATCTGTGGGCTTCTCTAGCCAGCAAATAAAACAAGCCCACATTTTTTGATCCATTTATTAAAACTTATACAAATTGCTCTCGAGAGCTGTGAGAGCCTGCTTCATGGTGAAGGTGGTATGTCACAGCCAATGAATGGGCAGCCTGGTGACACAATATCAGTGGTGTAACCTTTGAAGTGAGTCTCCACCCGTCTCGGCGTCTCCTGCTCTGCAGGTCATTCGGACGCATCGGCGAAGTGTCTTGGGCTGGATCATCTCCCTGTGAAGCGCAAGTAGTGTCTCAAAGTACCGAGACGTATTCTACCTCTGCCAGGGATGCCAAAGGACCAGATCATCTCCCTGTGAAGCGCAAGTAGTGTCTCAAGTACCGAGACGTATTCTACTCTGACAGGGATGCCCAAAGGACGGATCATCTCCCTGTGAAGCGCAAGTAGTGTCTCAAAGACGAGACTTATGCTACTTGTCAGGGAGTCCGACAGAGACCGATGCACGCTGGGTATAGTTATGCATCGAGTAGGTCTCCACCTGCCTCGGCGCCTCCTGCTTGGCAGGTCATTCGGGCGCATCAGCGGGTGTCGGTACCATCGGTGCCCAGAGCTTTGCTCCCTCTGTTATGGAGGTATTCGGGCTTCAGACATCAGTCGGTGCCGAGAGCGTTGCTCCCTCTATTATGGAGGTATCCTGGCATTGGACGTCGATACACGCATCGTACCGGGCATCATCGGTACCGTCGGTACCGAGTATCATCGGTACCGGGTGTCATGGGTACCGTCGGTACCGAGTATCATCGGTACCATGGGTGCCGTCGGTACCGAGTATCATCGGTACCATGGGTGCCGTCGGTGCCGGGCATCATCGGTACCGTCGGTACCGAGTATCATCGGTACCGGGTGTCATGGGTACCGTCGGTACCGAGTATCATCGGTACCGGGTGTCATGGGTACCGTCGGTACCGAGTATCATCGGTACCGGGTGTCATGGCGTCGGTACCGAGTTTCATCGGTACCATGGGTGCCGTCGGTACCGAGTATCTTCGGTACCATGGGTGCCGTCGGTGCCGAATGTCACCGGTGCGTCGGTACCGAGGAGTATCGGTACCGGGAACATTGGTACCATGGTCGGTGCCATGGGTCCCGTCGGTACCGGTATCATCGGTGCCATGGATTCCATCGGCACCGGGTATCACGGTGCCGAGTGTCTTCGGTGCATGGGCACCGTCGGCACCAGGTATCACCATCGGCATCAGATATCATGGGCACCATCGATCACAGTATCATCGCCCATCGGTACCGAGTATCACGAGTCCATCGGTATCGGGTATCGTCGGTACCATGGATAGCTATCATGGATACCGTCGGTACATGAGTACCGTCGATACCAAATATCATGACCAGGTACCATCGGTACCATGGGTGCCATTGGTACCGGTGTCTTGAGCACCGTCGATACCATGTGTACCATAGGTACCGTCGGTGCTGTTGGTGCCGAATATCATGGGTACCATCGGTACCACATGTCAAGGGTCCCTTCGGTACTAGGGTATCATGGGTACCATCGATACCAGATATCATGACTATCCTAGGTGCCAAGTACCATGGGTTCCATTGGTACCGGGGGTCATCGGTACCATGTGTATCATCGGCACCGTCGGTGCCATGAGTACTATCAGTACCATCGGTCATATCTCTGTTATGGAAGTCATCTGGCAGTCTGGTTTCGATTCCCTTGCATTGCCAGATGTTGTCCTTGGCTTCGAGACCATGGGTACCATTGGATGCCATGGATGCTACCGCCTCCCGCGGCATCTAGCTTTCAACTGGTCTCCTTCACCGATGCTGCCTCTGGTATGGGTGTTCGCTCGTAGAACTTACCGCGCCTCCATACCTTGGCTTCCAGGCCCAGAAATGCATGTTAAGAACAGCCATTTTGCTTCAGGAGAACATATTTTTCCATAGCTGTTCTTTAGAATTGTATGTATGACAGTTGCTCTATACTGGTCAATGTTGCATCTGACCTGCTCTGTTTTGAGTAGTTGGCTCAGTTCAATGATGGTTCATCTGATGAACATGAAGGTCATGGGGTTTCTCTGCTGAGAATCCTCTAGATCCTCTATTTGTCTTGACACATTGCAATGGAGATTGTCAATCAGCCCAATGCCAGATGCTCGAGGTCCTGGACTACCATCTTCAACTCAGAACTGATAGCAGTTCTAAGAACTTGCTTCGGCGCCCCCCGAGGCCAGAGCATACATCCTTAGCCTCCTTTGGAGATTGGCGTACCAGGCTGGCATGATCGCATCCAAGACCAAGTCCTGCCAGATATTTATGAGCATTCCCACCGGAGTAGGCTACATCTTTTTTCCAAGTGTCGCAAGTTCCTGTCCAATGGCGTTTTCATCACTTGTATTGTAACACCTAGATTTCTGCTCTAGGTATGGTGATGCGCAGACTCTCATGACTGTGTGCCTCTCACCTGGAGGAGGAGACCTCAGCAGAAAATTGTTGATATGCTGTGCATACACTTCCTCATCTCGGAACTTCTTTAAAGAGATCAGCACGCTCGTTCTAGTCAGCGGCGTGCACCTAATCAGGCTCCTGCAGCTATTCCGCAGGAACCAGAGAGGGGCAACAAATGTCCGTACCGGCCAATCTGCCTGTCGGGGGGAAGTTCAAATTTTCTCCACCACAGGTGACTTCTATATCCTCCAACCGGGGGGTTTTTTCAAATAGTCCGGTTAGGATACATTCTCAGTCTGGAATCAAACCCTCCACATTGTTCATTGGAAGTTTAATCCTTTAGCTTCCATCAACAGTGAGTACTTGCAGAGAAACTCTCTGCCTTTCTCAGTACCAATGCAGTCGAGCCTGTTCCACAAGGGTAAGAAGGATTGAGTTTCTATCCAGGTCCTTCCTTGTGGGTTCCGTCCCATCATAGACATAAGGGGCCTCAACAGATTTCGTTCAGGATGATTTCCCTGGGCATCCTTCTTCCCATACTTCAGGAAAACGAATGGTTATGCTCTCTGGACTTACAAGATACTTCTACTCACTTTGCGTCCAGAGTATGTTTTCCTAGTGCCTAGCTGTTGTTGCAGCGTATCTTCATGGACTGGGAGTGCAAGTGTTCCCTTACCACGTTGATTGCCCGTCTCAACAGATTACAGCACAGTAATATTGAGACTTCTAGACACATGGCTTCCACAGTTCACGTCACTCCCTTGACACTTTTGCACATCTAGAGGATGTAACCCAACTGTTCGCCAGTCTTCGGAATTCCCTCAGAGGTGGTTAATTCTCTCCATTTTGATTCTGAGGTGTCCAGTCCACCTTACTCAGTCAAAAGCTGCTGACGAAGGTTGCATCCCTCCTGACTATCCAACCTAATTATTTTAATCAACCACACAATCGGGTTGTGATGTACTCGATAACAAAGGAGTACTGGATCTTGTCCTCTGAGTCAAGATGCCATGCAGATGTAGCGGTGGGCTCGCCAACGCGGCTTGGTTTCTCCAAGCCATTTATCTAATTGGCGTAAACAGCAGTCTGGCCGACAGGCTGAGCAACTTAGTTCAATCACAAAGTCCCTCAGTTCTGTTCCAGGCTGCAGGCTCACGACAGACTACCATCGGATGCCTTTCTCCTTCTTTGGAGGACAAGTTTTCTGTATGCATATCCTACCATACATCTGATGGAAAAGACTTTGCTGATTCTCAAGCAAGATTGTGGAGCATGATTCTGATTGCTCCTTTCTAGCTACGTCAGATACGATTCCCTCTTCTTCTGGAGTTGAAAGTTTTCCAGCTCTCATTACGCAGAACGAGGGGGCACTTCTACATCCCAACCTCCAATCTATGGCTCACACGGTCTGGATGTTCAGAGTGTAGGTTTCGTTGACTTTTCCAGAAGAGTGTCTCCCGACTCTTGCCTGCTTCCAGAAAAAGATTTCACAAAGAGGTGTTATTCTTTTCATGGAAGAGGTTTGCCGTCTGGTGTGACAGCGAGGGTCCTAGATCCTGCCTCTAGTCTTATACAGACCTTGCTTGAGTTCTTTCCACACCTGTCTGAATCTGGTCTCAAGACCAACTCGGTCTGTATTCATCTTCGTGCAATAAGAGCTTATCATCAACGTGTACAACGTCAGCCTTCAGCTGTCCACTTCATGACGTTACTTCTCCACACAGTATTGAGAGAATTCCTTGTCTGTATCTAAGGGGGATTATTTCTGTTGGGCTTAGCACCCACAATAATTTTTTCAAGTTGGCTCTTATGCTTCGGTCAGAGCCCCTATCACTCCTTATTCAGTATCTTGGAGTCTCAATGTCGTTTTCATCCAGCTGCTGCAAGCTCAATTCGGGCCACTGGATTCCTGTCATCTGAAGTATTGGACCTGGAAGGTCATTCTCCTTGGTGGCTGTTCCTTCAACTCGAAAGGTCGGTGAGCTTCAGACTCTAGTAGCTCAAGCTCCTTACCTTACTTCTCATCTTAACAGAGTAGTTCTCCGCATGCAGCCAATGTTCTACTGGCGCTGGTATCAGAGTACCATCTGATCCAGTCAATTGTCTTGCCAACATGCTTTCTCCCTCATCTTACAAGCCCTGGCGAAAGCAAGCTGCGCACTTTTTGCGTGGAGCAGACGAGCTCCCTCGGAAGGTCCGCCCAGTTGTTTATTTCTTTTAATGCCAGTTGCTGTCGGAAACCGCATCATTCTTCTTAACTGGCAGATTGCATCTCCTTCATTTTGTCCAAGCTGGACTGACTCTAGAAGGCCATGTCACGGCTCACAAAATTAGAGCCATGGCTGAATCGGTGACTAATCTAAAATCAGTCACTATTGAAGGGATCTGCAAGCTGTGGCGTGGTCATCAGTCCACACATTCACATCTCACTACTGCCTTCAGCAGAATAGCCGACGCGGTCAGTCGGGTTTGGGGCAGTCGGGGCTGCAGAACTTCTTTGGGGTTTAGAATCCAACTCCAACCCTCCTAAGCCCATGTTTGTTCTGTTCCAGGCTACACTCATTTGATATTTCGGGTCAATGTTTATTCTGGCCTCGCCGTTGCGAGACTCTATTGACCACTGTTTGTGTGTAAGCCTGAAAGCTTGGGATACCCCACTTGTGAGAATATCAGCCTGCTTGTCTTTGGAGAAAGAGTAGTTACTTACCTGTAACAGGTGTTCTCCGAAGACAGCAGGCTGCATATTCTCACAAACCCTCCCACCTTCCCCTTTTGGAGTTGTCTCCTCCATCTTTTGGATATAACTGAGGGGCGTGTCCGCTCGGCGAGCGGGAATAGGTGTGCGCACATGCGCAGTACGATCGCTCGCGCGACGGAACGCCGTAAAGAGATTTTGAGATTTTGCTTTAAAATCCTCCGGGGCCGACGTGGCGTCACCCACTTGTGAGAATATGCAGCCTGCTGTCTTCGGAGAACACCTGTTACAGGTAAGTAACTACTCTTTACACATGGAACTTATAGATACTGAAAGTTATGTGCGTAAGTACCACATTTAGTCATGTGCATTTCCACATGTCATAGAAGTGGCATAAGTAGGCACACCTAAATGAAGGCAAATTAATGCAGAATTACACTAGTATTCTATAACAAATTATGTGCTTAACTGCCATTACAGAATAAGTTCACAGCACACATATGGCAAGTTATACAGATTTGGCCCCTATATGTATCCTCTCCTATGCATGTTGCCCTGAGCCTCTGTGGTTAGGCAATTAACAAGTGGAAAACAAAATAAGAATATAACAATGCTTTTGTATCACTCCATGGTACAACCACACCTCAAATACTGTATGCAATTCTGGTCACCACATCTCAAAAAAATACACAACGGAATTAGAAAAGGTAGAGAAGGGCAACGAAAATGATAAAGTGGATGGGATGACTTCCCTATGAGGAAAGGCTTCAGCTTGGAGAAGAGATATCTAAGGGGAATGCAATAGGAAGATATGAATCACGTTTACTCTTTCCAAAATACAAGGACTACGGGGGTGCACAATGAAGCTACTAAATAGTAAATTTAAAACAAATCAGAGAAAATATTTCTTCACTCAACATGTAATTAATCTCTGGAATTCATTGCCAAAGAATGTGGTAAAAGCAGTTAGCTTAGCAGGGTTTAAAAAAGGTTTGGACCATTTCCTAAAAGAAAAGTCCATAAGCCATTATTAAGTTGGCCTTGGGGAAAACCAACTGCTTATTTCTAGGATAAGAAGCATAAAATCTGTTTTACTATTTTGGGGTCTTGCCAGGTACTTGTGACCTGGATTGGCCACTGGGCTTGATGGACCTTCGGTCTGTCCAAGTATGGCAACACTTATGTTATGTTCTAAATGAGAAAAAAAAAAGTGTGTGTTTAAGTATGTAAACACTAGAAACAAATGGACTTACCTCTATGACATTATGGCAGGCCTTGCAATAAAATCTGCCTTCATCGGTGATACCCCAGTTAACAGCAGCACACTGTGGGCAGGGCTCCTTATAGTCACTCTACAAGGAAAATAGTAAAATGCTATTGGCTAATGTGAGAAAAAATGAAATCAAATAATTGCATCACAAACATTTGATATATCTCTATTTCTCAAATATGGATGACAATTTCCTAATTCATGGTACTAGTATGTTATCTCCAACTGAAACCAAAAAACTTAGTATAGGCCTGTCTCTTAGATCACCCACAAATGATCCACAGCACAAAGGTTACACACCTCTGTTCACTAAAAACAGACTTTTCACTATTTATTTATTTATTTGGATTTATTTACCATCTTTTTGAAGGAATTCACTCAAGGCAATGTAAAGTCAGAATAGATCAAACATGAGCAACAGGCAATTACAGAAGTAAAAATATTCAAACAACAATAAAAAGTATGGCATAGTATACTACTTACAAATAAACAATCTGCACCGAAAGTGTAGTTATAACAAAGAAACTATCAAACACATCACTCCAATATAGTGTCACACTGGGGATTCAGATCTGAAAGATAAAATATTTTAAATTTTAAAAAACAGCCTCAGTGTAACAGGGAGCCTGACTTTTATGCTCCACTGTAGATATTACCATCACAGGCTTCCACCACCTTCCGAGAAAAAAACACAGATAAAAACTCCCAGAATATTTCAAAAATTGTAAAGAAGTGGGAGAAAGTCTGTGTTTAAAAAACAGAAGGGAGGGTAACACAATTTAACACAATACAGATCCAAATACCCACAACACTAAATCTCACTATGAATATAAATCACCCAAATAGACACTAATTAGCAATCCCTCACTAGACTAAAATCCTCATACAAAAAGAGAAGCCTTCCTGCAAGTAAAGAAAACTCAAAATAGAGCAAAAACTCTTATAACATTACTAGAATTGCGACTTCCATCCTTACTAATAAATGGATTCTAATTCTAACAAAAAGTAAACTTTACTTAGCTCAGAACATCCAAATTGTCCTGACAGAGGTACAGCCTCATAAGAATGTCACAGTCTGTGGGGTTTCTCCAAAATTAAAGTGTCCAATTTATATTATCCTTCTGGCAAAAATGTCCAATTTCCTTGTTTCTCGACAGTAGGAAATCCTTCTGTTTCGCTGTCTTCTTCAGGAGAAATACATAGCAGTGCATAAAAACTGCTTTACAAGTTATCCATAGCAAACAATGTGCTCAAAATGGCTAACGTTTGTATGAGACGCCTTCCGAGGAGTATACTACTTACAATGGCAACACAATATGTAATAGAACATTTTAATTTATAGTGAAGGGTAAAGCAAAGATGAAACATACAGATAGGTAAGAAGAGTTGGAAAGTAAGGTGATTAATTCAAAGAAAGTTGCACATGAGGTCAGAGATGGTTTAATTAAGCCCATGTCTCCCTTCAGCATGTCTATATAAATTTGGACTTATTTGCAAATCAGCAAGATCCAACTATCTGCTCATCTCTCTCAATTGCAGGTATCACAAAAACAGTCTAATATAGTTACCTTCCCAAAGTGTACTGTGAGAAAAAATCCCTACATCAAATGGAATTTAAAATAATTTACTGGTAATTGCAAAACGTAAAAAAGAATTTTTAACAAACAGTTCTTACATAAGGAAATGAAGCTGCTTACTTGTAAAGTGAGTTCCATACAGACAGCAGAAGAAATCAGTCATACAAATGGGATGACATCATTTAATGGCACCAAAATGGAAGAGTTCTGTAGAGCTCAGAAAATGGAAAAACTCACCATGTGCAGACATTTGAGCAGGCCATCTCAGTTAAGCACACTGCATGGCTTCAACTCTATAGAGAAGGGAAGGAATGTGTGGCTGATTTACCTTGTTGTCTGGGAATCCTTTTTTTTTTTTTTTTTTACCGATAAGCAACTTTATTTTCCACACTGACAAGTAAGATGAAATCAGTCACAACTTAGAAACATACAAACATGACGGCAGATAAGTGCCACATAGACCATCCAGTCGTCTCATCCACGGCAACCACTATCTCATCCTTTCCCTAAGAGATCCCATGTGCCTGACCCACGCTTTCTTAAATTCAGACACAGTCCTCGTCTCCACCACCTCCACCGGGAAGTGATTCCATGCAAACACCACCCTTTCCATGAAAAAGCATTTCCTTATATTACTCCTGATCCTATAACCTCTTAACTTCATCCTATGCTCTCTCATTCCAGAGTTTTTCTTCATTTGAAAGAGGCTCACCTCCTATACATTAATGCCACAGAGGTATTTAAACGTCTCTATCATATCCCCTCTCTCCCGTCTTTCTTCCAAAGTATACATATTGAGAGCTTTAAGTCTGTCCCCATACACTTTATGAAAGAGACCACGGACTAATTTTGTAGCCACCCTCTGGACCGACTCCATCCTATTTGTATCTTTTCGTAGGTGTGGTCTCCAGAATTGAACACCATATTCTAGATGGGCCTCTCCAGAGACTTATACAAGGGCACTATCGCCTCCTTTTTCTTGCTGGCTATTCCTCTCCCCATGCACCCAAGCAGCCATCAGGCTTTGATCGTTGCCTTTTCTGCCTGTTTAATCACCTTGAGATCATCAGATGAAATCACCCCCAAGTCTCGCTCTTCTTTCATACACAGAAGTACTTCATCCCCTATGGATTTTCCTTGGATTTTTGCAAACTAAGTGTATGACCCTGCATTTGTTTTAGCATTAAATCTGAGTTGCCAATTGCTGGACCATTCAAGCTTCACCAGATCCCTCTGCATTCTATCCACACCCTCTGGAGTGTCTTCCCTATTACAAAGTTTGGTATCGTCTGCAAAGAGACAAACCTTACCAGACAGTCCTTCCGCAATATCACTCACAAAGATGTTTAAAAGAGCCAACTAGAAGATCGATCCCTGAAGTACACCACTGATAACATCCTTTTCCTTGAAGCAATCTACATTTACCACTACCCTCTGTCTCCTTCTATTTAACCAGTTTTTAACTCCGTCACTTTAGTACCCATACCAAGGGTATTCAGTTTATTTATCAGTCGCCTGTGCAGAACCATGTAAAAGGCTTTGCTAAATTCAAGTACATCACATCTAGTGCCCCTCCCATAGCCAACTGTTTGGTCACCCTGTCACAGAAATCAATCAGATGTCTGACAAAACCCATCTCTAGTGAAACCTTGCTGTCTCAGGACCTGCAGTCCATTCGATTCTAGAAACCTCACAATCCTCCACTTTAGAAGCATATCCATTAGTTTACTCATCACCAAGGTCAGACTACCAGGTCTGTAATTCCCAACCTCCTCCTTACTTCCACTCTTGTGCAGAGAGACCAAATTTGCACTTCCCCAGTACTCGGGGACCACTCCAGACTGTAAGGAAGCATTGAAGAGGTCAGACCTTCTCTGAATTCGTTGAGCACCCTCAGATATATCCCATCAGTCCCCATCACTTTGTCTATTTTTAGTTTAGCTAGCTCCTGACTAACACAGTCTTCTGAGAATCGGTCCTGGTCTACTGAACATCCATGCCCATTAGCATTTGTTTTCTGCAGTCCTACCCCCCCAGCCTTTCATCCATGAACACAGAACAGAAATAATTGTTAAGCAGTTCAGCTTTATCCTTATCAGATTCTACATACTCCTCCCCTAGAGCCTCACTATGCAATTTTGGCACTTCCTTCTATCACTTATATATCTAAAAAATGTCTTGTCCCCCAGTTTTACTGTACTGGCTCTGTTTTCTTCCATTTCTATCTTTGCTTTCTTGACAGCTTTTTGCCTGTCTTCCTCTTTCTGTGTCATCTGATAAGAGAAAAAAAGGTTAGCCTTCATAAGTTACCTTTTCTGCTACAACATTTGATAATCAAAGTAGATGTCTTTTCCTCTTACTTTTACATACTTTTCTAACATGAAGGTTTGTTGCCTTTAAAAGAGTTCCTTTCAGTTTTGCCCACTGCTGTTCTGCTTCCTTCAGCTGTTCCTATCCAATTAACTCTTCGTTGAGATATTCCCCCATCTTGGCAAAGTTAGTTCTTTTGAAGTCTAGAACCTTCTATCTTGAATAAGCCCTCTCCTCGTGTGTCTTAATATTGAACCACACCATCCAGTGATCACTAGATGCCAAATGATCACCCACCATACCATCTGAAACACTCTCCCTGTTTGTAAGTACCAGGTCCTGAATAGCTTCTTTCCACATGGGTTCCATTACCAACTGTTAGAAAAATTCTTCCTGTAAGAATCCCCTTGCTTCTAGACAACCCCAGAGCAGGGACACCTCAATCGACACCTATCAGTAGTACTTCCCCTTTCCTAGCTATCTTGTGAATGTAACATAGTATCATAGGAAATGACGGCAGATAAAGACCTGTACGATCCCATCCAGGAAGGCTTGTATATCACACCAATGTAAATACTTTTTCCATTCCTTCTTTCAAGATTAGTCCACAATGCTTCTTCCTTACCCCATATGTCGTGCAATTCTGTCACTTTAATATTATGCCTAACATATAATGCCACTCCTCCACCCTTTTTTTCCTACCCTGTCTTTCCTTAATAGATTATAGCCAGGTATATCTCAGTCATAGTTCTCCATGACCACCACTAAATCCAAGTTGGCTTCTACCATTACCACAGCTAGATCTAGAAATCTGTATCCTATACTATGGGAATTGGTATACAAAGCTCTCCAGACATTGCTCTTTTTTCCAATTTCTATAAAAGTATTAGATATATCTTACATACCTGAGCGATGTTAATGACTTTGGGGCTTTACTCACCCATCCCCAGCGAATCTAGTTTAAAATCCTCTTTAGTACATTAGCCAGTTTGTTATGGAACACACTTCATCCTTCTTTGATAGATGGATGCCAACTCTGCTCAGTAAGTCTTGGAAAAGCATCCCTTGGTCAAGGAAAGACCTTACATTGGCACCAACTATGCAGCCACACACTCAGCTCCAGGATGCGAGCTTCCCTAATTCAGCCTTTACCCTCAACAGGATCGCTGAGAACACCGCCAGTGCACCTAACTGCTTCACCCTCTGTCCCAGAGCCATGAGTCAAATAAAATAAACATTCCACATCACACAGATAGCAACATGGAATTATTATGGATAGAAATTCCATGTGTTTAGGGAAGGAGTATTCTTGTAGAGCTGTACTACCGTCTGCCAGGACAGAACTAACAGACGGATAAAGAAAGGTTTAAAGAGATTAGAAAGCTAGCAAATTGGGCAACGCTATAATAATGGGTGATTTCAAGTAACCCGATAACTGACTGGATAAATGGTTTCATCGGGAGTGCCAGGGAGATAGCATTTCTAGATGTAATAAATGACTGCATCTTGGAGCAACTGGTCCAGGAGCCAACAAGAGGGGGAGCCATTTTGGATCTGGTCCTTGGTAGTGTGCAGGGCATAGTGTGAGAGATGGTAGTGTTACATAACATAAGAACATAAGAGTAGCCATACTGGGTCAGACCAATGGTCCATCTAGCCCAGTATCCTGTTTTCCAAACAGTGGCCAAGCCAGGTCACAAGTACCTGGCAGAATCGTGGTAATACTCCATACTACAAATCCCAGGGTAAGCAGTTGCTTCCCATGTCTGTCTCAATAGCAGACTATAGACTTTTCCTCCAGGAATTTGTCCAAACCTTTTTTTTAAACCCAGATACACTAACCATTTTCTCTTATTGTACTGTCATTTTTACTTCTCCTATGTTAGCCACATTGTGCCTGCATGTGTGGGAAAATGTGGGGTAGAAATGTACTATAAATAAATAAAATAAATAATCATTGTTGCCACATCCTCCGGCAAAGAGTTCCAGAACTTAACTATTCGTTGAGTGAAAAAATGTCCTATTTGTTTTAAAAATATTTCTATGTTACTTCCTCGAGTGTCCCCTAGTCTTTCTACTTTTGGAATGAGTAAAAAAAAAAAAAAATTTGATTTACTTCTACTCGTTCTACACCACTCAGGATTTTGTAGACCTCAATCACATCTCCCCTCATCTGTCTCTTTTCCAAGCTAAAGAGACCTAACCTCTTTAGCCTTTCCTCATATGAGAGGAGTTCCACCTCCTTTATCATTTTGATCACTCTTCTTTGAATCTTTTCTAATCCCACTATATCTTTATAAGACACGGTGACCAGAACACAACGCTGTACTCAAGGTGCGGAAGCACCATGGAGCGATACAAAGGCATTATAGTATTTTCGGTCTTATTCATCATTCTTTTCCTAATAATTCCTAGCATTCCGTTTGCTTTTTTGGCCACCGCTGCACACTGAGCAGAAGATTTCAGCGTATTATCTACAATGACCCCCAAATCGTTTTCTTGAGTGCTAACCCCCAAGGTGGTCCCTAGCATCAGGTAACTATGATTAGAACAGAAATCGCTGGACATGGAGAGGAGAGCAGGAGAGAGAAGAGAATTGCTGAACATGGATGGATGGATGGATGGATGGAGGGGAGGGAAGACAGGAAGGAGATGCGCATGGATGGAGGGGAGGGAAGACAGGAAGGAGATGCGCATGGATGGAGGGAAGGAAAGACAGGAAATAGATGCACGGATGGAGGAAAAGGGAGAGAGGAGAAATGCTGGACATGGATGGAGGGGAGGGAAGACAGAAGAAGTAGATGCACAAGGATGGAGGAGAGTGAGAAGAAATGGTGGATATGGATGGAGGGAAAACTGCTGAATTTAAGGGCTGGATTGAAACACTTTGAGAGCAGATGCTGAAACTAGAGGAAGGATAGGGACAGATGGTAGACAGGACGCATAAGGACACAGGAGAATGGAGGACATGGTGAGTGAAAAAATATCAAATGGAAAGAAGACACTGCATAAAACAGAAGACATTGGGACTAAAGCGAATAGAAAAACTAAATGCTCAGACAACAAAGGTAGAAAAGGAAAAAATTAATTCTTAGCTGATAATTTTCTTTCCATTAGTCCCAACAGATCAATTCAGAGACTTGTGGTTGTGTCCCTCTACCAGCAGGTGGAGATAGAGAGAACCTCCGAGGTTTGCTATATGTGGACCAGTGCAGCCAAGTAAACCTCAGTATGAACGATACCAAAGCAGTGGAATGGAAACAATAGAAAACTCTCCTGACACTGTCAGACCAAATGTCCAACATACTTCCACCACTTCCAAATTTATTTGTTTTTATTATTTAATCAAATGAAGGGACATTCAGAACAACGAAACCCAAAAAAACTAACCAACAAAACCACAGACAGTATATCCAGGGGGGGGGGGGGTTCTCGATTGATCTGTTGGGACTAATGGAAAGAAAATTATCAGGTAAGAATTAATTTTTCCTTCCATAGTGTCCCACAGATCAATCCAGAGACTTGTGGGATGTACCCAAGCAGTCCTCAAGTAGAGCGGGGGACACCCCCAACCCAGCAGAAATCACAGACGAGCCAAACACCGAATCCTTCCGAGCTGCCACATCCACCCGATAATGATGAGTGAACATATGGACCGAAGCCCATGTAGCGGCTCTGCAGATATCTTCCAGAGAAACCAAATGGGACTCTGCATAGGAAGCCTGAGCTCGCGTAGAATGAGCACGAATTTGCACAGGGTCTTGCTTGCCCAATGCCACGTAGGCCGAAGTGATGGCCTCCCACACCAAATGGGCTATGGTGGCCTTGGAAGCCATATGACCCTTCTTACTGCCTCCAAAAAGGACGAAGAGATGGTCAGAAAGACGAAATTCATTTGTCACCTCCAAATATTTGAGAAGAGCCCGTCATGTTGAGGCAGCGAAGAGCCCAGAATGCTCGGGGTAATCTTCCCGGAGAAAAGTCTGCCCCAAATGGAAACGAGAAACCACCGAAAAAACGAAGGAACTGTCCTAATCGATACCCCCCTGCCTCTGTAAAACGCAGGAAGGGGTCTCTGCAACAAAGAGCCTGCAAAATCGCCTTCAAGGTAAGATCCTTAACCGTAATCCCCAATAAGTTTTCGAAAGGAAGACACTGAAGTGCTTTGAGAACTAGATTAAGGTTCCAGGATGGCAGAACTGGCACGTGCGGAGGATGCAACCGATTTAGGCCCCTCAAAAAATGAACCACATCCGGGTGGGAGGCGATCGACGCCCCCTGAAGCCGGCCTCTAAAGCATGCCAGAGCTACCACCTGCACCTTAAGAGAACTCAACGAGAGTGATTTCTGTACACCCTCCTGAAGAAACACAAGGATAACCGGATACCAAAGCCGCTGACAATCCCAAACTCGCACACCACAAACTGAAGGTACGCCACATTCTAGCATAAGCTTTCGAAGTGGATCTTTTCCGAGCCTGAAGCATCGTAGCGATACCCTTTCCTTCTCAACTTCGCCCTTTCAAAGGCCAGACCGTTAGACCAAAGGGGGAAGGATCCTCATCATGACTGGTCCCTGAAGCAAGAGACCGTCCTGCACCTGGAGCAGACGATCGAACAGGAGCCTGACCATATCCACGAACCAGGGACGTCTGGGCCAATCCGGGGTTTCAAATCTCTTCTCAACCTCTATGTTATCGAAGTCTGTCAATGAGGCTGTCTCTTCCTATAATACTATTCTCTCCTCTGCTCTGGATACTCTCACTCCTCGTTCTGTAAAATGTACCAAACCCCAGCCTTGGCTGACCTTTAGAATCCGCTACCTATGCTCCTGTGCCCGCTCTGCCGAACGCCTTTGGCTGAAATCCCGTGCCCATGCTGACTTCATACATTTCAAATTCTTGCTGACCTCCTTCCAGTCTGCTCTTTTACTTGCCAAACAGGACTATTACATCCAGTTGACTAATTCTCTTGGCTCAAACCCTCAATGTCTCTCTGCCACACTGAACGCTCTCCTCAAGTGCCTTCACCTCCAACTCCCCCTTCACTTTCTCCCCAGACTCTGGCTGAGTACTTTCATGATAAGGTTCACAAGATTAAACTTGAATTCTCAACCAGGTAACTCCACCTCTCCTTCCCTTAGTTCATTCTCTCAACTCTCCAACCCCTGCCTCCTTTTCTGAAATCACCGAAGAGGAAACTACATATTTTCTTTCCTCCTTGAAAATACCTGTTCCTCTGATCCTATTCCCACCCATCTACTTAACACTATCGCTCCTACTGTCATCCCTTTATCTATCATATCCTCAATCTTTCACTTTCCACTGTGACTGTTCCTGATGCCTTCAAACATGCCGTAGTCACACCATACCTTAAAAAAAAAAAAAAAAACTTCATTGGACCCTGCCTGTCCTTCCAACTATGGCCCCATCTCCCTCCTCCCTTTCCTATCCAAGATACTTGAACGTGCTGTTCACCGCTATTGCCTTGACTTTCTTTCATCTCAAGCTATTCTTGATCCACTTCAATCTGGCTTTTACCCCTTTCATTCAACTGAAACAGAGCTTGCTAAAGTCTCCAATGACTTGTTCCTGGCCAGATCCAAAGGTCTCTATTCTATCCTCATCCTTCTCGATCTATCTGCTGCTTTTGACACTGTTGATCACAGCCTACTCCTTGATATGCTGTCCTCACTTGGATTTCAGGGCTCTGTTCTTTCCTGGTTTTCTTCTTATCTTTCCCAGCGTACCTTTAGTGTATACTCTAATGGATCCTCCTCTACTTCTATCCCCTGAGTTGGTGTACCTCAGGGATCTGTCCTGGGACCTCTTCTTTTCTCCATCTATACTTCTTCCCTTGGTACTCTGATTTCATCCCATGGTTTTCTCAGTATCATCTTTAAGCTGAAGACTCCCAGATCTACCTCTCCACACCAGAAATCTCAGCCGAAATCCAGGCCAAAGTATCAGCCTGCCTGTCTGACATTGCTGCCTGGATGTCTCAGCGCCATCTGAAACTAAACATGACCAAGATCAAGCTTCTTATCTTTCCCCCTAAACCAACCTCTCCTCTTCCTCCATTCTCTATTTCTGTGGATAACACTCTCATCATTCCTGTCTCATCATCTTGTAACCTTGGGGTCATCTTAGACTCCTCCCTCTCCTTCTCTGCACATATTCAGCAGACTGCTAAAACCTGTCGTTTCTTTCTCTATAATATCACCAAAAAAAATTTTTGTTTATTTATATTTTAAATCAAATTAAACAGATTGTTACATTTGAACAGGCAATGCAGACAAAAACAGTATTTTTATGAGAGACATTATTTCCTCCCATAAAGGTAAAATTATCAAAAAAAAGGGAAGAAACATTTTACTCTTCTTTAGACCACAACATAAGGGGGGGAGGTCTACCAATTAAAGAAGACTAAATTTTATAAGCAATTAAACAGTGGTAATATGCATAGCATGCAACCTATCTTATATTAATTTCCTAATTTCTTCAATGGGTCAACGGTTAGCCAATTTCTTCATATTTATAAATACTTTTAACTGCTCTGGTTGGTGGAAAATATATTTTAAGCCCAGATACTTTACAACACATTTACAGGGGTAATTAAGGTAAAGGAGGCCCCTATAGATGTAACTTTTGTTCTCAATACTAAAAACAGCTTCCTCCTTTCTTGAGTTTGCTTAGTTATATAAGGGTATATCCATACTCTTTTACCCCTAAACAATGTCTGCATTTTTTTGAAATATAACCGTAACACAGCATCTAAATCTTGCTGAAAAATAAAAGACGCAATTAGTGTTGATCTTTCAGAGTTTACGCTTAAAGTTGTTTCTAATATCTCGGTAATATTCAAAGAATCATCTTGATTTTCCTTTGGAATATCTTGTAGAGAAGTTACAGGTGATTTTTTTTTGAGGGAATATAATATACTTTATTCAATGGTGGAATAGATTCCGGGGAAAAGTTTAATACTTCCTGCAAATATAGTTTAAAGGCATCCAAAGGGTTAATCCCCATTTCTTTCGGGAAATTCAAGAGTCTCAGATTAAGTCTCCGATTGAAATTTTCTACTTGTTCTAGTCTACGTTGTGTAGACAAATTGTCTTTTACCAGTGATATGGAGATTTCATTTAATTTGTTAACATCTTGCTTAAGACCATCCAATTGTTCCTTTGTTTCTTGCTGTGTTATAGTAAAAGTCTGGGATAAAGTTGCCACAGTACTTACTAAGTCTTTAAACTCCTTTGCCGAATTGGCCACCGTTAGCCCCACTCTCTGGAGAGCACTCCAAATGCTTTCCAGGGTCACTGCCGATTTCCCCCCGTGTCGGAGCATGATGTTCAACCCCCGACATCGGGCTTCCCTCAGAAAACGCCGCTCCTGCTCCTCGAACCGGGACCTCTGCATCGACCTCTTCCGGGTCACGCTGGTCACGCCAGGAAGGGCGTTCTTCGGGAATCGGCGGTGGTTGAAGTTCCGGAGGGGAGAGTGTAACCTCAAGCCCCAAGTCTCCTAGGGAGTCTTCACCCACGGAGACAGCAGGGCCCCTTTCGGGTTCTAAGGTAGGTAGCTTCATGGCGTATCTCACGATAGTCTGTTGGACAGGAGAGGGCATCCTAGTAGCCGAGGCTGCTACTTTGACTGTCCCCTTACGTTTAGTATGGGGCATCTTGTTTAAGGAAAAATCGCTGGATTCTGCAGACTAACAAAGAGCTCCGATGCTAGCATTCAGCATGCCGCCATCTTTGGACACATCCCCAATATCATCAAAATTCACCCTTTCCTTTCTGAGCACACTACCAGAACCCTCATCCACACTCTTATCACCTCTCGCTCAGACTATTGCAACTTGCTTCTCACAGGTCTCCCACTTAGCCATCTCTCTCCTCTTCAATCTGTTCAAACTTCTGCTGCATGACTAATATTCCGCCAGTGTCGTTATGCTCATATTAGCCCTCTCCTCAAGTCACTTCACTGGCTTCCTATCCATTTCCGCATACAGTTCAAACTCCTCTTATTGACTTATAAGTGCATTCACTCTGCAGCTCCTCAATACCTCTCCACTCTCATCTCTCTCTACACTCCTCCCCAGGAACTGGGTAAATCTCTCTTATCTGTACCCTTCTCCTCCACCGCTAACTCCAGACTCCATTCCTTTTATCTTGCTGCACCATATGCCTGGAATAGACTTCCAGAGCCGGTATGTCAAGCTCCATCTCTGGCCATTTTCAAATCTAAGCTAAAAGCCCACCTTTTTGACGCTGCTTTTAACTCCTAACCCTTATTCACTTGTTCAGAACCCTTATTTTATCATCCTCACTTTAATATTCCCTTATCTTTTGTTTGTCCTGTTTGTCTGTCCCTCTAATCACAAAACTGATGGAAAACAGAGTGACCTCGCAACTCAACGAATATATTCAGAAATTCTCCATCCTGCACGAATCGCAGTTGGGCTTTCGTTCGGCCCATATCACTGAAATGGTTTTTCTTACCTTAATATCCAAATTCAAACAAGAAATAGCAATTGGAAACCATATCCTTCTCCTACAATTTGACTTATCCAGCACTTTTGACATGGTTGATCATACTATCCTAACTAAACTTCTGGACAAACTTGGGATCGGTGGCAATATAATCAACTGGATAAAAAGCCTTATTACCACAAGATCTTACCAAGTCAAAGGAATTACAAAAACATATTTTCCCCATGGTCATCTGAATGCGGGGTACCGCAGGGATCTCCGCTTTCCCCGATACTCTTCAACCTCATGAGGATTCCCCTAGCCAAGTTACTAGCCAAACATGGCCTTAATCCCTTCATCTATGCTGACGACGTGACTATATTTATCCCCTTTAAATCCAATCAGGGCCGTGCCTAGGGTCTCTGGCGCCCCCCTACAGACTATCAGTTGGCGCGCCCCCCTCCCCCCCCCCCCCCCCCCGCGTGAAAATGAACGCTCACCACTTGCCACACTGACAGGAATTGTCAGCAATATTCTTAGAAACAAATTGCTATACATTGCAAAATAAGATAGCAGATGTAAATTCTCAAAGTGGACATATTCCAAACACTAAAATGAAAATAAAATGATTTTTTTCTACCTTTGTTGTCTGGTGACTTTCGTTTTCTGATCATGCTGGCGCAGTATCTGATTCTGCTGCTATCTGTCCTCTTAACTCCGTTTCCAGAGCTTCCTTTCCATTTATTTCTTTACTTTCCTCCTTTCTTCTTTATTTCTTGCTCTATATCCCCTGCCCCCTCCATTCATCCCTATCCAGCAATTCCCCTCTCTCCCTAAGCCCTGCAATCCATATCCATCCATGCCCATCTGTCCCCTCCATTCATCTCTATCCAGCAATTCCCCTCTCTCCCTGAGCCCTGCAATCCATATCCATCCATGCCCATCTGTCCCCTGCCCCCTCCATTCATCTCTATCCAGCAATTCCCCTCTCTCCCTGAGCCCTGCAATCCATATCCATCCATGCCCATCTGTCCCCTGCCCCCTCCATTCATCCCTATCCAGCAATTCCCCTCTCTCCCTGAGCCCTGCAATTCATATCCATCCATGCCCATCTGTCCCCTGCCCCCTCCATTCATCCCTATCCAGCAATTCCCCTCTCTCCCATCCATGCTCCTCTCTCCCCTCCCATCCATGCTCCTCTCTCCCACTCCCATGTCCCAACTGCCCGCCCTCTTCCCCCCCCCCCCAAGATCCCTTTCCCTTTTTTTTCTTTTAAATTTACCTCCGTCCGGCAGCGCAACGTCAGTGAAGGAGGCGGCGCTCCCGACGTCTCTAGCCAGCCTTCCCTTCGCTCAGTGTCCCGCCTTCTTCTGACGTCATTTCCTTGCCGTCAGAAGAAGGCGGAACACTGAGCGAAGGGAAGGCTGGCTAGAGACATCGGAAGCGCCGCCTCCTTCACTGATGCTGCGCTGCCGGACGGATGTAAATTTAAAAGGAAAAAAAAAGAAAAGAGATATTGGGGGGGGGGGGAAGAGGGCGGGCAGTTGGGACATGGGAGCGGGAGGGCTTGGTAAGCACGGTGCGGCGGCGCCCCCCTGCCGTGCTTACCTCGCTTACTGTGTCGGCACAGCCCTGAATCCAATCTACCTGAAATCTCCGATAAAATAAATATAGGCATGACCACCCCAACCTCTTGGGCTAACGCTTTCAAGATGAAATTAAACAAAGAGAAAACATAGTGTCTAGTCCTTTCATCTCAATACTCTCCACTTCTCCCGACTACTCTTAGCACGCCAGACGTTAAACTCTCCATATCTGACAACCTAAAAATACTTAGAGTAACGATTGATAACCATTTATCATTCGAAGACCATGCTACATTCATCACAAAAAAAATGTTTAATATGATGTGGATTTTGAAACGAGTGAAATCATACCTTCCCCTGAACACCTTTCGGAATCTAATACAATCCACAGTACTCACGCATGCAGACTACTGCAACAGTGTTTTCTTAGGATGTAAGACCCTAATCCTGAAGAAACTTCAGACTATCCAAAACATGGCAGCCAGACTTAACTTTGGCAAGTCAAGATTCGATAGTGCAACACCTCTACGAGATAAGTTTCATTGGCTCCCCGTCAGAGAAAGAATAAATTTTAAAGTCCACACTCTGATTCATAAGATCATAAATGGAGAATCCCCTAACTACATGAATAACCTCATCGACCTACCAACCAGAAATAGATCATCGTCTTTTCGTACTTACCTCAATTTACACATTCCCAACTGCAAAGGTATTAAATACTAGACCTCCTATGCATCCAGTTTCTCCTTTTTGGGCAGCCAGTTTGGAACGCTCTGCCAAGATCCATCCGAACAATCAACGACCATCTACCATTCAGAAAAATGTTGAAGACCTATCTCTTCAAGAAAGCTTACCCTAATGACCCAACTTAACTTTTTAAGCCCACCCACATGATTCCTGCCCCGACGATTATTATACCTTTGACCATGTCTCACAATCTCCTTATGCTCATTCCTCAATCTCTTCCTCTCCATCCTTCCTACACCTTACCCCTCCCAATCTCTTCTCCTTTTGCTCAGCCTATCTTTGTTTACCTCTCCATGCTCAATTTACATATCCTCAAAACCCTACTACTACTACGTTTACTACAACTTGTAACATTTTCCTTCAAGACTTTGTAATTCTATTTACTATGTAAGCCACATTGAACCTGCTATGTGTGGGAAAGCGCAGGCCACAAATGTAATTAATTAATTAGATTGCAAGCTCTGTAGAGCAGGGACTGTCTCTTCATGTTCAAGTGTACAGCGCTGTGTATGTCTAGTAGCGCTATAGAAATGATAAGTAGTAGTAGTTATTAAAGTATAAAAAGGAACAATATGCTGTGCAACTACTGTGTATAAATTACAAATAGAAAACAATAATAACAGTGAGCAGCTATAAATAGCCCTCCTCACTACCACCATCTACCCTTCCCCAACCCCAGCAATATCTGATTTCTACCCCAAGGAATCCTAATCCACCATGTTAAAATGTCCAGGGGTACAAAATACAACCCATTCTGTATGCCCTAGAGGGGAGAAATACGCCCTATAAAGCACTGTCTAGCTCTCCTGTCTTCAATAATCCTTCCTTCAATAGAAGATGTTTTCTTGGAAGATGTGCTGTTAGCACAATTTATTTATTAGGATTTATTTACCACCTTTCAGAAGGAATTCACTCAGGGAGGCAACAACGTACAGCATCTCCCATGCAAATTTTGCTAGTTGTGGCCAGCATGTTTGCTTGTTTTTCCAAAACATCAAAATATCGTAGTCTGCATCACTCAAACATAAATAACAGTCCAGTTCATTAACAGGCTTCACAGTAGAAAATGACATAGGGACAAAGTTTGTCCCCATCCTTCTGGACTCTGTCCCCATCCAGTCCCCATGGGATCTGTCCCCGCCCCATCCCCACAAGCTCTGTCCTCGTCCCTGTGGTTATTGCGGGTTCCCGTGTCATTCTCTAACAATCTCACCAAACAAGGGAAGCTCCTGTCTGCATTACCAATACCTGGCTGTGGGCCTTCCACAGGAGAATGGAACAAGAGTAAGGCCCTACGAAGGACTCAAACAATGACAGAGGGCTGCTAGAGCTCTCCCTTGAACTATACCTGGTAACCAACAATTTGGCATACATAGAAGAAAACCGTGGCTAGGATACAAGCATATCATTCCTACTTGCAGTCCACTAACTAGGAGACATCTTCTTGCAAGTCGAAAGCCTTCGATGACTGAAGGACCCATACAGGCCACAGAGCTGTCACTACTGAGACTCTTAAAGACCTAGACCAGACCTTCGCAAGGCCCATGTCATGAATATGAGACTGAAGCAGGGGTTCTTAACCCAATCCTCAGAAAACACCCAGCCAGTCAGGTTTTCAGGACACCCACAATGAATATGCATGAACTGCCTCTACTGTATGCAAATATATCTTATACATATTCCTGTAAAGAGAAATGTAACAAGAAGCCTCCAAAGTATGTTTCCACAAATACGCTTTACTCTCTATACCTTTCTACAAATGATGCTCGATGTTTTGACCAGTTTTCAGACCAGATTCAAGATTGCACCA
Organism: Microcaecilia unicolor; assembly: GCF_901765095.1. Lineage (NCBI taxonomy): Eukaryota > Metazoa > Chordata > Amphibia > Gymnophiona > Siphonopidae > Microcaecilia > Microcaecilia unicolor. The sequence continues at coordinate 435,581,106 of NC_044033.1, forward strand.
CATGACATAGCATTTTTTGTGTTACATAAGTACATAAGTATTGCCATACTGGGAAAGACTAAAAGCCCATCAAGCCCAGCATCCTGTTTCCAACAGTGGCCAGGTCACAAATACCTGGCAAGATCCCCAAAAAAGTACAAAACATTTTATACTGCTTATCCCAGAAATAGTGGATTTTCCCCAAGTCCATTTAATAATGGTCTATGGACTTTTACTTTAGGAAGCTGTGCAAAACTTTTTTAAACTCCGCTAAGCTAACCGCCTTTACCACATTCTCTGGCAACGAATTCCAGAGTTTAATTACATGTTGAGTGAAGTAACATTTTCTCCGATTCGTTTTAAATTTACTACATTGTAGCTTCTTCGCATGACCCCTAGTCCTAGTATTTTTGGAAAGCATAAACAGACGCTTCACATCTACCCGTTCAACTCCACTCATTATTTTATAGACCTCTATCATATCTCCCCTCAGCCGCCTTTTCTCCAAGCTGAAGAGCCCTAGCCGCTTTAGCCTTTCCTCATAGGGAAGTCGTCCCATCCCCGTTCTGAACTTTCTTGATGTTCTGGAACTTTCTTGTACAGCTTTTTCCATTTGAAGTTTTTGTGATAGCCAGAAATTGATGACAACGTGGGACAAACATTCTGAGAGTTGAGAAAAGGTGATAAGAAAAACAGTACAATGCCTATTTTGTTGGACTCCACTCTAACCAGTCCCTCGGTGTAATTTCCTCATTTTGTAGTTTGATTTCCAGGCATGACATGGGGAACTGCTGATTTTCCCAATCTCTAGAGAATTCACAAATATGGAGGTGAGGCCGAGGACCTCTCTCTACTGCTTCTTCTGCTTCCTGGTTTGTGGGAATTTCTTTTGTAAGAGTTCCTGCATCAAACGTGTTAGTATTAATGCTTATTTTTAGCAAAATAGCAGCTTGCCCTTCATCAGCTGGACTCTGTAACTCACTTTCAAATGACACGAGTCTGCTTCTTCTCTCATCGGTACTGCTGTTGATATACTTAGAATACAGGTATCGTCTTGAACCTTCTTTATTGCAAATGAAAATCCTAAGCTCTGAAGAGACTACTAGCCCTTTTTTAGCTTCTTTATCACGTTTTTTTCTTCTCTCGACGTTTTCCAGATCCTGACTAATGATGATAGCTCATGTTGATATTGACTGGACCACCTTTTTGGCACAACTGGAAGAGAAATAGAAGGCAGCAGACTGCGAGCTGTGCAGAGTTTTACATTTTTTTTCAGTTGAAATTACCTAGCTTAGCTTTCTGAAGCATCATGAGAACTTACTGAACACCAGGACTAATTTTATTAGAACTGCTATTTAATTGGGATTCGCCCCACATCCCTACTACAGCACCCTTCTCCCACTCCGCTCCTCTACAACCAACTGCCCACACACTAGGATTAAGAGTAACCCATTAGATTACAAAACATAATACTAATCTATGGGTTTGCATTATAAAAGTACCAATTACCAATAAAAGAGCAGGCAAAGAAATTGTATAACAATCAAATGGAAGATAACGTCTTTTATCTTATTGGTTGCAAAAGCGGGCAACCACAAAAAAAAAAAAAGTCATTGTGATGAACTTCCAGTTGGATCATCAAGACTGCAAAACATTTGGATATCATACCACTGATTGGAATCTACATCAGTTCTGATTGTTCAAAGTTTAAACTCAAGGTCATAGGTATAACCTATGACCTTGAGTTAAGGTTGAACAAGCAAAACTGATGCGGATTCCAATCAATGGTATTCCCTAATTCCTGCATCTGTTGTTTTTCTTAACTTCAGGGAAGGTACTGCAGATCAGAGTGGTCAGTCAGAGAATAAATGTTGCGGTGACTTCCCTTTGTGACTAGCAGCAGGAGCAGGGCACTCTTTTTGCTCACAAAGAAAGTACATAATATCATGTTTAATTGAGAACAGGGTTCAAATATTACACAGTTGAACTGTGTGAAAACTAAAAACAGAAATTCTCCATGCTGCCCACCTGCCCCTTCCCCTCCCAACAAATTAGATTAGTTGCTTTAAATTCATAGATCTGCTACTTACTTACTAAGGCAGTAGTACAACTGCAATGAAGTTAACTTGCCTTGAAGATCTTAAGATGGACACAGCCCTCTGTACAGCTTTGGGCAACCTACTTTGATGATGACATCTGCCTCTGCACCACAAGACAATTAGATGAAATTCATCATGCCACAGACCTAAAATGAGCCTGCCAGCACGAGCTCTGCCACCACAGCATGCAGGGTACTATCTGATAGTTAAAGTAAAGCAGCATCTGCTGCCTCTGTCGTCTGTCTTCTCTCTCCTGCTCATGTGTGCCAGGACAGGGGTTATTGCGTTAACACATTAACTGTCCTCTGCTGCCACAAGTACTTCCTACTGCATCCCCTCCAGTGGCAGAAACAGGCAGTATGTCACACAAGAGGAAGCGGGATGAGGTGAAAAGAAGGACCTGCGGCGGCAGAGAAGTTAACACGATAACCCAGGTTCCAGCACGCACAAGCAGGAGACCAATGCAGCCTTCTTCTGCCTGTGTGCCTACCTGCCTACCACCAGAAACCTTGCTGATGCAGCAGCACCAGGCCCCCCTTGGAGGCCGAGCCCAGATAACCTTGCCCCACCACCCACGGCAGCCCTGCTTCGAGGATGCCTACTCTCTTGATTATCATCCACAGCAAGGCAAACCTTTCCAGATAACTTGTTTGCAACACTGCATATGAAAATATTGAATCAGATCAAGCACCAATCCCTAAGGTACTTCACTGTAATATCCTTTTCTCTGGCACAAATTCAGTTTACCACTATTTTCTGTCATGTCCATTCAGCTAGTTGCCTCCCAAATTAGGTAATCCAAAACTGAATGCTATATTAAGTAACGCTGTAGTAGAGAAGTTTGCATGAAAACAAGCATTAGAGAAACCAAAGAACAATAACTCTCTCATGTGGATCCCAAGGCTTCACTTAATACCACTGTAAGACCCGATTCTTTTTGGCAGTTCAGTGAGTACCATCAAAAAGCACCTGCTCCGTTCAGGTAGCGCACTGACTGTGCGACTGAGTGTTGTAGCAGAAGAACAGATCAGGCGCCCCTTGTTCAGAGTGCAGCAAGATTATTTGCATATTTAAAGGGACCTCACTTGGCTCTCATATTTTTTTAATTCTCAATATTGTCATCTATATCAACAGTGCTCACCAATATTTGAATTGCATGGAGTCTTAAGAATTAACCCAGTGATTAATTTCATAACTATAAAGATGTATGTCACGGTTTATTTATTTTTAATCACAGTGCTATAGTTATTATAACATCAGCAAATTGGAGGATTCCTTTTACCCGTGCTTTTGTCTCACAGCACAGTGATGTCATAGTTAACAGGATGTTAATTAGTCCAATGAAACTGTATCATGTTTGGTATAGTAATTTGGCAATACAAACATTAACCCTATTAATATGGCTGATATACGAATCAAAAGTAAAAGGTATTTCGGTTGTGATTAACTATTATTCATTTATGATTCATTAACAGCAAACACACAAGCTTTCAGTTTGCAGCCTGACATTTCACCCTAATCGCATCACTATTTGTGTTATGAAAACTATATTGTTATCGATGTGTTTACTGTACTAAACGTATTTATCAGCATGACACTAGGAGTACATTATTTCTCCGTGCTGATTAAATGACACTGCAACTATCTTTCGCATACTTGTCAATGAGTGTGATGGAGATATAAGTATTAGTGCTATTGGTTGCATTGAAGAAGTATCATAATTCCAGTATCTTAATGAACAGTTTACCACTTTTCTCTACTTGAAACTCCTTTTGTGATTCAGTGTAGTGATCATATCGATATCAATCTCTATTGATTCTAAATTGTCCACATTGGGATCATGTTAGAAGGTTGTAATACGTGAGCTATCTAACACGATATGCTATTGCTAATGCAGTCTACTAATTGTTCTTATAATATTATTTGTCTATTGTGCACATAATGTTATCTGTCTGCAACACGTGGTTTTACTATTCTTACAATGTTAAAGTGTTTATTTCCTATCTAAATATGAACTGATTATAGGGAAATTTAAATTTTAAAAAAATTTAAATTTAAAAAAAAAAAAAAAAAAAAGACATATACCTATAGGAAAATGTCACAATACAATCTTTTCATAAGTGGTGGGATTCTCTTAGGTATAACATTCTCTCCCTCACTTTATTATGTGCTTTACATCCTATGCCATTACACTTGTGCTGATGTTTTTTTTTCTTCTAAGCACAAGGTTAGCATCATTACATGTTTAAGTCGTTTTCTCACACAATTATTAAACTATGCAAGTTTTCATATCTATAAGTCACAGAATATACATCAGGCTAGGTTCTTTGAGAATTTTCATAAACATTCTCTATGGTTATTAAAATAATTTCTTTCAATGTAAAGGGCCTGAAAAATCCTATTAAGAAAAAGAAAATCTTGAATTATATCACAAAGTTAAATCCTGATATAATTATGCTACAAGAAACCCACCTATCAGTTGCTGAAGCTAATAGGATTTCCATAAAAAATTTTCTCCCCCCCTATCTTCTCATCTGCTATAGGAAATAAGAACGGAGTCATGACTCTTATAAAAAAAAATAAGGATTTAGACATACTATCTCATAAAAATGATAACTCGGGCAGATGGGTTAATATTAACATAAAAATATGTAACAAAACAATATCGTTATTAAACATTTATGCACCTAATTCAGACTCACCTGAATTTTTTCTATCACTGGCAGATATGTTAGCAGCTGAAGGTGACACACCCTGCATTATAGGTGGTGATTTTAACCTTATATTAAACCCCATAATTGATAGGAAATCTAAATATGCCTATAAACCTCCTAAAGCAACTCAAAATCTTCTCGACCTAATATCTCAATTTAAACTTTGTGATATATGGAGAATTACACATACGACAGAACATGATTATACCTTTTATTCAAATCCCCATAACTCATACTCCAGGATTGATTATTTTTTAATATCGTCATCTTTGATAGCTGACGTACTTAACACGGACATTGGCAATATTTTATTATCAGATCACGCACACATTACGCTGCAGCTCAGCATCAACCAAACACAAATAAATAGACATCGTTGGAGATTTAATTCCACACTCCTAATTAATCCTAATTTCATAGAATATATATCAAAAGCAATGCAAGAATATTTTCACTTCAACTCGCCAAATCACACTTCTTGGAATAATTTTTGGGATGCTTTTAAGGCGTTTATAAGAGGGGAAATAATAACATTTACAGCCTCTAGAAATAAAGAATTAAATAATGAAATATTGGAATTAGAAAATAAAATAAAATCTTTAGAACTAATACATATAAGTGATACTAACAATATACCCATATTAGAAGAGCTTAAGGCATCCAAACTCAAATATAATACAATATTAGGTACTAAAGCTAGCAAAGATATTTTTAATAACAATGCAACATACTGCTATGAAGGTAATAAAGCAGGACACCTCCTAGCTAATTATCTGAAAGCCCGCAAAGAAAAAAACTACATCTCTTCAATCAAAGATGAGAATAATATTCTTCTAACAAATAACATAAACATAGCAAATAGATTCCAATCTTTTTATAAAGACTTATATACTTCAGACATTGAAACTGAGTCATTAAACTATGATTTTTTGGGAAAACTAGAACATCAAACTATCACAGAAGAAGACAATAAGATGTTTTCTAAAAAAATCACAATAGACGAGATTAATATAGCTATCCTAAACATGGCGACAAAAAAGGCTCCCGGACCGGATGGTTTACCAATTGAATTCTATTCAGCCTTTAAGTCTATATTATCCCCAATTTTATGTGATTATTACAATTACATGATAGAAACTGGTAATATAAAAGGCACTTTTACTGAAGCCAATATTATTGTGCTATTGAAACCTAATAAAGATCCCAGTTCTGTGCAAAACTATAGACCATTATCTTTAATAAACTTGGATGCCAAGATATTTGCCAAAATTGTTGCCGAGAGATTACAACTTTTCCTACCTAAAATCATACAACGGGTTTTATGAATGGGAGATCCTCCTCAGATAACACAAGAACCTTCTCTAACATACTAATGCATGGACAAGAAACATCAGATCCTTTGGTTGCAATAGGATTAGATGCTGAAAAAGCATTTGATCGTGTAGAATGGCCATATTTGTTCAAAGTACTACAATGGTATGGTTTATCTGCACAATCAATGAATATAATTAAAGTCCTGTATACCTCCCCAACTACATTTATTCAAATTAATGATGTAATTTCTAAGCCTTTTACACCAACAAGGGGCACTAGACAGGGTTGTCCCTTATCTCCATTATTATTTAATATAGCCCTTGAACCATTATTAACAGCGATTCGTCAACACCCCCTTATCAGTGGCGTTAAAATCGGTCAACAAAACATTAAATTAGCCGCGTATGCTGATGATGTCCTACTATTCACCTCTCCTACATCAATCCCTCACATACTGTGTTTAATATCTAAATATGCCAAAATATCCGGTTATAAATTAAATACCACAAAAACGGAACTTTTGTCCATAAATTGTGTTCATCTGAAACATATTATTCAACAATATAATTTTCAATGGAATGATAATCAAATTAAGTATTTGGGAGTTTTATTTGGCAACACTATTGAGGACACTATTAAATATAACTCTGAAAATATAATTAAAATTACTGAATTACTAACTCAAAAATGGTCACCATTAAGGCTTAATTGGTGGGGTAGACTAGAAACCATAAAAATGATGATAGTGCCAAAAATTAACTACATTCTTAGCATGCTACCTATGTTACTAAATCCAACAACATATAAGAAGGTTGAAGCTAAATTAGTACAATTTTTATGGAATAATAAAACACCTAGAATTTCAGTTAAAAAATTGAAGGCATGTCCACTAAAAGGTGGTGTCAATTTTCCTAGTTTCTATGATTATCACATATCTTTTCTCCTAAAGCAAAACTCAGCATTTACAGTGGGGGAAATAAGTATTTGATCCCTTGCTGATTTTGTAAGTTTGCCCACTGACAAAGACATGAGCAGCCCATAATTGAAGGGTAGGTTATTGGTAACAGTGAGAGATAGCACATCACAAATTAAATCCGGAAAATCACATTGTGGAAAGTATATGAATTTATTTGCATTCTGCAGAGGGAAATAAGTATTTGATCCCCCACCAACCAGTAAGAGATCTGGCCCCTACAGACCAGGTAGATGCTCCAAATCAACTCGTTACCTGCATGACAGACAGCTGTCGGCAATGGTCACCTGTATGAAAGACACCTGTCCACAGACTCAGTGAATCAGTCAGACTCTAACCTCTACAAAATGGCCAAGAGCAAGGAGCTGTCTAAGGATGTCAGGGACAAGATCATACACCTGCACAAGGCTGGAATGGGCTACAAAACCATCAGTAAGACGCTGGGCGAGAAGGAGACAACTGTTGGTGCCATAGTAAGAAAATGGAAGAAGTACAAAATGACTGTCAATCGACAAAGATCTGGGGCTCCACGCAAAATCTCACCTCGTGGGGTATCCTTGATCATGAGGAAGGTTAGAAATCAGCCTACAACTACAAGGGGGGAACTTGTCAATGATCTCAAGGCAGCTGGGACCACTGTCACCACGAAAACCATTGGTAACACATTACGACATAACGGATTGCAATCCTGCAGTGCCCGCAAGGTCCCCCTGCTCCGGAAGGCACATGTGACGGCCCGTCTGAAGTTTGCCAGTGAACACCTGGATGATGCCGAGAGTGATTGGGAGAAGGTGATGTGGTCAGATGAGACAAAAATTGAGCTCTTTGGCATGAACTCAACTCGCCGTGTTTGGAGGAAGAGAAATGCTGCCTATGACCCAAAGAACACCGTCCCCACTGTCAAGCATGGAGGTGGAAATGTTATGTTTTGGGGGTGTTTCTCTGCTAAGGGCACAGGACTACTTCACCGCATCAATGGGAGAATGGATGGGGCCATGTACCGTACAATTCTGAGTGACAACCTCCTTCCCTCCGCCAGGGCCTTAAAAATGGGTCGTGGCTGGGTCTTCCAGCACGACAATGACCCAAAACATACAGCCAAGGCAACAAAGGAGTGGCTCAGGAAGAAGCACATTAGGGTCATGGAGTGGCCTAGCCAGTCACCAGACCTTAATCCCATTGAAAACTTATGGAGGGAGCTGAAGCTGCAAGTTGCCAAGCGACAGCCCAGAACTCTTAATGATTTAGAGATGATCTGCAAAGAGGAGTGGACCAAAATTCCTCCTGACATGTGTGCAAACCTCATCATCAACTACAGAAGACGTCTGACCGCTGTGCTTGCCAAAAAGGGTTTTGCCACCAAGTATTAGGTCTTGTTTGCCAGAGGGATTAAATACTTATTTCCCTCTGCAGAATGCAAATAAATTCATATACTTTCCACAATGTGATTTTCCGGATTTAATTTGTGATGTGCTATCTCTCACTGTTACCAATAACCTACCCTTCAATTATGGGCTGCTCATGTCTTTGTCAGTGGGCAAACTTACAAAATCAGCAAGGGATCAAATACTTATTTCCCCCACTGTATGTATGATAAAGAACAACTCAACACCTCATCATGGTTCCAGATTGAAATGCTAAAGCAACCAGACACACCCACACATTTCTTCCCTTGGTCTCAAAAGACTAATGTTTCTTCTAATGTTTTGTTTAAAACTCTTAGAACTGTTTTTAATGAACTTGATTCAGTTGTCACACATCCCATAACACATACTATGTACATCCCAATTTGGAACAATCCAAAATTAACAATTGTTACATAAATTGGAATACTTGGAAAAAAGCTGGTATATGGACTCTCAATGATGTTATAAAAGATAATTCTTGGCTGCCTTTTGCCCAACTAAGTATAAAATATGGTCTTAAAAGTTCTCAATACTACAAATGGGTTCAACTCAAACACTGTGTAACTAACTCCGTAGATATAAAAAAATTAACTACTGATTACCCTTCTTGTTGGCAACTTTGCAAGTCTTTTATGACTTCCAAAAAAGTCGCATCTAAATGGTACAAAATACTACAGTTAGCTAAATTCAAAGAACCTACTAATACCATGCAATCATGGGAATGCGATCTAAATGCTCAACTAGATGAAAAAAACTTGGGAAAAATTTTGGTTTAAAATTACTTATACCACCAAATCAGCGTCCATTTCACAATCTATGTTCTACTTAGCACACAGAGCCCTATGGACTCCTGCTAAACTCGCCAAATTGAACACAATAAAACCAAAAAACAGTGCGAATAAATGCTGGACCTGTGAAAAAGATGTTGGAAATCTTAAACATATCATCTATTCTTGCCCATATATTCAAGAATATTGGAATTCTGTATGGGACACAATATCTTCCACCTTGAATATTCAAGATGTTTTATCATATAATATAGTTATATGTGGATCACTAATGTTACAATCATCAATAGACAAATATCAAGCACAATTACTGGATTTAATGTTACATCAAGCCCTTAGAACACTTTTCTTTTGTTGGAAAGATCTTGACAAAGTAACTTATTTATCATGGTGGAATTCTGTGTGTATTTTAGCTAAATATGAATATGCTGCGGCTGAAAAACATAACTCACTTGTTAAGTACAACAAAATATGGTCTCCTTTACTAAACTCACTACGTAATAACCTTTGTCAGAATTGAAATTATGTATTACTCCTGTGACTTATGATTATGATCTGTTATCGAAATAATCCCGGACTTGCCCTAACTTGAACATGTATGCTGATGCTTGTTACTGTTAACTTGTTAAGCTGGCTAATTGCTTTATTTTAGCCATTTGTTATCATTTATAAAACACAATAAAAATATTGGAACTAAAAAAAAAAAATATTTAAAATACCTAGCCACTACATTTTACAAAGAACTTTCAAGTGCTGCCAACTGGCTAATTGGCAGGTCTAAATCAAGGAAGGTCAGCAGCTGGCAGGGCCTTTAACCTGACAACAGAAATGGTCCCTGCTCCACCCACTACCTCACTCAATCTTTAGCAAACACTTGCATGACTCCATCCTCCTCTGGGTCCTAAACCAGGGGAAGCTGCCTCAGCCAGTAGATATGGCAGTAGCAGGATGCAAGTTAACCAACCCATACCTGTGGTGACCCCACCTCTTCTGCTTACACACATGGCTGTTAAGAAACCCATGTGGGAGGCACATGACAGCTCAGTGCTAGTGTTCACTCATTCTGCTGCTGCCTCCATAAAATCAGGCTTCACTGATAATGTGTCCCCCCTGATGTGTCTGCAACGGAAATGGGCAAAAGTTCATTTTATATTAGCACAGAAATGAAGGCACTATCTAGAACAAAAGATTCACAGAGGCATAAGCTTTCAGGAGCAAGAGTCCACCTGTTATCAGAATTTGTCCTGGAAAACTCCATATCTCAAACCTTTTGGTCTATATGGTGCCTTCAGTTTCCTTATTGCTAGAGCATGGGTTTATTTTTAGGTAAGCACCTAGAAGTACATATGCTCTGAAATCTACACTTACATCTTTCTAGATTTATAGCCTGAATGCATTATCAGTAAACTCTCTCTTTGGCCTTCCATCTAACTCGTTGGGATGGTAAATCTTACTGTTACAGATGGTTCACTCTTGGCATCTCAGAGTATAAACTACACTCTGAGAAATTACGCAATTATGTGCCCACACAAAATTAATGTGGGCACACAATCACATAATTCTGCAGAATCATCAGATTCTGAGTTCCAAAAAAAAAGTGTAGGCAGAAGCCAAATGTAGGGCTGCAGACTGGCAATTACCCAAAGTCAATCAATCTACAGCATTATCCTACCTTTAGAGAAAGAAGGGACCAGTATTGCCAACTATTTGAAACAACTAAGTTGCTTCTCTCCTTACATTGAGACGGCAAATCTTATCCCAGTTGTGCATGCCATGATAACATCAAGACTGGATTACTGTAATGCACTCTACACTGGTCTGACTACAAAGGGCCTACATCAACTCCAATTGATTCGGAATGCTGTAGCAAGACAAATAGGTTGCAAGCAACATGACCACATCACACCATTTTTGCAAAAACTTCACTGGTTACCAGTACAATACAGAGCTAAATTTAAAACTACATGTCTGATCGTCAAGGCCCTTAAAGGAAATGGCCCCTCGAGTACTTGAAGAACAGGAACACCCTCTAAACACCTTCCAAGGAAACTAAGGTCCTCCCAAGAAGTATCTCTAACCACACCCTCTCCAAAAGACATTACACAATGTGATACCTGCAAGTGAGCCTTCTCCGGAGTAGCCCCAACACTCTGGAATACACTCCCTGAAAGGCTCTGCTTAAAACAAAACTCTGTTCTTCACGAAGTAGGTGAAAGCTTGGCTCTTCAATCAGGCCTTTAATGGAAGAAGTAACTAACTTGTTAGTCTCACTCACACACACAAGGAGTGACGTGGGCTGCACATTCTGCAGAAGGACATGTTTATCCATTCCTATCCTAGCTGAGATAATATTGAATCATCTCTCTGACCTCACGTGCAACTTAATTAGTCCCCTTACTTCTAACTCCTCTTACCTACCTACCCTGTTTACTAAGCCACGCTAGCAGCTGCCTGCCATGCGCTAATGCCGACACAGCCCATTCATTTTGAATGGGCTGTATTGGCACTGCAGAGTGGCTTAGTAAACAGGGGGGTATATGTTCCATTTTTGTTTATACCCTACACTGTGCATTAAAATGTTTTATTATGTATTGTGTTGACATTGTACATAGTAAACAATGCCACACTTTGTATTGTTATTCGAATATTTTTACTGTTGTAATTATGTTTGATTTATTCTTACTGTATACCACCTTGAGTGAATTCCTTCAAAAAGGCAGTAACTAAATCCTAATAAATAAATTAAATAAATAAAATAAAATGGGCTACTTTTGAAGGCCAGCTGAAGAACGTTTTATGCAGTTATGGGTCTTGGGCTACTTTCTTGAAGTCCATACAATTTTTTGGGTGATATTCACTGTTCAGTTGAGCACACAAAACCCACTGAATTTGCAACACCGACTGGACAGCGAGAGCACATCCCCCTACCATGCCACTGGCCTTACCTCCAGCCTGCTGGAGGGAATAATGCTGAAGGGTACAAAGCTGAGACAAGATGCAGCACACACTGCTGCTGCATCAAAAGACCATTACCACAGTGACGTCTGCAAGATAGAGATACCTGCTCTCCCTGCTGTTTTACTTGGTGGCACAGTTATCTTCTCCCCACCCACCAACTATGTAGCAGAATCTTCCCTGGTAGCCCAGCAGGTACCAGACATCCCAGACCCCGCCCCCTCTTGCAACCCCCTCAGACCTGAATTTTGCTGGATCAGAAAAACCATGGCCTAGTTAGCTTAATCATAGAAGAGCGTCTCCCCTCCTCCTCATGGGCTGGAATTATACCTGGCCCAAAGAGTGGGGAGCAGTCCAGGTGGCGTTCTCCGTCATCCTCACCAAAAGGAAGTGCCTACCCCCAGCAGTGTGTCCTGACAAACCTAGGAACCAGTTACTGCTATTTTGAAAAACGGCAGCCAAAAAGGAGGACTCTGCCTGGAGTGGAGGAGTGGCCTAGTGGTTAGGGTGGTGGTGGACTTAGGTCCTGGGGAACTGAATTCAATTCCCACTTCAGGCACAGGCAGCTCCTTGTGACTCTGGGCAAGTCACTTAACCCTCCATTGCCCCAGGTACAAATAAGTACCTGTAAGCCGCATTGAGCCTGCCATGAGTGGGAAAGCGCGGGGTACAAATGTAACAAAAAAAAACATAGGGGAGATGTTCTGCCCCAATCCATGACTAGGTCAAGGTGTTTCCTGGGCAGAGTTAGCGGATAGAGCCATGAGCCTTCAGGGGTTGGAATTTGAAGGGTTGGAGGAGGTGCAAGAGCAACCTGAGTCACCATGATTTTTTCTGAGGAAGGTGGAAGGGGGCCACCAGGGAATTATGAGAAGAATCAATGGATAGGTGAGAGGTGCAAAGAAACTACTTATTAGTAGTAGTATTTGTATAGGGCATCTAATAAACTTTTTTTTTTTTGGGGGGGGGGGGGGGTCAGGAGAAGGTGCAGGGGCTAATTGGACCACCAGGAAAATTTGTGGGATGGAATATAGGGGGTAGATATATGAGCCACCAGATAATTTTGGCAGAATTAAAAGTGGGTGTGAGAAGTGTAAGGGAATCTTGTGGGCATCAACAGAAGAGAGTGAGAGATGCAAGGGGCCCACTTGAGACAGCAGGAAATTTGAAGGGGGGCGATGGAGGGGTGTGAGATCCAAGGGGGGTTAACTGGGCCATTAAATAATTGAGAGTGAGCAAGGAGAGGGTGCAGAGGTTACTTGAGCCACCAGGGTAAGGTGGGGGTGGGCACTGTAAGAGTGCAATCTACAGAATTGGGCGGGCGGGGCGCAAGGAAGAAGCCAGTAGAAATACCAGAAAATGTTGTGTGGGTCAAGACCGTTTGGCTATTTTGGGGCTGCTTTTGGAGTGAGTTATGGTTGAAACATTGTTAACCATCACATAACCCTGGAAGGCACGAAGCGGTGTAGAGGGATGAAAAGCAGGCTTAGGGGCTGCGCTACAGGTCCGGCCTCGGAAAGCAGCCTACAAGTTAGGGATACTGCAATGATACCAAATCACACGCATTTGGCTACCCTCGTACTCTTACATACCGAGCACCCCTCTTCACATACATTCGGGGCTCGGGAGGTGGGAGTCCTGTCTCCCTTCCCCGTTGTTTGACATTCTCACCCACAACTCGTACCTGAAATTGCCCTCCAAAAATCTCAAAGTTTTCCTTCTGCGGTCCGCTGTCCCTTAAGACACAACTTCTTCTCATCTCTTCTTCTGAAGCATCCCGCCTTCCTGGGAACAGGAAGTTGCATCAGAGAAAGCAAAGGTTTGAGAACAGGAGGCGTCATGACGTCAAAACGTTGAAGCCACCTATGTTAGTCTCTGTATGTTTCCCCTTCCCCGCGCTGCCATCGTTCTGCGTACACTCTAAAGAAAGCTGCTGCATGTACGTTATTCTGTTATTATACCTCCTCTGTGTACATCCGTATGCTGCACAAGCTGACATGTTTGAAAATATAAGTGAGATTAAATAAAAATACTAGCAACAATAAAGAACGGCAAGGTGGATGCAGCAGCTCATAGGTTTGTTTGTTTGTTTGTTTTCAGTAACGGGGGAAACAGAGACTAACCAAATTGGCTTCAACTCTCTGACGTCATGCCTCCTGTTCTCAGTCCAAGGCGGTTTAATAAACTGGAAAGGAAGCGAGCCTATCTAGTCCACTGTATAAGCAAGGAAGCCAATTAGGACAGTCTAAGTATCCCTTTCTCAGCGCAACCGTCATCCCTGTGCACCCAAAACAAAGCAAGCAAACCTATGAGCTGCTGCATCCACATGTTTTGTTTTTTTTATTGTTGGTCCATCTGTAACAAGTCTAAAGCTGTTTCAATTGGATAGGCAATGCCTTAAAAGGTGAAGGACAAAAGGGTTTTTTTTTAAATTATTGGACAGCTTTTTAATTTATTTGAAAGCTTCTCATATCTATGTGGATATAAATATCATGAAATAACAATTGAATATCACTAAAACAAATTAAAAAAAATTATTATAGCTGGTAGAAACAGCAATTTTAAACTCTGCATTTTGTGCTCATTTTTCTACACTGAAAACTAAATACACTGTATACAATACAGATGGCCAAATTTCAGTGAGGATATCATGTTTCCTGATGGGTTCATCTTAAAGCTGATGGAATATATTGAAATTAAATGGAAGTAGCATTAAACTCTCCTTTCATTGAAGCACATGGAATTACATAGTCAACTGTTTTGTAGAAGTTTACCTTTTAGATACACAGATGGATTATTCTGTTGTTTGAGCACATTTCAGGGACAAGTGGTATATAAGCCAAAATAATAAAAATATTTTCTGTCAAATAGTCCTCTCATTTGTTGAAACATAACTAAATGGGCTATAAGCCCCTAATGCAGTCCATTGGTTTGCTTATATTTTGTTCTTGTGATGGCTTATACTGTGCCAGAACTGGAAATACAGTGAGACGGAATAATAGAATTCAGTAACATCCAAAACTTTTTTTTTTATGTTTTAATCATCTTTATTAAAAGCAAAACATGTTGGTTGATAAATTTCATACAGAAGAAGAAAAAAACAGTAAACCATCCAACATGGCACAATAAAAACTTTTACAGAGAACATACCTCAAGAACCCTTTTCCTCCCGTACTCACCTCCCTCCCTATAAGCCCACCTGACTGTTTCCACCCGCCAAAATAACACAATAGATGTACAGATCAGTGGGATTCAAAGCATTTCATAACAAGCACTGCCTCCACTGTATGCAAATCTCTCTCATGAATATTCATTGTCAATATCCTGACACATATGAATGTCATAAATAAATAGATAGAAACTCTGAATGTTGAGCACCTGATTATCATAACATAATGTCTGTTTTAGTGGGCCATTACCAGGAGAAAAAAAATCTCTGCACGAATATAACACATGCTAGAGTGTCCCTGTAACCAGCCCCTCCAACTGACCACTGATTAAGATTTATAACAAATTACTACTCTACCTATGGAAAGTTATTCCATTATTACACTTCCTCTGTGTACATCCGTATGCTGCACAAGCTGTCATGTTTGAATATATAAGTGAGATTAAATAAAAATGCTACCAACAATAAAGACCAACAAGGTGGATGCAGCAGCTCACAGGTTTGCTTGCTTTGTTTTGAGTGAACAGGGATGACAGCTGCGCTGGGAAGGGGAAACTTAGATTGACCTAATTGGTTTCAGAGTTCTGACATTACTTCATGCCATGTCTATTAAACCTCCTTGTCTCAATCAACCCTTGGGAGATGGCACAAGGAGGTTTAATGAGAGGAGGCGGCAGGCAAGGAGGTTAGATTGAGAACAGGAGACTGTATGACCCTATCTAGCTCATTAATAGGGCTTGAAGCCAGTAGGTGGAGTTCCCTCACTCAAAACAATAGCAAACACTATTGAAAGCAATAGCAAAAGAATATTAGAAATAAGGGACTGCCTATGAGTGGTCTATTTGTAAAAAGTCAAAAGCTGTTCCAGTGGGATAGGAAGTGCCTTAAAGGGTGGAGGACAAAAGATTTTTTTCTTTTATTTTTTTTATACTTATTTGACAGCTTTTTGATTTATTTTGAAAGCTTCCCATATGTAGATATAAATATCATGAAATAAAAATTGAGTATCACTGAAAAAGGGTTGAAAGGGTAGGGGAAAGGGCATCGAGAGGGAGGCAGGAGGTGATAGAACAGAGGGGAGAAAAAGAAAGAAGAGTGGGGATGCTGGATGGAAGAGGAGTACAGAGAGAGGAGAGATGAGAGAAAGAGGGGACATGGAAAAAGGCAGGGGAGAGACAAGCTGCTGGGGAGAAGGAAGGGGAGCAAGGGGGATGGCTGGTAAGATGGCGGGGGGAAATAGGAAAAATGCTAGAAGGAGGGGTCCGAAAGAGGGAAGACACTGGATGGAAGAGGAGTACAGAGAGAGAGATGAGTGGAAAGATGCAGAGAGAAAGAGGAGACATGGAAAAGGGCAGGAGAGAGAGAGAGAGAAGCTGCTGGGGAGAAACTGGGGGAGAACCTAGCTGGTCAGAGGGAGAAAATGTCGGATGAAAGGAGGGAAATAGAGGGGAAATGCTGGAAGGAGGGGCAACAAAAAAAGGAGAGAAAAATTACAAATGGACAGGAAACCCTCGCAAGAGAGTTAAGAGAAGAAGAAGGAAAGCAGAATCAAGAGACTGGGACCAACACAATTAAAAAAGTAAATGGCCAGACAACAAAGCTACAGAAAATAATTTTATTTTTAATTTAGGATAAAGTAATGTGGTAACTGTGTTAATAAAGGTAAATAAATGCAAATAAAACACAAAATAGAAATTAAGGTGATACCTTCACTGATTTTAAAACATTTTTGATTAGTCTTCAGAGACCAGCACTTCCTTCCTCATGTCAGGAGAGAATATCATAACAGCATTATACTGTGCCGACCTGACCTGAGGCAGGAGATTTTGGCCTCTGAAAGCTAATTGAAAAGGGTATTAGGCTATTAAATAAAAAATTGTGATCCTTTGGAAGCTCTGAAGATGGAATATATTGAAATTAAATGTAAGTAGAATTAAACTATCCTTTTATTGGGGCACATGGAATCACATCTTCACTTCATCTGTTTTGTAGAAGTTTACATTTTAGATACACAAATGGGGTTATTCTGTTTTGAGCATGTTTCAGGGACAAGTGGTTTTATAAGACAAAGTAAAAATACATTTTTTTTCATGCAGATCTCTTTTGTTTAAACATAACTAAGGGCCCTGTTTATTAAGCTGTGCTGTAGGCACGCTAATGTTTTTAGTGCACTCTAAAACTTAGCAGGCGCTAACACTAGAGACAATCATAGGAATATATGGGTGTCTGTAGCATTAGCGCACCTTAATAAACAGGGCCCTAAATGGGCTATAAGCCTCTAATGCAGTCCATTGGTTTTCTTATATTTTATTCTTGTGATGACTTATACAATGATTACACTTAAACTCCAGTATATTTAATAAGTATCAAATGTCTTTATTGAAAAAAATGTGCTTTTACCAACTAGTACTTATCCTCACTCAAATCAATGCTATAATCATTCATTCACCAATCACTCATGGTACCTAACTAAAAACACTCCATCATTACATCACTTGAAATGTACAGCATTATCATTCATTTATCACCAACTCCACAACGTTGGTTTGTTGTTAGTTTTCAATTGGATCATTATACAATGCCAAACTAAAAACTTTTATCTCTCTGGTCTATAATAAAAGGAGCTCATTGTGAACACTATCCACCCTAAAAGGTTGTTTTGTGGCTGTACATGAGGAATTGTGATATTGAATAAATAAGTATATGTTTTTGTTCCTAATCATGCATCTAAAGGTTATATAATCCTTTCAAGAAAGACAGTTAATTGTTTATCTCAATAGTGGAATATAACCACAGAGGCATGGTATGATCGCATTTTCAATATGGTAATACTAGAGCCCAGCTAAGAAACAGGTTATTTTGAGTTAGTCTTCACTGGACCAAACTTGCTTTCCTTGTACCATCACTATCCAGTTCGATAGGCAGTGTCTTAAAAGGTGGAGGATAAAGGATTTTTTTTTACATTTATATCCCGCATTATCCCAAGTAAACTAGGGTTCAATGTGGCTTACATTTGAAAATACAGTGAGACAGAATAATAGAAATCAGTAACATCATGGGAGGAAGTAGATGGATATATCTGAAACATTTAACAAAGTTGAGATTAGCGTATATATACACAAACTAACAAACAAACATACAAAAAAAATTCTCTAGATGACTGCTTTCAGACATCTTGTTAACAGAACCTAGGAAAGACCTCACCTCATAAGCAATAAACTAACTAACAGCACACAACACCACCACCACGATCCTGATCAAAAGAGAATATTGCGGTAAATCCACTTTCTTGAACGGAGTTGAACGGGTAGACGTGAAGCGTCTGTTTACGCTTTCCAAAAATACTTGGACTAGGGGGCACGCGATGAAGCTACAATGTAGTAAATGTAAAACGAATAGGAGAAAATTTTTCTTCACTCAACGTGTAATTAAACTCTGGAATTCGTTGCCAGAGAATGTGGTAAAGGTGGTTAGCTTAGCAGAGTTTAAAAAAGGTTTGGACAGCTTCCTAAAGGAAAAGTCCATAGACCATTATTAAATTGGACTTGAGGAAAATCCACTATTTCTGGGATAAGCAGTATAAAATGTTTAGTACTTTTTTGGGAGCTTGCCAGGTATTTGTGACCTGGATTGACCACTGTTGGAAACAGGATGCTGGGCTTGATGGACCTTTGGTCTGTCCCAGCATGGCAATACTTATGCACTTATGTAACACTGCGGATTCCTCTGGTAACAGCGCAACCGGATTCAATCACCGCAACACTAAGGAGCCAAAAATACTCCTAGGAATTTACTCCCTAACATTGATCCAAACATTAATAGCTACACCTCACGACAAAAATAACATCAAACCCATACTACACAACTAATTCCGGACAATCAGATACACCAACGTCCACCAGAACCTACAAAGGAAAATCATCATCCTACGAACAAACCGTACAAACTGCAAAAAAGGGTTCAAACAAATCCAAACCAATAAACAAACGACAACTAATAAAGGTCACCACATTCTCAATCACAGAAGAACCATACCATACAATTAAAGTGGGTTATATTAATGCTAGATCCGCAGTAAACAAGACAGAAACACTAACGATTGGATCACAACGGAGGTCCTTGACTTACTATTCATTAATGAAACATGGATCCACGACAAAAGGATCCCATAATACTGGACCTATGTTCTCCAGGATACAAAATCACACACTGGACCAGAAAGGGAAAAGAGGAGGAGGCATCGCTCTAATCTACAGATCTCACTTCACCACAAAAACCACAGCCAAGTCAATAACACCTCAACTCAAAATTGCCTCAATCAGGTTACACCACAAAATCTTAGTTGACCATCTGAACTGTCATATTATATACAGACCACCAGGTAACTGGAGCGAAAGCCCAAACAAATTTCATGGATTTCATATCAGCCACATGTACATCTAACTCAAACGTACTGGTGAAAGGAGATATTAACCTTCACTTAGAAGACCCAAACTCAAACGGTTGTCTGAGAATGTAAGGAATTCTTCCAACTTTGGGATTTTGGCCACACCCGAATGTTACCCACTCAAAGGCCACACACGACCTACTCGCACACAAATTCTCACCAGACCAAACCCTCACAATAACAGAACATAAATGGTTGGAAACACCATGGTCTGACCACTTCAAACTAAATCTGACCCTAAAATGGCTGAAGAAAGGACATCACCAAGCAGATGAAAAAACATCATACAATACAAGAGGTCACATGGATGCAAAAACATTCTGGCAATCGATTTACGACAACAATTGGTCAGCTCCATTTGATTCCATAAACTACCTCGTGGAATGGGAAAAGAGATGCATCTCCGTGCTAAATAATATAGCCCCCATACGAACAAAGACCTCACACAAACTAAACAAAACCCCATGGTTCAACGATGATGTAAAAAAACTAAAACAATATATACAGAGGACTCAAACGAGCATGGAGAAACACAAAAACGCATAAAATCTAAACACATGGAAAGAATCACAAAGAAAATACAAATATGAGATAAACAAATCCAAACTGAATTACTACAAAGCACAATTAGGAACAAACTACAAAGATATGAAGAATCTACATAAGCTACTGGATAGGCTACTAGACACCAAACCAGTGACAGCATCAAACACAAGGCATTCCACCAGCAGATGAACTTGCTAATTACTTTAAAGAAAAAATTGTCAACCTACGCAAAACCATGTCTCAGGAGCACAGTAACCTGGATACCTTCCTTGATGAACTAGACCCACACTCAGGAGAATACTCAGCAGACCGAACTTGGTCAAACTTTATCCAGATCACAAATGAAACAGTTGCACAAACAACTAGTAAGCTCTCCACCGCTTACTGTCAACTGGATGCATGCCCCAACTATTTAATTAAATCTCCACCCGACTGATTCATTGTAGAGCTCACATCCCACATAAACCACATGCTCCAGCAAGGCCTATTCCCCAAGGATAAAGGCAACATCTTACTCACACGGTTACCAAAAGATACCAAGATGAAAATAAATGAAAATCACCAACTACAATCCTGTAACATCCATCCCACTGACAACCAAACTGATGGAAGGCATCGTAGCCAAACAAACTCACGGAATATATCAACAAATTCTCAATTCGCATGAATCACAATTGGGCTTCAGATCCCTCCATAGCACAGAAACTGTCCTATTTATTCTCCTGGCCAATTTTAAGAAGGAAATTGCACTAGGTAAAAATATCCTCCTACTCCAATTTGACATGTCGAGCGCATTCGATATGTTAGACCACAATATACTACTAAGAATACTCAACAAGATAGGAATCGGAGGGAATATACTCAAATGGGTCAAGGAGTTCCTAACCACAAGGTCATATCAAGTAAAGTCAAACTCGGACATATCACCACCTTGGAAAACCAATTGCGGAGTACCACAAGGATCACCTCTCTCACCCATTCTATTCAATCTAATGATGACCCCACTAGCCAAGTCCCTTTTCAATCAAGGCCTTAACCCTTTTCTGTAGACGGACGATGTCATAATATACATACCTTTCAAATCAAACCTATCAGAAATCACCAATGTAATAAAGAATAGCGTAAGCATAAAGGATTCCTGGGCAACGGCATTCAAATTAAAACTTAACAAAGAAAAAACACACTGTCTTATACTTTCATCCCAACGTAGCACAAATCACCCCACAACCATACATATTCCGGAATTCACTCTCCCAATCTCAGACAACCTGAAAATCCTCGGTATTACCATTGACAAGCAACCTAACTCTAGAGAACCCAAGCCAATGCCACTACAAAGAAAATGCCCCTAACGAGTAAAACTATTCTTCCCAAGGGAAACTTTTTGTAACATGATTCAAACAATGGTTTTAGCCCAGATTGATTATTGCAATGGTATATACGCGGGATGCAAAGAACAAATCTTAAGGAAACTTTAGACCACTCAGAGCACAGCAGCCAGGCTTGTCTATGGAAAGACAAGATTTGAAAGCGCTAACCCCCTTTGCGAAAAACTGCACTGGCCACCAATCAAAGAACGTATTACTTTCAAGATTTGTACTCTGGTTCACAAAATAATCCATGGCCTAGCTCCAGGCTACATGAACGAAACTAATCGACTTACCACGTAGAAACACAATCGAATCAACAAGAACATACCTAAACCTTCATTTCCCGAGATGCAAAGGCCTGAAGTATAAATCAATGTATGCGTCCAATTTTTCCTACATAGGCACTCAGCTCTGGAATACACTAACAAAAGACCTGAAAACCATGAATATAAAGCAACTTACGCATCCAGCTTCTCCTATAAAAGCACACAAACTATGGAACTCACTGCCAAAAGTTGTGAAAACAACCTACGACCATCTAAACTTCAGGAAATCACTAAAAACCAACCTGTTCAAAAAGGCATACCCTACCAACCCAACATAAATGCCTACACTCTGCCACACAGCAAAACCAAAGCTCGTAATGGACACTATATAACCTCTCCTCTCTTCGATCCCCATTGTGCCTGAACCTTAATTGATCACAACATCACCTTGTATTTGTTTCTCTACCGTACTTAGCGAACGCCTTTACGGTACTATGTAAGTCACATTGAGTCTGCAAATAGGTGGGAAAATGTGGGACACAAATGTAACAAATAAATAAATAATCATCTAAACTTCCAAAAAAACCTAAAGACTCACCTTTTCAGAACCGACAAACATTGAATAATGTATCACAAAAACTAAACCAAGAAACAGACAACACTCATTCCCTCTCCACACGATCCCATTTTTGAAAACTACACAGGACAATCCACACCAAATCTTATTAATTGTACTTCCACTCTGTATCTGTCCACCGGAGTATGTACTCACCTCTCCGGAACTAGCCACACTGAGCCTACAAATAGGTGGGAAAATGTGGGATACAAATGTATCAAATAAAATAAATAAAAATATACAACTGAACATTTAAAAGTCTGTCCTTTAATGATGCCCCCAAGGGGCCCACTGCTCCTGTTCCAAACTCTGTCAATCTGGTATGATTCAAGTCCCTTCTGGTATCTGTCTGGCTCCCCCTGCCTAGGTACGATGGCAACCCCAAGATTTGTAGAGGGTTAATTAATCAATGTCTTATCATCTTTGAACTTCAGGCTAGAGACTTTCCGACGGATTGAGCTCAAGTGGCTTACATTATCTCTCTACTGACAGGCCAAGCACTTGCATGGGCCTCCCCACTGTGGGAGCAGAATGACCCAGTGTTCAACAGTCTTCATGCTTTTCTAGAATAATTCCATCGAATCTTTGCTGAACTTGGAAAGGCTTCTTCAGCAGCTAAGGAGCTCCTACATTTCAGGCAGGGGACTCAGATGATAGGGAGTTATGCCAATCAGTTTTGCACTTTGGCCTCTGAAGTATAATGGAACGAAAGTCTGTTAGCAGTGTTTTGGCACGGATTAGCTCTGTCCATCAAGGATGAACTTGCAGGGCAAGATCTTCCCTCTTTTCTTGATGACCTAATTGGTTTCTGCAATTGGATTGATATCCGATTTCAGGAGCAAGCTCAAGAACGTCACTCTGTCCGTCAGATGGTTCTGTTGGGACCCGGCTCCCAACAGCCCTCCCTCTCTTCCAAAGACATTGCATCGCCAGATCCCAGAGAACCTATGCAAGAGGGCCACTCTTCTATTTCAGAACAAGAGAGGCATTGACATCGACTTGAATTTGTGTTTATATTGTGGAGGAGAAGGGTCACTACATGCTCAAATGCCCCAAGAAGTTGGAAAACTTTCAGGCCTAACCCTGCCTGGGGAAACAGCACTAGGTCCGCTCTCAAGGATTCTCCGCATTCAATTTCTGGCATCATGTATTTATTTAATTATTTATTCATGATAGACTCAAAACAGACTCAAGTTTAATGTGGCTTACAAACAAACAATAAGTGAATAAAACATAATAAGGTACAGAATATAACACAAATTACAATAACTTCAAGAAGCAAATTAAAACATGTGCAGTAAGTAACCAGGGATTTAGACTATCTCAAGGACAAACAAATAATTAAGGGTGTATAGGTGAGAGCATAATTAGGCAGGACAAGATAGGAAAAAAAAGGACAAAACAAGATTAAGAAAAGGATGTGGGTAGAGTTCAATATAGTTCTTTATATTCAGAAAGACCAGACTGAGAAATGTGGACCTGGACATTGGACCTAGGTCAGGAGGTCAAGAGCACCAAGGCCTTTATTGACTCAGGAGCCAGTGGAAACTTTATCAATGAAGTTCTAGTGCGTCACTTCAAGATTCCCATTCAAGAATTAATTAAGGCCATTCCAGTCTCCTCTGTCTACAGGAACATCCAGGGGAATCGAATCCAAAAGTGTGCCCCTCGGCCTAAGAATTGTGGCTCTTCACAGAGAGGCCATCATTTTTCTATGTTCTTCAGACCACTGCCAATCCCATTATCTTGGGTCTAACCTGGCTGCAGAAACACAGTCCTAGTATAGACTAGGAGAATGGGGAAATTACTACGTGGAGTGCTACCTGTCGTCAATGCTGCTTAGATACTGCACAGCCCACTTTTACTCTAGTCATGATTGACTGACATAAGTTTTTCAAGTACACTCCTGTCAGCATATGCAGCCTATGCTGAGGTGTATTTTCAAAAAACCATACTGAAAAGCTCCCTCCTCAACGGGAGTATGATTGCCTTATTGATCTCCTCCCTAGATGCTATCTCGAGGAAGAGTTTATCCCCTTTCCATCCAGAGACTCAGGCTATGTTGGATTATATTGCAGAGAATTTACAGAAAGGGTTTATTCACCCTTCTACCTCACCAGCTGGAGCAGGATTTTTCTTTGTGGAGAAAAAAAGATGCCACCCTTCACCCATGCATTGACTAATGCCATTATGGTAAAGAACAGATACCCACTCCCAGTAATTTCTGAGCTCTTTGTCTTCAGAGGGCCCGGGTTTTTTTTTTTATCAAGTTAGACTTGAGAGGAGCATATACTTGATACATATTAAAGAGGGAAAACAGATTTCAATACAAGAGATGACCTCTATGAAGATTTTTATGCCATTTGCCTAGCTAATACCCCAGCTGTCTTCCACAATTTAGTAAACGACATCGTCTGAGACCTATTACAGAGTTGTGTTGTAGTCTACATAGATGATATCCTGACATTCTCCAGGACATTGACCCAACATCGTAAACAAGTGAAATTAGTCCTGCAATGTCTGCGGGAGAACCATCTTTATGCGAAGCTGGAGAAGTGCACTTTTGAGTAGACGGAGCTCCCGTTCTTAGGATATATTTTTTTGGATCAGGCCTCAAGATGGATCCTGCCAAGCTGTCTGCTATCCTTGATTGGCCTCACACCCCAAGGGCGTAAAGCACTGCAACGTTTCTTAGGCTTTGCTAATTATTATTGCCATTTTATCCAAAATTACTCCTCATTAGTAGCTCCACTCACCGCCCTTACCCACAGGGAGGCTAATGCCCAGTAAGCCAGTAAGCCTTCGAGCATCTGAAGAATGCCTTTACCTCAGCACCTATACTCCAGCATCCTGATCCTGAGAAGCCTTTCTTTGTGGAGGTAGACACTTCCTCCATTGTGTTGGGGCTATTCTTTCTCAAGCTGACAATGTGGGCAAGATGTTACCTTGAACCTTCTTTGTCAGGAAAGTTTTCCCAGTGGAGAAGAACTATGCCATAGGTGACTGGGAACTATTAGCCATTAAGATGGCTTTGGAGGAGTGGCATCATTTCTCAAAGAATCCAGACACCTTTTCACAGTGACCACCGATCATAAGAACCTACTTTATTTACAGGAAGTTTGACAGCTTAATCCCTGGCAGGCTCGATGGTTTTTGTTTGTTTTTTGTTTTGATTTTTGGGTTGTCTTTCACCCAGCCGAGAAGAACCTCCAGGCCAACGCTCTCTCTTGGTCATTTAACATTCTGAAGAGACTCCTGAGTTCCAGTATGTCATAGATTCCACCATAGGCAGTCGGTGGCCCAACTGTTTGGGAAGGCTAAAGGGGGCAGGGTTAGGGGTGGGGCCAGGGGTGGATCTTAAATCCATAATTGTCTGATAACACACAGAAAAAATAAATAAATAAAAATAAAAGTCACAATTAATATCTTTTATTAAATTTAGATATTAGATATGTATCATATGTCAAGAATAAAGTGGTTGCTCAAAGCATATACTAACCACAATCGCTCAACTACAAAACACTATGCACAACTTGTGCAAAAACACACTCAGAACCTTACTGTACCATGAATATTACACTGGGCAGAACCTAGTACACCAATATACCACCCATACAGAAAATGCAGACCGTCAACAATATGAAAGAAGGATCATAATATCACAATTCTCATGTAGAGCCACAAAACATCCTAATTCATGTTTAATGTGGGATAAAATGCCATACATAAGTAAATAAATATAAACATTTAATGTTGAGCACCTGATTCTCAAAGTGGACATATTCCAAACACTATATGAAAATAAAATTATCTTTTCTACCTTTGTTGTTTGGTGACTTTGTTTTTCTGATCATGCTGGCCCAGCATCCGATTTTGCTGCTATCTGTCCTCTTAACTCCGTTTCCAGGGCTTCCTTTCCATTTATTTCTTTACTTTCTGCCTTTCTTCTTAATTTCTTGTCCCTCGCTCCCCTGCCCCCCCCCCCCTCTAGCCATCCATACCCACCCATTGATTATCTCCTCTCCCCTGCCCCCCTTCCAGCCATCCACACCCACCCACCCATTGATTCTCTCCTCTCCCTCTCTGTTCCCAGGCAGATTTTCTAACAGGAGCTGCTCATCCATCAGAGAGCTCTATTTGAATGCAGATTAACATACAGACACTCTAATGGGAATTTTTAGTCAAAAACACTAGCTAAACCCTTCATTTTGGATCAAACTTCACATTTTTGATCAGAGCCATGCCCTAACATTAAGGCTGTAAACATTTCCAACAATTTTTACCCATAAATATGCAAAATGAGAACCTCCCAAAAATGGACTAATTTGCATATGGCTGAGCAAATTTGAGTACATAGCATACCAATCCCACTTCCTAGCACCTAATTCTGCAATTAAGATTTAATGCAAATACTTTTAAAACTTATTTTTAGCACTTTTAAAATTTTAGGGGTCAGTTGCAAGTCTCTTTGGTGTGAACTGCTCATGTGCAAGAATTCATGATCCTAGTTAAATATCTCCCTGGCAACCCAGGACACCTCCAGACAACCCCCCCCCCCCCCCACCCCACCCCTCCGTCTGCTCTGCTCTCCAACAGTAAGGTAATCAATTACAACTGGTTATACACAAGGCTAGAGACGGCTTTCACTGCAGCTGCTGCAATTAGGATTCGCAGGAGAACTACTACTAATACTATTTAGCATTCTATAGAAACAGCTGATCCATCCTGCTGTGGCTGGGGAGGCATAGCCTCCCCAAGCTCTTATACCGGGCGCCATATGGATTCCACTAAAATTCTTACTGCAGCATCTGCGCCAATTCTACCTGGCAAGACGGTTGTTTCCAAGTGCCTCTGGGACATGGTACTGACAAGGGGACATAAGCGCATTGTGGCTGGACATCCCTGTATTCGGAAAACACTGGAGCTCATTTTTCAGACATACTGGTGGCCAAGCATAAAGAAGGATGTGGCTGATTTTGTGGGTTCTTGACCTGTCTGTGGCCACCACAAGCCCTCTCACTCTCGGCCTTGGGGCCTTCTTCAACCCTCCCAGTGCCTGAAAAACCTTGGACCCACATAGCTACGGATTTCATAACAGACCTCCTTGATACTGATGAGTTTTCCACCATTTGGGTGGTTATTGATTGATTCTTGAAGATAGAACATTACTTTGGTTACCGACAGCTCCTGCTTTGGTACGCCATTTGCTCAAGGAAATCTTCTGTCTCCATGTGTTACCTGCTTCTATTGTGTCTGATCGTGAAGTTCAGTTTACATCTAAGTATTGGCAGAGTTTATATAAATCCTTGCATATTACCCTGAAATTTTCTGGCTACCACCTGTAAAACAATGACCAAACTGAATGAGTCAACCAGATCCTAAAGACCTTCCTGCGTAGCTACATATCTGTTCAGCAAAATGATTGGGCTCAATTATTACCCTGGGCCAAGTTCAATTATAATAATCATGTGTGCTAGCCCACCGGAATGTCTCCGTTCCAGGTTGTTTTTGAACGACACCCTAGGATATCTCTGCCTATAGCTGAAGCAGTTGTAGTACTGGCTGTCAAAGCAGCCAACCATATCTTTAAATGAACAGTGAAGAAGACTAAGAGATTTTGACACTAGCCATGTAAACATTAGAAAAGGCAGGCCGATAAGAAGAGAACGATTTCAGCCCAGAGATCTGGTTTGGCTATCCACTCAGAATTACGACTAAACATTCCCTCTACTATGTTTGAACCCAGATTTATTGGACTATATCCGATTCTTCGCCGTGGGCCAAGTGTCCTATCAACTAAGATTGCCACCTATATTATGGGGTGCATATGTTTTCCATATATTTTATTTATTTATTTATTCATTTATTTTATTTGTTACATTTGTATCCCACCTTTTCCCACCTATTTGCAGGCTCAATGTGGCTTACATAGTACCGTAAAGGGGTTCGCCAATTCCGGTATGAACAAATACAGTAATGTTGTGGTAGAATAAGGTTCGTGTATACAGACACATTAGGGAATCATAGAGAGTAGAGAATCATAGAGAGGAAGATTATTATATGTCCATTACGAGCTTTGGTTTCGTTGTGTTACAGGGTACAGGCATTTAAGCTGGGTCGGTAAGGTATGCCTTTTGAATCAGAGAAGGGAAAAAGCCATTTGTTTCTTCTGCAGTATCTGTGGATCCTGACGAGGAGTATGAGGTCCAGACATTTTGTACCCTAGGAAAGTCCTTGGCAGACTTCAATATCTCATCACATGGAAGGGCTGTTGGTGTGAAGAGAATTATTTAAAACCAGCATCCAGTGTTCATACTCCCTTCCTGGTTAGAAGGTTCCATCATAGACCCAAACCAACAGCAGGTAGAAGGGGCTTTTTGGGGAAGGGGTACTATCACAGTGGCCCCTGTGCACCCCTACCTTTGAGTCAGGGTCCTGTGCGACATGCCTGGCTGCCTTCTATGGTGCTCCGTCCTCCGGCCTGCCGATGGCTATTCGTGCTCATTTAAGTGAGCCTGGATAAGTGAGGTTCATTTAAGTGAGGCTGCTCGGGTCACACCTTGCTTGCATCATCACCCTGGGCCATCTTCTGCAGTCACTGCTCTCTGCCTCTTTGCCTTGCAACAAGTCATCCTGGTTCCAGTGTCCTGCACTGTGTCAGCTTCCAGCCCTGGTTCCAGCTCCAGCACAGCCTCAGCTTCCAGCACAGCTCCTGCTTCCAGTCCTGGTTCCCCAGCTCCTGTTTCCAATCCTGGTTCCAGTTTGAGCAAAGCTCCTGCTTCAGGCTTACATGTGTCAAATATTTAGGTACAGTAGGTATATATTTGTTTCTGGAGGGCCTCACAATTAAAGAGGGAAAAAAAGCTGAAGTGGAAATTGAAACCTGGGTCCAGTGCGTAGCTAGGGTAGTTGACACCCTGGCCGGTCATTTTTTAACACCCCCTCCAAATACCGAGAATACAAAACACTCAGGACTATAGAGCAATTCTACCATGCCATAAAGCAGTCATTTCTACGAATCACACAAAGAAAAGGAAAACATCTTAA
Organism: Microcaecilia unicolor; assembly: GCF_901765095.1. Lineage (NCBI taxonomy): Eukaryota > Metazoa > Chordata > Amphibia > Gymnophiona > Siphonopidae > Microcaecilia > Microcaecilia unicolor. Next base: position 435,610,795 of record NC_044033.1, read on the forward strand.
AACACTACAGTGAGCACTAGAACATCAATCACCTATTGTAAAATGAACCAGACAGAACAGTACAGATCGTCCAATCCTGCACAGTCAATGCCAACTGAAAGCCATGTCTTTTTCACAAACACAGATACACCCTAATCCGCTATACGAATAAATAATAATAAACTTTCTATTTAGACAAAAATTAAACTGAACCCCCAAGATGCCAGACTCTGCATAAATGCAACACCACCGAAACAGAAAATGTCCCCTAGTACTGTGCAAAATATAAAGACAGCAGATGTAAATTTGAAAAAAAACTAACAAGAACAAATCACCACTTTACAAATTAACAAATAGAAATAAACAATATAGAAAATAAAATAATACCATTTTATTGGACTAATACATTTAGCTTTCAGAGGCCAAAACATCCTTCCTCAGGTCAATACAGTATAGTGCTGTTACAGTATCCTATCCTGACCTGAGGAAGGGGATTTTGTTCTCCGAAAGTTAGTTAAAATGTATTAAAATTAGTCCAATAAAAAGATTACCTTGTTTACATGCTCTATTATAAACATTTATTAACATAGCTACAATATTACTTTATCCTAAAGCAAAAAAAATAAAAGTAAATATTTATTTACAGTTTGTTGTCTCTGGTTTCTGCTTTCCCTCATCTTCTTTTCACTGTCTTCCTTCCATCCAACATCTGTCTTCGTTCTTTCTCTGCCATCCAGTGTCTGCCCTCTCTGCTGTCCCCTCCATCCAATGTCTGCCCTCTCTTCCTGTTCCTTCCATCTACATCTGCCCTCTATCTCTGCCCCTTCCATCCACCATCTGCCCCTGTCTGTCCTCTCTCTCTCCCCCTTCCATTCACTGTCTGCCTTTTCTATCTCTGCTTCTACTACTACTACTACTACTACTACTACTGTCCCCTCAATCCACCATTTGCCCTACCTCTCCCATCCATCCAGGGTCTGCCCTCCTTCTCACTCCCCCTTCCATCCAGGATCTGTCCCCTCTCTCTGCCCTTTTTTTCAGCCCCCAGTTCCAGCCCCACTATCCCACCAGTCCCCAGTTTCAGCCCCAGCCCTTTTCTCCCACCAGTCCTGAGCTTCGGCCCCCAGCCACTTCTCCCTGTCCCCTTTTCAGCCCCCAGTTTCAAACCCAGCCCTTTTCTCTCACCAGTCCCAAGCTTCAGCCCCAGCCACTTCTCCTTGTCTCCTTTCAGCCCCCAGTCCCCACAGTTTCAGCTCCTGCCCCTTTTCAGCCCCTAGTCCCAGTACTAGCCCCCTTATCCAACCTACCCTCCTTTTCAGCCCCCAGTTCCAGCTCCTTCATCCACATGCCTTGCATTAGGACCTCCCTTTTCAGCCCCAGACCCATCTGGGCTCCACTCCCCATCCCCTTCTCCCATCTGGCCACCCCATCCCCTTCTGCCATCTGGACTCCCCACCCCATCCCCTTCTGTCATCTGGGCTCCCCACCCCCCTTCTGCCATCTGGGCTCCCCTCCCCATCCCCTTCTGTCATCTGGGCTCCCCACCCCATCCCCTTCTGTCATCTGGGCACCCCACCCCATCCCCTTCTGTCATCTGGGCTCCCCATCCCCTTCTGTCATCTGGGCTCCCCACCCCCTTCTGCCATCTGGGCTCCCCACTCCATCCCCTTCTGTCATCTGGGCTCCCCATCCCCTTCTGTCATCTGGGCTCCCCACCCCATCCCCTTCTGTCATCTGGGCTCCCCATCCCCTTCTGCCATCTGGGCTCCCCTCCCCATCCCCTTCTGTCATCTGGGCTCCCCATCCCCTTCTGTCATCTGGGCTCCCCACCCCATCCCCTTCTGCCATCTGGGCTCCCCACCCCATCCCCTTCTGTCATCTGGGCCCCCCGACCCGACCCGCCTACCAGCTCCATTGAGACGACAGCGGGTGAGGGGGTGCTCCGCTCCTGCTGCTCCCACCCTACCTTCTTTAAAAAAAAATCAGTAAAGCGGTGTGGCAGGCAGCGCGTCTGCCCTGCTTGTAAAACAAGTAGATCTCCTCGTCGGGCCTTCGCTCACTGGGTCCCACCCTCAAGGAAATAGGAAGTTACCTCAGAGGAGGGCGGGACCCAGTGAGCGAAGGCCCGAAGAGAAGATCTACTTGTTTTACAAGCAGGGCAGAAGCGAGGCCGCGCTGCCTGCCACGCCGCTTTACTGATTTTTTTTTTAAGAAGGTAGGGTGGGAGCAGCAGGAGCGGAGCACCCCCCACCCGCTGACACCCGGGGCAGACCGCCCCTACTGCCCCGCCCTTGCTACGCCACTGCCTGGGTCCTTTAGTTTACAGTCCAATGCACTGACCACTAGGCTACTTCTGAGACTTGCTTTCTGCTTTGTTAAGAATGCCCATAATTCCTGATGCTATCATAGAGTCTTGTATTCCCTTTAGTTTCATTTTCAGGGGAGAGGGAAAGGGGAAGTAGCCACTGGGGGATTCATGAGGGATCATCCTATGGTCCCTCCAGTGGTCAGCTGCTCAATCAGAGCACCTTTTTCTAGTCTGAACGTGACAAGTCTAAATAAAACCATCCTTTTTAGACTTGGATGTTTCATCATAATTGATTATCGCCGTTTGACATCCTAATTTTGGGACCTCCTTAGTCCCACCCAAAACATGCCCCCTTGCTATTTTGAAGAAATGCAATGTTGGACATCTAATTTGAACATTTTTGGCAGATGGACTTTTTTTTGGCCATTTTGAGACATCTAAGTGCTTGAAAATGAACTTCACAGTCAATGCAGTGATAGGTTATCCAGGGTTGGTGCTAGGGTCTCTGCCCCCCCCCACCCCACCCCACCCTGGTCCAGCCCAGCCCAGCATCTCCTTTCTCTCTTCTCCCTCCCCCCTTCTCCCACCCCACCCCCCTGGATCAGCTCCCACCTCCAGCTCGGCCTCTAGTCAAACAGGTCTGATGTGCCAGTATTGCATGCTCCTCTGAGCCACAGATTTAACTACTTCTGGGAGAGAGCCTGTTCCAAAAAGATTGGCTCTGCTTTAACAGGGGTAGACCCAGAGTGCTGGCACTGTTTAAAATGGAGATAGAGTAGTTTTTAAACTAAAGCCTTGGGGAAAGCTGACATTCACTTAGGAATTGCATGGTTCACTGATACCTTTGAAGGATGTTGGGGCATCCTGACAGAGAGATTGCAATAAAGGTAAAAGAAGCCCAGGTGTCGAGGGGATCACATGATGGCAGTAAATCTGAGTAGATGCCTGAAACCTGAGCTCTGCTCCTTAATTTCCCTAAAATCCCCCTTTTTGTCTGCTCCAACAGTAGAAACCCCACTTTGGACCTTCTTAATAATAAAGGTCTGATAGGAGCACAGTAACTTACATTTGTGGTGCAGGTGGTCTCCTTCTTAGTATACCTGTTAAGCCAGCAAAGGAAGGGCGAGAAAAAGTTGATGGCACAGCATGCAAAATGGCAATGTGTCCACTTTCCCCTCTGCAGGAGGAGGTTGATGAAGACTTGATGGGAAAACTTATCGGAGTTATTGGATAATAAGTTGTCTAAGTTACATGCAGCAATAGGTGAAATTAAAGACAGCCGAGAGGGCAGCTATGTGACTGCAGCAAGGAGAAGCGTGGATATTGCAGCAAGAAGATTGGATGAGTGAGGCGGAGGATTGATTATAGGCACTGAAAGGGCAGTATTGAGTGCTCATGGATCACGTGCAGGATCAAGAAAATCGAGAGCACCATAATATCATTCAGTTTATTGGGGTGCCAGAAACAGTAAGACAGAGAGCTATGGCAGCTGGTGGAAACATGGCTACCCAAATATTGCACCTGGTGCCAGAACAGATTCCTCTGCAAGTTGAGCACATGCACCGCATCGACATTTAAAGAGGAGAGGACAGACAGATCAGGTCAGTGATCTTCCACATTTTGAATTATGCTAATAAGAGCAGATTGATGGATCACTATAGGGAAAAGAAGATTATGGAGCATAATGGGGTCCAGATAATGATGTTGCAGGACTTCTGTGTCAAGGTTGTGGAGCAGCGCAGAGCCCTTGCCCAATACTGCATGCAGCTCTATAACCAGAGTGCCAAATTTGCCTTGCAATATCCTGCTAAGGTCCAGTTGACCTATGAGAATCTTCCTCTCGTAACACTAGAATTGTACACTTTTATGGAGAGATTACCAAATTGATAATGGGGAAAATATAGATGGTCTGGAGATTGGCTGCTGTAGAGCTTCCAGTAGGCAGTGGATATCCCCAGTAGAGTTAGTTTGACTGCTTTCATACAAGTGTTTGGATCGATTGCATATAATTGCTTCTACCCATAGTGAGCTAAGAGAATTGTTTTGGCATGCATATAAAGCCTGCATATCAAGACGCAGTGCTATGAGCCCTCCTGGGAGCAAGGTGGAAGAAGAATGAGGTTTGCATCACCTTCTCTGGTTGCTATTGCAGGCAATGGTACCGAGGGTGAGATGGACAGTTTGCATATAATTGGTTTTGTATATATTATTATGTCTGCCTCTTCTGTTTGGGCAGCAGCGGCATGGGCTTTCTACTAACCTGGAAAGAACTGCATATCCCCTCTAGATACTTAATTACTCTAACCTTGTATCTGCTCTGTCAGATTTACAGTCTAGGCAGTAGCAAATTCAGTAATTAGGAGGAAACCCAGTATTCAAAAGATATAATAAGATAGTTTTTTAGCAAAAGCATCTTACCCAAAGATAGTACAAGCAGTTCAGACATTCACATGGTAGAACAACACTTCACGACTGATGACATGTGCCTTCAAAGGTTGCTGGCTTCACTCTTCTTCTCCGAAAACACTGCTTAGGTAGCAGACCTTTTATACAATTTTGGTCCCATAGATCCCTATGAGCATTTCACTTTCCCACCTGCACTTTCGTCATAATTGGCACATATATCCAATCATGCCCAAGTTCTAACTTTTCTTATCTTTCATCCAATTAGGACCGAGTTTCAACCTTAGCAAGTTTGCTTATCTCTTATCCAATCATGACCAAGTCTCAGTTTTCTTATCTCTTATCCAATTATGACCAAGTTTCAACTCTCCTATCTCCAAACTTCGCTCATCCCTAAATTGAACTTTTCTTCACCTGGCCCAATTATTTTTATAGTTTCTCAGTATGCCTTTGTCCAGCTATACACAACCCTTGCCAACTTTGTAACTCTGCCAAGGTTAAGCAGGCTGTCACATTTCTTCAGTGAAGTATCAGGACTGAGAGATGCTATGATTTTAGAGGCCTAGTTTACTTTAGAAAGCCTGAACCTGTTTTTCACTGCATTCAATTTGTGACAATTATTTACAGTTTTTGTATGATTTGGCCTAGAAGCCAATTAGCAACCGAGGTTTTAATACCCCTGTATAAGACGTTGGTGAGGCCCCACCTGGAGTTCGCCAGGTTTGAAATCACCGGTTTTGTTTTTCAGCGATAATGGAAAAAAAATGCCGGCCATCTCAAACCCGGCAAAATCCAAGGCATTTGGTCGTGGGAGGAGCCAGCATTTGTAGTGCACTGGTCCCCCTGACATGCCAGGACACCAACCGGGCACCCTAGGGGGCACTTCTAAAAATGTAAAAACAAAATTCAAATAGCTCCCAGGTGCATAGCTCCCTTCCCTTGGGTGCTGAGCCCCCCAATTCCCCCCCCAAACCCACTCCCCACAACTCTACACCATTACCATAGCCCTTATGGCTGAAGGGGGGCACCTACATGTGGGTACAGTGAGTTTTTTTTGGGGGGGGGGTTTGGAAGGCTCAACACTTAGCACCACAAATGTAACAGGTGGGGGGGGGGGGGGGGGGAATGGACCTGAGTCTGCCTGCCTGGAGTGCACTGCACCCATTAAAAACTGCTCCAGGGACCTGCATACTGCTGTCAGGGAGCTGGGTATGCCATTTCAGGCTGGCATAGAGGCTGGTAAAAAAGTGTTTTATTTTTATTTTTTTAGTGTGGGAGGGGGTTGGTGACCACTGGGGGACTACGTGGAGGTCATCCCCAATTCCCTCCTGTGGTCATCTGGTCAATTAGGGCACCTTTTTGAAGCTTGGTCATGAAAATTAAAGGACCAAGTAAACCCGGCGAAATACTGCTTAAAGCCGCTTTTTTTTCCCATTATCCGTGAAAGCCGGCTATCTGGTAGCCACGCCAATGCCCGCCCATGACCCGCCTTCGCTATGCAGCTGACACGCCCCCTTGAACTTTCGCCGGCGAGGCAACGGGAAAGCGGCGATGCTGTCGGGAAAGCGGCGATGCTGTCAAAAAAGCCGCTTTCCATTATACCGATTTCGCCGCTTTTGAGAGATCGCCGGCCATCTCCCGATTTATGTCAGGAAATGGCCGGCGATCACTTTCAAAAATAAGCCTGATAGTGTACAACCCTTTTCTCATAGTTTTAAACTGAAATTTTCTCTAGAAATAGGCATTTTTTCCACTGCACTGTAGGTTTCCCGGATCTCCTCTGGAACCTTTTTAAAAAATCGGCGTTACATTGGCCACCCTCCAATCTTCCGGTACCACGCTCGATTTTAAGGATAAATTACATATTACTAACAAGAGCTCCACAAGCTCATTTTTCAGTTCTATCAGTATTCTGGGATGAATACCATCCGGTCCAGGAGATTTGCTACTCTTCAGTTTGTAGAACTACCCCAATACATCCTCCAGTTTTACAGAGAATTCATAAAGTTTCTCCGACTCGTCAGCTTCAAATACCATTTCTGGCACCAGTATCCCACCCAAATCTTCCTTGGTGACGACCGAAGCAAAGAATTCATTTAATCTCTCCGCTATGGCTTTGTCTTCCCTGATTGCCCCTTTTACTCCTTGGTCATCTAGCGGCCCAACTGATTCTTTTGCCGGCTTCCTGCTTTTAATATACCTAAAAAAAAATTTACTATGTGTTTTTGCCTCCAACGCAATCTTTTTTTTCGAATTCCCTCTTAGCCTTCCTTATCAGGACAGATGAAAACCGCACCAGTGTTCAGTCATGGAGTATAATCTACACAGAGTGGCAGGTATATGTCTGGCCACCTTGTTGGGCAAAATGGATGGACCATGCCAGTCTTTATCTGCTGTCATTTACTGTGAGTGTGTGTGTTACTATTTATAAATAGTGTACACTCTTGATGGCACATGAAAAACCATGGCTGTGTGTGTGTGTGTGTGTGTGTGTGTGTGTGTGTGTGTGTGTGTGTGTGTGTGTGTGTGTGTGTGTTTGGGGGAGGCGGGGTTCTGTTCACTTTCATTTGCCAATGACATGAAAGTACAGGGGTCCTTTTACTAAGCTGGGGAAAAGGGCCCTGCAGTAGCATAAAAAGACTCCCCCCAAAAATGGCCATGCGGCAAAATAACTCTTGCCATGTGGTCATGCAGCAGGTAGCTTTTATCGCTACCCATTGAGGTGGCGGTAAGGGCTCCCACAGTAAGCCAGCAGTAACCGGGCAGCACACGGTGATGCCCAATTACCACTGGGTTAGCGCCACACTATAAAAAGAATTTTCCCGGTGCACCGGAAATAGCATGCACTCGAGACAGAACTACTGTCGGCGGCTGCATTGGGTCAGCGGTAGTTCCAATTTGGCGTGCGGTAAACCCTTGCTGGCAGGGCCGGTCTTAGGCAGAGGCGACCAAGGCAGCCGCATAGGGCCCCACGCTTAAGGGGGCCCCGCGCGGCGCGCCTCAATTCTGCCTCTCCGAGCCCTGCTTGCTCGGACCGCATCATCATGATCCAGCGCTCGCTCCGGACCGCATCATCATGATCGCTCCGCTCCCGCCTCCCGCCACCGGTGCCCACCCCCACCCCCCGGCTGAGCCCGCCGTCAGCTTCCACCTCCCAGTCCCAGGACAACGACTGTTGCAGCGAAGGCCCGGCCCCGACAGACAGTTGCAGACATGACGGCTCACTCCAGCTTTTCCCTTCCGCCTTTCTGCTCAATGTCCCGCCTCCTTCTGATGAGGTATTTCCTGTTTCCACGAGGGTCGGGCGGGAGTCATTGAGCGGGAAGGGAAAAGAAGCTGCAGCGTGGTCGGAGGTGAGCCATCGCCTGGTGCTAGTACGAGTGCGACTTAAAAAATAAAGAAACTTATGATTTATGCTTGTGACGGCAACCTCATCACTCAGGGAGAACAAACAATTAACCTTTCTGTAACAGAACTATGCTGCCATGCTTTTCCCAGTAAGCCATTTTAATTTTCAGGTTAATATAATCAGTTGTAAGGAATCTATTACAGAAGATCAAAGCTTGTGCATGATGTTTTTTTAGCTTAATGTGACAAGTGCTCCATTTCTTGGAGTCTAGAAAGGGTTATATGCAATTTTATCTGTGTTTTGATGCTTCACAGTCTTCTGTTTGATGGCATACAGTTTGCTTTTATATGTTACTGTAAATTACTTCTTGAAGCACTTAGTAGAGGTAGAGCATTAGAGAGCAAAGAGAAGGTTGCAAAGAAATTGGCTATTACACAGCAGGTGGTCTCACAAACAACCTAGTTACCCAATATAAATAATATACTAGGGATTCCCCTGTCACTTCATCAGTCACACTTAAAATTTTCTAAAAATGGAATAATCTTTTCAATGGGGTGGAGCTAGGGTGGGGTGGGTGGGGCTAGGGTGGGGGCGGGGCTAGGAAGGGGCCCCACCAAATTGGTCTGCACAGGGCCCTACACCTGCTAAGACCGGCCCTGCTTGCTGGGCTTACCAATGCTTTGTAAAATGGCCCCTAAACAATTTATTCCATGAACTATAACTGGATGTAATACTATGGAACAATGCTCCTCTTGTGATCAGGCCAGAAATGCAATTTGACCAGAGACAAAACTGACCATCTCCAGAACCTCAGATTGTAATTCTATTTTATTAATTCTATTCTTTCTTTCTTTCTTTCTGGGCATTTTTCAAATATCTCATGTAGTTGAAGAGTAGACAGGTACTTTCAGTGCACATACTTTATGATTATTTTCAAAAAAGAAACAATGTGAACAGTTTCTTTTAGAAAATTGGTGTAATGTATGCATAACAAAACAGTCAAGTATTTTGTTTTTATTTGTACCCCGCGCTTTCCCACTCATGGCAGGCTCAATGGTTTGTTGTGCGAGAAGCCACTAGGGAGAAAATGGCATATGTACCTGAAACAAATGTCACTTATATGTGCCTTCCTCCCCCAGCCTAAACACACCTCTGGCAATGCCTCTTCTATCCAATTAGAAGTACGCACCCTATGAAGACCATGCTTACTTTTACCTGTGGAAAGGAGTACAGTGTGTAGCTAAGCCATTTAACCTTAGCAAATTGATGTTTACCTAGGTAAATAGCTTTGAAAACTATCATCGACATATATTACTTTGGCAACATATGTGCAGGTACATATATGTGCCAGAAACGTTTCCTGAACTACATTTGGTTGAGAGAGGTTGATATGTGATTTCTCCAGCAGAGGGTGTTAAAGCTTCAGAGAAAATACTCCAGATAGCTGTGAGTCAGCAGAAGGGGATGATAGCATTTGACCTATAAAACCTACCAGAATTAAAATGTCTCTGTGGAGGAGAATGTGATGGAATGTTCCCTGCTTCTCCTTGGAGTACCATTTCTGAGGGAGAGAAGGTGGTCAAGCCTTCCACTTTATTTTACTCTAACTGTACTTAAAATCAATGGTAATCAAGGTGCCACTCTGGATAACGTAGAGGCCTGTATTTTAGTGCAAATTTCCTGAGACCTTACTTTCCGGGGTGAAAGAAACTGATCTTTGGTCAATTATAACTGAAATGAAAACTATTTTTGGCAGAAAGAATATTCTACACAAAACAAAGGGTTAAGCTATGATGCGGAATGTGGCTAAACAAACTCAGGAGTAATGTAATAAAGCATTCCTGCCTTAGCCCCATCCATTCCCCACCCTCACTATACCCCTCCTGTCCACTCTCTGCCCATGCCATGCCCACCTCATAAAACAAAGAAGAAGCTGATGATACAGTCTGTATATACTATGTAAACCACTTTGAATGCAGTTGCAAAAACCACAGAAAGGCGGTATATCAAGTCCCATTCCCTTTCCCCTTTGATTGAACCCCTATTAAGTTTTGCTGTGCCATTGATTATGAGTCTTTTGGACAATGTGATATGCTGAAAAGAGGTACTTGATCCCTAGCTAGCAATCGATCATAAGAACATAAGAGTTGCCATACTGGGTCAGACTAAGAGTCCATCTAGTTCAGTATCCTGTTTCCAACTGTGGCCGCCAGACCAGGTCACAAGTACCTGGCAGAGTCCCAAAAAGTAGCAAGATTCCATGCTATTTAACCTCAGAGATAAGCAGTGGCTTTCCCCAGATCTACCTGAACAACAGTTTATGGAGTTTTCCTCCAGGAATTTGTCCAAAACCTTTTTTTAAACCCAGCTACATTAACTGCTTTTATCACTTGCTCTGGCAATTACTTCCAGAGTTTAACTATACATTGAGTGAAAAAAAATATTTCATGGAGTGTCCCCTTTGTAATTCTTAAAAGAGCAAACAATTGATTCATGTTTACCCATTCCATTCAGAATTTTATAGACCTCTATCATCTCTCCTCTCAGCTGTCTCTTCTCCAAGCTGAAGAGGCCTAACCTCTCCAGGCTTTCCTTATATGACAGTCATTCCATCCTCTTAATCATTTTGATCTACCTTCTTTGTACTTTTTCAAGTTCCACTACATCTTTTTTGAGATGAAGTGAAAAACTGCACATAATACTCAAGATGTAGTTTCACCATGGAGTGATACAGAGCAGTGGCGTAGCCAAGGGTGGGTTTGGGTGGGCCCAGGCCCACCCACTTTGAGATCTGGCCCACCAGTAGCAGCACACCTATGATGTGGCTGGCAGAGATTCCCAAGCTGAAAACTCCCAACAACTGTCCCTCCTGCATACCTTATAAATAGCAGATCTTTGCCTGCAGGAAGCAGCGACTGATACATACTGCTCACATCGGCCCCAAAGCCTTCCCCTCTTTCTGCAGAAACAGAAAGCTGCATCAGTGGGAAGGATGTGGGGCCAACATGAATACTGTGTATTAGTTGCTGCTTACTGCCAGTGAAAATCTGCTATTTAAAAGGTGTGCAGGATTTGAGAGACCATATGGCATGCAAACGAGAGGAGAGACCAAATCACCTGTGGGATGGGGTGGGGTTCTTCTGCCCACCCATCTTGGGCCCAGGCCCATCCAAAATTGGGTGTCTGGCTATGCCCCTGATACAGAGACAGCATGATATTCTCTGCTTTATTCTCTATTCCTTTCCTAATAATTCCTAACACTGACTGCTTTTTTGGACACCACCACACACCGAACCGAAGATTTCAACATAGTATCCACAATGACATCTAAATCTGTTTCCTTGGTGGTGTAACCTAACATCATGTAATCATAACGGGTTCTTCTTCTCAACATGCATAATTTTGCACATATTAAATTTCATCTGCCATTTTGTTTGCCAGTCTTCCAGCCTCCCAAGGTCTTCCTTCAATTTCATATAGTCTGCATACAGTTTAACAACTTTTAATAGTTTAATATCATCTGCAAATTTGATCTCCTCATTCATCAATTCCATTTCCAGGTCATTTATAAATATCTTTAAAAACACCAGTCCCAGTAAAGATCCTTGCGGCACTCCACTGTCCACCTCCCTCTATTGACAGAATTGGCCATTTATCCCTACTCTTTGTTTTCTATCTTTTAACCAGTTCCCAATCCACAACAAAGCATTGCCTCCTATCCCATACCTTTTTAATTTTTTCAGGAGTCTATCATGAGGGACTTTGTCAAAAGCTTTTTGAAAAACGAGATAAGCTACATCAACTGGCACACCTTTATCCACAAGTTTATTCATGCCTTCAAAAAAATGCAACAAATTAGTGAGGTAGAGCTTTCCTTGGCAGAATCCCTGTTGACTCTGATCCATTAAAGATTGTTTGTCTATGTGTTTAGTAATTTTGATCGTTATAATAATTTTTACCATTTTCCTGGATCACCCCTGGAACACTTTTTAAAAATTGGCCTTATGTTGACCCCTTCCAATTTTCAGATACCATGAATTACAGCAATAGTAGGTCTGCAATTTCATTTTTCAGTTCTTTCAATACCCTGGGGGTGTGTACTATTCAGTCCAGGTGATTTGCCACTCTTTAATTTGACTATTTGGCTTATTACATCTTCCAAGTATGCCAAGGTTTCTTCTGTATTGCCACCTTTAAATGCTATTTCTGGCCCTGGTAGCTCCATCACATCCTCAACAAGCAGAAGTAAGTACAGGCTGGTCAAAGGATGACCCAACACAGGAAATGGTGTTTAAATATACTTTATTTGCAGCTTGAGTAAAAGGACCTGACACAGTTCGTGTTTCAGCAGCACTACCTACCTGCTTCAGGGGGTCACAATCACACTCTTTGCAACCAAACAATTGTGCTTAAAATGCTGGTACAGAACTCTCTTGTGTAGCACAGGAAAACTTGAAAAATACCTTTTTTTAAAAAATGTTTTTGATTATAGTGAGCCCACGTAAAACAGTTATCCCCTGTGCAGCAATGCCAACACAGCCCATTCAAAGTGACTGGGCTGTGTCTGGGCTATGTTGGCATTAGCGCACGGCAGCCACTAGCACGGCTTATTAAACAGTGGGGTTAATCTGCATGTGTTGTGCTCTTTTTGACTGAGGTCTTTTTCTCCACTTTGTCAGCTGGCAATAATAATTTTTATCCGCACCCCACACTGTGCTCCTTGGTAGGATTTTAAGGTGATTTTCTTGGTTTGGAAACCTACCCTTTCTCTCTGTGGTTTCTGGTTGTCATAATGACTAAGCAGTCTCTTGCTGAGAAAGTAAAAAGATGTGGGTTGTGTAAAACACACAGCCACTCTCCACTAACATTCTGACCTGTGGAATGAGAAAGTCAGTGTTTGGGAAATATGTATTTCTGACGTCTTTGTATTTTGCGCAGTACTGGTTTTTTTTTTTTTTTTTTTTTTTGGGGTGGGGGGGGGGGTGGTTAACAACTGTAAGAAAAAGAGGAGTTGTGGACTGGGACCTGAAATACTAAACCTTCCTTCTAGTATGTCTGTGTTTCCCAAAGTCCCACAGTGCCTCTCTGGATGAAGAAAAAATAGCTTGCAATTCTGTTTGAGAAAAAAATAGAAAGAGAAATAGAGAGAAAGATCTCTCAGCAGGTTTGCGAATACTCTGGTGTGTCTGCTGGAAATATACATCACGGGCTGGAGTTCATCTGTGTCTGAAGAAAGGGGAAGGAGGATATAGGACTGTGTGAAAAACATTATACTACAGCTTCTCAGGTAGCGAATAGAGAATGAACCTGACAATAGGTTGAAATAGATCTATGTCTGAAGAAAGGGCAGTGGCGTTCCTAGGGGCGCTGACACCCGGGGCGGATCACCGATGCGCCCCGCCCCCCTGGGTGCAGCACGACCCCCCCCCCCCCCCCCCCCCCCGGCGAAATAACCTGTTCCGGGGCAGAGGGAGCATGAAAACGAAGAGCCAACAGGCGTGCACCCGGGGCGGACCGCTCCCACCGGCCCCTTCCCTTGGTACGCCACTGAGAAAGGGGAAGGGGAATGTAGGCTTTGTGAAAACACAGCATCTTAGTAGCTGTGGATATCACACACAGAAAGAGGCAATCACACACAGAGAGCAGAGAGAGAGAGAGAGAGGAATAACAAGATTTGTACAAATTTTTCAAACTTTCTGCATGTGCAAAGTGAGAAGTTTTTCATACTATGCATGATGGAGACTGCCATTTTGATGCTGTCACTTCTGGTCATGTGACTGTAATCCTCCATTATAATGGGGATTACTAAGAGATATAGTTAGAACTCTCTGGAATTACTGGGGTAAGGATTAGAAATGTAAGAGGAGTGGGGATCCAGCCCAAGAGAGTGGCTCTTGGAATAATTTGTAGAAAGAAAGTGGGGGAGGTGTTAGAGTTGATAAAAGGGATTGGAGAGGGGAACACAGGGTCTTTGGTTGCCTATACCCCCCTCCCTCCGCCAGGACCCTTGGAATAGAAGAGGGTTCTGAAATGGCAGAATAAACCTGGGCCGAATTAAGGAGACATTGCTGCCCCTAACAATGGCAATTGTGAAGGAGGTTGGAGCTCTGGGTGGGTAAGAGGATCCAAGCCCAAGAGCAGGAACCAGAGTAGGGGAAGCCTGTTCAAGGCCAGGGGGCAGGTCAAGAAGTGCATCACTGGAAGGAGGTCATCATATTGGATTCGTTGTCATAAGGTGTGTAGTTAGGGAATGTTCTTATGATGTTTTTGGGTGCAGTTGATGACCACTTCCTGTGACACCATCAAAACATCTGTTGATGTTATCAAAAGGTATGGGGGTCTCTAGGGGCAAGAGTGATCCCTAGGGGTGGATCCCCACACGGGCCTACTGGCCCAGGCCCAGGGGCCCAAAGGTCTGGGGGAGCTTATGGAACAAAGCTAAAAATGAATGACATTCCAATTCTTTCCCTTTCAAAAACAAAACAAGAGAATAATGCTGACATCTCCTTTATTTTATTATTTTTTTTTAAGTTCAAACATTTTATTGAATTTTTATAACAAACAAAATACAACTGATTTCCTATTTTGTTTCAAATGATAGCAAATTCTTATTCTCTCCACCACCATTCATTCAAAATATAGCTTCATGATTTACCCTCCTCCAATCATGGTGTTATGACAATATAATCCATCTTCTCAAGTCATTACATTGGATCCCCATCCACTTCCTCATAAAATTCAAGCTTTTCTTACTCACATATGCACTCATTCTGCAGCCCCTCCTTACTTTCCTCACTTCTTTATATTTATCAGACAAGTCACTCTTATCTGTACTCTTCTACTCCATTACCAGTTCCTGGTTCTGCGTTTTCCAGTTTCCTGTGCCATATGACTGGAATAGATTTCCTGAATTGGTTTGTTATGCTCCTTCCCTGGTCATACTCAAATCCAGCCAAAGAAAGCATGTTTTTAGGTTTGTTTTAAGTTTTTAACTCTGGCTAACTCTGATCTTGATCTGGTTGATCATAAACACTTTTCTATAACAAATAAATATATGTCTTGTAGCCAAATTGTAAACTCCATGGAGGAGAGGCTGTGTTACCTTTATAAACCAGAGTTTAAGGTGAGTTACATTTCAGTACAGTAGGTATTTCCCTCCTCCAAAGGGTTTATAATCTAAAGGTTAGATTTACTAGCCTGCTTTTTTAATAAATAGATCTGATTGACAATAATGCGGCCTGTATTAAATAACATGCAAGTTAATAAATCAGCCCGATGTATGTATCTAAAGCAACAGCAGGTGAAATGACTTGCCAAAAGTCACAAAGAGCATCAGTGGGAAAAGCAGGTTTTAAATTCTGGTTTCCCTGGTTCTCAGTCTCCTGCTCTAACTACTAGGCTACTCCTCAACTGTTCTGTGCATATATATATTGTAAATTATATATTTTGTAGTGCAACCGAAAGGCTAACTTGTAGTTGCCGTAGTAGGATTGTGGTGCATGGCACAAACTCTCCATGAAAATGGTAGAGGTAAAGGTTACATCAAAATCCAAGAAAGCACAGGAGAAGCATAGAGGACACTTAGGAATGAGAAATGGAAGAGAAAGCCAGAAGTCTCGGTAAACTCGGAAGATGTACTGATCCAAGTAATTAAAGAATAGTAAATCACCTGGACCATATGGTAAACACCCAAGGGTACTGAAGGAACTCAAATACGGAATTGCAGATCTGTTTTTAGTGATATGGAACCTGTAATTAAAATCATTCATAGTACCTGAAGATTGGAGGGTGGCCAATGTTGGAAACAGGATGCTGAGTTTGATGGACCTTCGGTATGTCCCAGTATGGCAATACTTATGTACTTAATGTTATGCCTATTTTTAAAAAGGGATCCAGGGGTGATCTGGACAATAACAGATCAGTAAGCCTTACGTCAGTTCCTGGCAAAATAGTGGAAACTATTATAAAGAATAAGATCACTGAACACATAGGCAAACATGGTTTAATGGGACAGTCAACATAGATTCAGCCAAGAGAATTTGCTTAATTTCTTTGAATGTGTGAATAAACATATATCAATTTTTATTTATTTTTCCATATTTATATCCCACTTTAAACCAAAGCAGTCCCCTCTCTCCCCCCCCCCCCCCCCCCCCCGTACCTTCGTGGTGGAGGAGGGAGTAGCACGCTTCCTCCGTTTCCAGTGCTGCCTTCAAAATGGCAGCGCTCAGTCCTGCCCAGTGCATCCTTATATGGAGCCCGGATCTGTCAAACAAGTGCAGGAAGATGCTCAGGCACAATTCTCCCGCACTTTTACCCTATGATCAGAACTAATAGCGTGCCTAAATTTGCATGCTATTAGCTCTGACCATAGGAGCGTTATAGCCCCACGCTGTTCCAATGCTATTTTTAGAGCGCTGTTTGGAACAGCGCAGGGTTTCTGATCATCGGGTCATTAATGAGGGAGAGGTGTGCTGAAAGAGCTGTATGCAGTTCTGCGCAGAAGAAATTTGTGGATTGGCAGACATCTGCACAGGTAATACAATGATATTCTGTGCATATTACAAAAAAATACTTATGCACAAAATAACATTCCAACACATGCACAACACTCACAGCTGTGCCATCATTAGCACAGAACCATGTAAGCATGTACCTCAAGTGCCCTCCTACATGTGTGCATTTTTCTGGGCTGCTGTTCCTGATTAGTGCACAAGTTTGCATAAAATCTGTTTATTGCATCACTAAGCTATACTTTGGCGTTATGCAAGCTTTCTGCATTGGCCCCTCTGTTTTTATTATCTTCTTGTACTTGTCCTGCCCCTTAAACCCCAAAGAAAGTTTTGGAGTGGAACATAAATATCTGCTTAAATATATATATATATTTATTTATTTATTGTTCACTTATATCCCACATTTTCCCACTCATGCAGGCACAATGTGGCTTACAAACATTATATAAAATACAGAATAGGAAAACTTAGAAGAGTATACAAGGAGTATGCAGGGGGAGAAGCATCTAACAGGGTGAACTAGCAGGGTAGGAGCCAGGGAGGGTGCATCAAGCAGTGGTATAAAGTGAGGAGTAGGTCTTGGCAAAGAAGTAGGTCTTCAACAACTTCTTGAAGAGGGCGTGGTCCGCTTGAGTTTTAAGGTGTTGCGGGAGAGCATTCCAGTGCTTAGGACTCCAATAGCGGAAAGACGAGGCGAAGATCCTCTTGACCTTGACACCCTTACAGTTTGGGAAGTGAAGGTGGAGGAAGGAACGAGCAGCAGGGTTGGCATTCCTGGGCGGGAGGTCAATCAAGGGGTGTATATACTCCGGGGCAAACCCATAGATAATTTTATGGGTCAAGGAGCAGAGTTTAAAGGCAATACGCTCCTGAACAGGCAGCCAGTGTAATTTGAACTGTAAGGGTTCGGCATGTGCAAAGCGTCGCTCTCTCAGGATGAGTCTCGCAGCAGTGTTCTGAACTGTTTGGAACTTTCTCAACAGAGAGGCCTGGCAGCCCGCTTAAATTCCACTGCAATAGTCCAAGTGGGAGAGGACAAGCCAGTGGACAAGTGTGCGGATCAAATCTCTAGTAAGGAAGTATTAATTTACCATGCATAACTATTTGCATATACATAAATATAATGATTGTGGGCGCTTTATTTTTTCATCCTTCGCCTCAGGCGGCAGATTGCCTTGGGTCGCAACACATTTGCATATATTGAAGACCCACTGTATGCAAAAACTGTCATATTCATTGTGGTAATCCTGATTGGTTAGGTTTGTCTCTAGGAGAGGGTCGGGAAGCACTACCCTAGCTGACTCATAGAATTGCACCTCTCCTGAAAAATGCAGTTTCCTTAATAACATTCTCAGTTAATCCTTTTTTTCTTTCCTGGATCAAATGCAGCTGTCAAGCAGAGCACTTGTAACGGACAGAAGTATTAGGTAGCCAGAGAAAGCTCTTCTAGGCTCAGAAACCTGGCAGTGGAGGAAGATGGCTGTCTGGGGTCATTAATTACCTGTTTGTGTCTCAGTAAACCAACTAGCTGTGACTGGATGACTGGCTCACATTACCAGGTTTTCTCTTTTGAAGAGTCACTGCTCTTGCAAGCTGCTACCTGGAAGACATTACGTCAGGCGAGGGCGGGACATGGAAGGAAGGAATGGCCTGCCCTGCTGCTGCTTGCTCGAAGTGAAAGAAGGAGACTTAAGGTTAGTTCCGGAGCGAGGCGGGCGGGCCACACTGCAGCGGCGGCGCAGGCCCCCCCCCCGGAGGCCCGGGCCCAGGGACTTTTGTCCCCCCTGTCCCCCCCTCTCGGCGGCCCTGGGAGAGAACACTTGGTGCCCACCCACTTCTTGTCTAGGCCCACCCAAAATCTGTTGTCTGGCTACGCCCCTGCCTGGAAGCTAAAGGACTCTTTTATATTTAAATAGCCTGTCAGAAAGGGCGTTCTCTCTGCTAATCACTCTTGCTAGGAAAAAGCTCACAAGTGTTTTATTCAAGTAAATGATTACTACAAAGACAATACCCTGACAACAGGACCGTAGTGGCAGGCAGTGCAGTTGCCACAGGGTGCAAACGAGGCAGGGCCTTTGTAATTGTGTCCTGTCCATTGCCTTCACTGCTTGACTGTGATCCAGTGGGTGGGATAGGAGCCCTAGGGGGCATGTTGCACTTGCACAGGGCGTGTTTCCAGCTCCGGACGATCCTGCCCTGACACACACATTTATTCATTGTATTTACTGTATTAATTATTTAATTAGCTTTAGCTCAGAGTTTTTCGGTAGCAGTCAAGGTGAGTTACATTCAGGTACACTAGGCATTTTCTCTGTTCCTGGAGAGTTTACAGTCTAAGGGACTCCTAGTGTGTGGGTAGCATGCAGTTAGCGAGATATGTGTGTTTTTTTATGGGCATGAAATGCCTCATTGGTACACTGACCCCTAGCAGAGCATTCTGATCCCTAGTGGTGCATCGGAATGTACTGCTAGGAGTCAGGCTCCACCATTTTGAATGATAGTGGTGCTCAACATTTTGAGCTGGGTGGGGAAGGAGGTTTGAGAAGGTTTGAGTGGAGGAGTGGCCTAGTGGTTAGGGTGGTGGACTTTGGTCCTGAGGAACTGAGTTTGATTCCCAGCACAGGCAGCTCCTTGTGACTCTGGGCAAGTCACTTAACCCTCCATTGCCTGCTGCATTGAGCCTGCCATGAGTGGGAAAAGCACGGGGTACAAATGTAACAACAAAAAAAAAGGGGGTCCACTAGATTACCTGAGATTTATTTATCTGTGTTGGGGGAGAAGGGTTATGTCAGGGAAGGGAAGGGAAAGGGGTTCACTGGACCACTAGGGGTGGGAGTAGGACGGCTTTTCATGTGTTTGGTTGCTAGACTACCAGGGATAATTTTGTGATGTTGTGGGCAGGGGGGCAGGGACACAGGGGAGATGCAAATCTGGCAGCTTTTTAAAAAAATATTCCCCTCCTGTCAGTGCATGAGCCAAACCCCACTTTCCCACTGACAAGAATGAGGATATTTTAGCAATGAACTCCATATGACTGTGGCAGTGTGCAGTTTTTTTTTCTGATAGTCCACACTTTGTAAAGCAGCAATAATTTGCATGCTCATTGCATTGCAGCTCTAAATGTTTACAGTAGCCCTGCACTCAGCTGATGGCTCTAACAGAAGCTTTGTGTATCAACCCTTAAGTTTATACCTGAGGCAATGGAGAGTTAAGTGACTGGATAAGATCACAAGGAGCAGCAGTACTACTACTACTACTACTACTTAGCATTTCTATAGCACTGTCAGGGTTATGCAGCAGCTGTACAAGTTTAAACATGGGGGAAGGACAGTCCCTGCTCAAGAAAGCTTACAATCTAAAGGTAAAAACTATGTAGTCAGTGTAGGTATCAGGAATGGGAAGGTGGTTAGGCACCAAAAGCAAGGGAGAAGAGATGGGCCTTGAGTAAGGACTTGAAAATGGGCAGGGAGGGCGCATGGCAAATGGGCTCTGGAAGTCTGTTCCAGGCATAAGGTGATGCTAGGCAGAAGGGGCAGAGTCTGGAGTTAGCGGTGGTGGAGAAGGGTACAGAAAGGAGTGATTTGTCCTGAGAGCGGAGGTTACGGGTGGGAACATATGGGGAGAGGAGGGTAGAGAGGTAATGGGGGGCTGCAGATTGAGTGCACTTGAAGGTCAATAGGAGAAGCTTGAACTGTATACGGTAGCGGATCGGGAGCCAGTGAAGCGACTTGAGGAGAGGGGTGATATAAGAGTATCGGTTCGCGCGGTAGATAAGACGTGCGGCGGAATTTTGGACAGATTGAAGGGGGGATAGGTGGCTAAGCGGGAGGCCAGTGAGGAGAAGGTTGCAATAGTCAAGACGAGAGGTAACGAGCGAGTGGACGAGGGTTCGGGTGGTCTGTTCAGAGAGGAATGGGTGAATTTTGCTAATATTATAGAGGAAGAAGCGACAGGTCTTAGCTGTCTGCTGGATATGGGCAGAGAAGGAGAGGGAGGAGTCAAAAATGACTCCGAGATTGCGGGCTGAAGAGACGGGGAGGATGAGGGCGTTGTCAACAGAGACAGAAAGTGGGGGAAGAGGAGAAGAGGGTTTGGGTGGAAAGACAAGGAGCTCAGTCTTTGCCATGTTCAGTTTCAGATGCCGGTTGGACATCCAGGCAGCGATGTCTGAAAGGCAGGCCGAAACTTTGACCTGGGTTTCAACTGAGATGTTGGGAGTGGAGAGGTAAAGCTGGGTATCATCAGCATAGAGATGGTACTGGAAACCATGTGATGAGATCAATGAGCCCAGGGAAGAGGTGTATATCGAGAAAAGAAGCGGTCCAAGGACAGATCCTTGAGGGACCCCAACAGAGAGCGGGACGGGGGTGGAAGAAGAGCCATTAGAAAATACTCTGAAGGTGCGTTGGGAAAGATACGAGGAGAACCAGGAGAGGACGGAGCCCTGGAACCCAAATGAGGACAGTGTGTCAAGAAGTAAATTATGATTGACGGTGTCAAAGGCGGCAGATAGGTCGAGGAGGATGAGGATGGAATAGTGACCTTTGGATTTGGCAAGGAACAGGTCATTGCAGACTTTAGAGAGTGCTGTTTCTGTTGAGTGTAGTGGGCGAAAGCCGGATTGAAGCGGGTCGAGGACAGCCTGAGAAGAGAGGAAGTCAAGGCAGCGGCTGTGGACAGCACGTTCAAGTAATTTGGAGAGGAAGGGTAGAAGAGAGATGGGGCGGTAGTTGGAGGGACAGGTGGGGTCAAGTGATGGTTTTTTGAGAAGTGGTGTGACTACAGCGTGCTTGAAGGTGTCAGGGACAGTGGCAGTGGAGAGAGAGAGGTTGAGGATGTGACAGATTGAGGGGTTAACTGTAGGAGAGATGTTGGTAAGCAGATTGGTGGGAATGGGATCAGAGGAACAGGTGGTGCACTTAGAGGAAGAAAGAAGGCGAGCAGTTTCCTCTTCGGTGATCTCAGGGAAGGAGGAGAAGGAGGCCAGGTTAGGTTGGTTGAGGGAGTGGGTTAAGAAGTCACAGGGAGGAGAAGGCTTGGAAGTGAATTCAAGGTTTATCTTCTGCACTTTATTGCGGAAGTAGTCAGCTAGTGTTTGAGGAGAGAGAGAGGGGGGGGGTGGGAGCGGAGGGTACTTTAAGTAGGGAGTTGAGGGTGGCGAAGAGGCGACGAGGGTTGGAGCCAAGAGAATTGGTTAATTGAGAATAATATTCCTGTTTGGCAAGGAATAGGGAGGACTGGAAGGAGGAAAACATGAATTTGAAATGGGTGAAGTCTGACAGGGTGCGAGATTTCCTCCAGAGTTGTTCAGCAGAGCGGGTGCAGGAGCGAAGGTAACAGATGCAAGGGGTTAACCAGGGCTGAGGATTAATGCGCTTAGTGGGGCGAGAGACAGATGGTGCTAGGGTATCCAGAGCAGTGGAGAGAATTTCATTGTAGGTAGAGACAGCCGTGTCGACAGATTCAGAAGACGAGATGGAAGGGAAGAGAGTGGAGATGTGAGAGGATAGGGTAGGGGGTCGACAGCTTGGAGATTCCTGAAGGCAGTGGTTATAGTTGGGCGAGGTTGAGGGGGAGGGTGATGAAGAGTGAGGGTGATTAGGTGATGATCTGAAATAGGAAGGACTGAGGTGCAGAAATTGTAAGGTGAGCAGGAGGAGAAGAGAACGAGGTCGAGACAATGGCCATCACGGTGAGTAGGGGAGGTATAGCATAGTCGGAGGTTAAAGGAGGATATCAGAGTGAGGAATTTAGAAGCGTAGGAGTTGGATGGGTTGTCAACGTGAATGTTAAAATCACCAAGAATGAGGGATGGCGATGCGGGATCAAGAAAGACAGTGAGCCAGGCATCGAAGTCAGTGAGGAATGAAGAGAGGGCTTATCAGGGGGGCGGTAGATGACTGCAACTCTGAGTGGTAATGGGTAGAATAGCCGGATGGAGTGAGCTTCAAAGGACGAGAAGCAGTGAGACTGCGGTAGGAGGAGGGGTTGGAAACTACAGGAGGGCGAGAGAAGTAGCCCGACGCCTCCACCGCGGCCATCTGGGTGGGGAGTGTGGGAGAAGAGATAATCTCCATGACAAAGGGCCGCGACTGAGGCAGAGTCATCAGGGGAGAGCCAGGTTTCAGTTAGGGCGAGCAGTTGGAGAGAACGAGAGATGAAGAGATCGTGGGTGAAGGGCAGTTTGTTGCAGATCGAGTGGGCATTCCACAAGGCGCATGAGAAGGGGAGGGAAGAGGGAGGGAGGAGGGGAATAGAGACGAGGTTGGAGACATCACGGAATCGTTTGCATGGATAGGAGGAGGATAGGTGAGGGGGGCCTGGATTAGGATTAATGTCTCCCGCGGATAGCAGGAGGAGGAGCAAGAGAGTGCGGAGGAGGGTGGGGGAGGTCGGGCGACGAAGGCGACGAAGACGGGGTGCACTTAGGAGGAATGGTGAAGGGTTAATGGTAGGAAGGAGGTGTTGGAGATTAAGGGCTAGGAAGGAGGAGGGGGACAAGAGAGATGGCGAGGTGGTGAGGGATGGGGTGAATAGGGTATTGCCGTAGCGGGCAGGACGGGAGGGAACACAGTTGGGCAATGAGTTCCAGCGGTGGACAGCAGTAAGGGGAGGGGAAAAAGATTAGGAAGGGACAGGGCAAGGAAGAGGATGTGGACAGGGGCCATAGGTAGTGATTGCGGTGTGACAGGTGTAAGTGTAGTGACTGAGGTGAGAAGCAGATAGATAGAGCGAAGAGCCGGAGGCTTGGAATTGGAGGGATTGATGGACTGGAGAGTGGGTAAGTCAGTAGGATTTGAACGAGGCTTCCCTGGTTGTCAGCCCAGTGCTGGAATCACTAGGATATTCCTCCAAACCCTAAAAAAATAAAGGGGGGTGGGGGGTGGAATTAACTGTGATATGTTTCAAAATAATATCATGATTTCATTTAGAAATAGCACACAATAGATTGCATTTGTTACCCGTCCAGAACTGTGGATGGAGCGGGCTATAAATATTTTAAATTATTCTGCCCTCTCAGTGGATGTGATTGGCATGCAGCTTAAACCAGAGTATAGGACATCACTGTGAGAAGACTCAGAACTCTTGAACCAAAATCTTTAATGCAGTAAAAGAAAGAAAGAAGAAATTGCTGATCTGCTGTTAGTAATCTGTAACCTGTCTTTAAAATCGTCTGTAGTACCTGAAGCTTGTAGGGTGACCAATGTAACACAGATTTTTTAAAAGGGTCCCAGGCGTGTTCTGGGAAATTACAGACTGGTATGCCTGACTTCAGTGCCAGGCAAAATAGTGGAAACCATTATAAAGAATAAAATTATGGAACAGCAGACAAACAGGAGATATGCTATAGACTAACTCTTACAGACCCGATGGAGAGAAAAATGGACATGTGCTCTAAAAGAGCCTATTACAGGGAACTACAGGATTATAGGGATTTGTAGTTTATTTTATATACTATCAACTGCCTCCATGCAAATGGGGGGCAGAACATAAATAAATGATTGTATTAGAAATAGTGCTATAGCAAAAAGATATCCAGCCTATATTTCTTATGTACATCTAATTATTAGGGCTGCACGTTAATCACATTTAATGCATTAAATATGAATCATAATTATAAAACATAATTGTGATTAACAATTAGTGAAGCCAGGAGGGGAGAGAGAGATGCCAGACAATGTGGGGGGGGGGGGGGGGGGAATGGAGGAATTGAGAGAGAGAGATGCTAGACTGTGTGGGGGTGAAGAAAAGGAAAAAGGGAGAGATGCCAAACTAATGGGCAGATGATCAAAAGCACAGGGCTTTACCAGACCTATGATCAGTGTCACGTTTTCAAGGCAGAAACTAGGTTCGTGAGCCCTTGGGCCACTGCTGTGGAGCAATAGTGACAGGCAAAACCACCCCACACCAGAGACAAGGCAGAACTCTGACCGAAACAGCTAGACTTCACCTGCACTTGACCGCCGTTCCTCAGGAGTTGAGCCCCTGGGTGCAGGCAGCCGGCAGGACTTACCGGACAGGGCAGGAATTGGATATCCACTAGGCTGAACAGGGACTGAGGGTCAGAGGGAAAGGAATATACATGGGCAGCAAGGCAGGAAACTGAGCTAGGACTCACAGACAGACAATACTACACAAGGCAGGAAAATGGACAAGCTAAAGGACAGGAACTGAAAGCTGCCAAGCAGCCACTGAAACAGGGTACAAATACTGACAGACAAGAGACAGGACTGAAAGCTGCAGAGCAGCCACTAAGCAAGAGACATAGACAACCAAGAACTAGACACAGAAATACAAACAAGAAACAAGACTAGGAAACAAGCAATAAACCTAAGCTAAACTACATACAGACTAACTAGAAACAGACAAGGAACTATACAAGAAACCAGACTAGGCAGAAGTGCAACAAAGCACCAACAAACCAGGGACCTTAGATGATGCAAAGGCAAACACAGATGTTTCCAGGTGATTAATAAAGCCCATCAGTTGCTGAAGTTCACTGCAGGAATCACAAGGCAGCTACGGGTGCTGTTCAGGTACAAACAAGAGAAGCAAGTCTGGCAGCCCGGAAGATCCGGGCCGGACTGGGCTGAAGTCTGGAACGGGTGACAGTTCATAGCAGCCACCAGTTCTGGCCACCAGAAGGCGAGGTGAGCACAGACAAGGAAATGGTCACAAATGTGACAATCAAAGATAATTGCATGCAAAGTTAAGCACTTAATTCACTCTGATCATGGGGTAGAAGTGCAGGAGGATTGTGCCTGAGCATGCACTCAGGCACAATCCTCCCATACTTGTTTGACAGGTCTGGGCTGTCAAAAGCCCAGACCTGTCAAACACGGGGGCTGGAGGTCCATGAGACCACCAGACCCCAACTACCCCCGCCCCGATCCAGGCGAAATGGAGGCTGGAGATCCGGTGGGTCTCCAGCCCTCCCAATCCCCCAACATCCCTCAGATGACCCTGGTGGCCCAGTGGGTGACCAACGACCCGCCCCCAGCAACAGGGGGCCGGAGGTCTGGCAGACCTCCGGTCCCCGACCCCGACACAAGTTCAGGGGGGGCTGGAGATCTGGTGAGTCTCCAGCCTCCCTAACCCCCCCAGCATTCCTGAGATGTCCCCGGTGGCCCAGTGGGCCGTGGTCAATCCCCCCCCCCCACCTGGTGGTCTAGTGGCCCTTCCCCACCTCCTACCTTAGGTTGGAGGAGGGAGGTGGCATCCTTCCTGTTCCTTCGGCACTGCTTGTAAATGGCGGAACCCAGCCCTGCCCAGTGAATCATGGGATGCTTTGGGCAGGGTTTCACACCATATAAGGAATGCTAGGGGGTTAGGGGGCTGGAGACCCGCCAGACCTCCAGCCCCCTGTCACTGGGGGGCGTGGGCAGTCGGGTTGAGGTTCCTGCAGGAGGCTGCTGCATCGGGGGCAATGGGGGTCTGCTAGCATGGAAATGCATACTAGACATGGCTCACCATTCCTCCCCAATGGTCTGCAAACCATAACGCCAGCTCCGAGCTAGTGTAGGGTTTGCTGCAGCCAACGAGCCAATCTTTGGTGCGCTGGTCACTGATCATTGGGGATGAATCAGTTTAGCCCTGTTTTGCATGCATTTGCATGCTACTTGCATTCAGATCCCACAAGCGCGTTGTTTCACACGCTCAGGGGCTCTGATCATGGGGTAGTAGCAAACGCAGGTGCTAGTATGGTACTAACAACCTCTAGCGCCTGCGTTTGCTTCTGATCATCAGCCCATAAGGAAAGGAGGATGGAAGGCGAGGGAGGGAAGAAAGAGAGAGAGATAATGGATCTGAGGGTAGAGGGAAGGAAGAAAGAGGGGAGGTGCTGGACTGGGGGGAATGGGAGAGAGAGAAGAGAAAGAGAAATAATGGACCTGGGGGTAGAGGAGAGAGAGGGATAGTTGAACCTGGGGGCGGGAGATAGGGAATTATTGGGCCTTTAATCAGTGGCAAAGCCATAGGAGGGGCTTTGGGGACCTGGGCCCCCCAGGTTTGGGATCAGGCCTCCTCATAGCTGCAGTAGCTGTCCAGTGGGCTACTGGCCATGCCCCTGCCTCTAATCACACAATCGTATGATTACAATTTTTAATTGTGCGATTGTGATTAGAAATTGTATTCAAAATGCAGCCCTATTAATTATGAGCTGCATTCAGTAGGTGTCTACAGCCTATTTACTGGTTAAAATGTAATTTATTTATTTAGAGCCTGCCTATATAACAATCCTAGCTGGTAACAAACACACTTTTGTAATAACTCAAGGTCAACATTTTTAAAGGATTAAAGCAGAAGTTTTCTAATGACATCAGCAGTGCCCAGAGCTTAGAGGCAAGAAAGTTCCTCCTGTGAGGTAGGGCAGGGAAAGAGCACAGCAGACTCAGAATACAATGAGGGGGTGAGCAGAGGGTGGGCACAGCAGGCTCAGAATACAATGCACAAAAGACTGAGAGTTGGGGGCAGAGTCTGCCAAGGAGCATATGAGGGTGGTGGTTGTGTAAAAAGATGATGTACGGGAACAGTTACCCCGATCATTTAAGTAATCCAGAGTAAAATCAGAAACAGGACAGGATTCTGCACATAGATGAAGAACGAGAAGCCTGCGCTTACAGGCCGTGAAAGGGAAAGTTCAAGCTGAGAAACCAGAAAGTGAATACTGACCAAGGTGTTTTCTTTTGCAACCACCACAGGTCCTGGCAATGGTGGTGCCAGTAGTGGTATTACCTGTGTACCAACCCAGCTGTTATAATAGCACTAGTGGGATGGAACTGATGACAAAGCAAGAAACGAAGCTGCATTAGGTATTGGTTTGAGATGCATCGATGTCTGGTGACATTAGATACCTGCATTAGAATTTTTTGCATTTGTTTTAGTGGCATAAGTTTTATTTCCCCAAACAGGCAAAACATGCTAAAACATGGTTCTTTTCAGGACTGTGTGGTCATAGGCGGTCGGTGGCCCAACTGTTTGGGGAGGCTAAAGGGGGTGGGGTTGGGGGGTGGAGCTTAAATCCATAATTGGCTGATAACACAGAAAAAATAAATAAAAATAAGTCACAATTAATACCTTTTATTAAATTTAGATATTAGATATGTATCATATGCCAAAGAATAAAGTGGTTGCTCAAAGCATATATACTAACCACAATCGCTCAACTGCAAAAGATTATGCACAACTTTTCCTTCTTCCCCCCTTTCCCTTAATTGGTAAATCTCTCTAACCTCCATTCATCTTCTATCTCTTCACCTTGCTACCTATCAATCTCTCCCTCTTTCTGTCTCTTCTTTCCTATCTCTCTCAATCTCTTGTTATATCTTTTTGCACTCTCCAAGTCTCTCCTCTTTCATATCTCCTGCTGTGTTTCATATCTCTCCTCTGTTCAGGACTTGGAGCAGTGAATAGCCCTAGTCCTTCTTTGCCTGTCACATTCTCTGATTAGTGGCACTCTCTGCGTGAGAGGGGACTTGTCTCTCTGCCTTACCTCTGGGTAAACTTGTACCAGATGCTCCCTTGCTGCTGCCTCCTGCCTTCTTCTGCTCTCACAATCCAGCCTACAGCTGCAGGGGGAAGTAGTTAGTGTCAGTGTGGGGTTAAGCTGCAGCCGGATGCTGAGACAGGGAGGTTATGCCGAGAGAAGCCGGCATTGCAAGGAGCAGCAGGCTCCAGCCTTCCCTCATGGTTCTGCCCTGCGGAAACAGGAAATACGTCAGAAGAGGGCGGAGCCATGCGAGGGAAGGCTGGAGCCTGCTGCTCCTTGCAATGCCGGCGCCGCCCGCGCCAGGAAAATTACAATATTTTAAGGTAGGGCGTAGGGCGAGGGCAGGAAGGGAACGGGCTATCGGGCAGCTGAGGGGCGGGCACTCAGGGCAGACGTGAGATGATTGACGACGGGGGGAGCGGGGGATCTGGAAGACGGCAGGAAATGGCAGCTGAGGGCAGACGGGGAAGCCTGCAGCGCGCGGGGTGGGGGCAGCGATTGGGCTGAGGAGGCTTAGCCTCCCCAAGCCTCTTATACCGGGCGCCTATGTGTGTGGTGTATTTGCCAACCATTTGAAGTGGTTGATGCAGCTGCTGTTTTTTGAAAGCATAAAGTGGTGTGATTGCTGGGTTAATCCACTTCAGTGCAGGAATATAAAAGCTAGCAAAAAAAAAACAAAAACAGAAGTGATAACTTTTTCATTGGACTAGTGTAAAACATTTCTTTACTAGCTTTGGGAGCTAAATCCCCCCTTCCTCAAGCCAGAGGAGACCCAAGGAAAAGAATGTTTTGGAAGTGTAAATCCCCCTGAGGAAATGTTTTTATATCCTGATATAATGATTTGTGCAGTTTAGTATTTCACGTTTCACAATATTTTTATTTATTGAGATTTATTAACCGCCTTTATGAAGAGATTCACCCAGGGCGGTATACAGTAGGAACAGTTTAACATCAAACTTACAATTTTGTTAACAGCATAACAATAGTAAAATGAACAAGTAAAGACATTGACAGAATGAAAGAGGGAAACTTGGGACTACCATGAAATAGGATCAGAAATATGCACATTTAACAGCACTGAAATTCAAATAACAGAGATATAATATGATGTAAGCAAAATAGCTATTGAATATCTAATAAGCACAGAGTTGGAACATTTGAATAAACACTGCTATGATACTAATGATTTTTTACAATACAGCTTACCATATAGCTGAGGGGCCAAGTGCAGATATATACACGGGGACAAGATACGTGGTACAGAGTCAGTTGGGATAAATAAATGGGTGGCTAAACTAAAGACAAGTTCTTTGTACAGTTAATCAAGATAAAAGGAACTGGTCTAAGTTACAGTGTGTGTAGCAAGCTAGTTCAGGTGCAGAGTGAGTGTATAGTTAAGTCACCCTATATAATAAAGGCTTAGGAGAAGAGCCAGGCTTTCACCTGCTTCCTGAAGTAGTTTCGAGTTATACGCAACCCCTCTGGGAGTAAATTCCAGAGCATGGGGGCTACTCCTGAGAAGGCTCGCTGGCGGGTATCACAGTGTACAATTTCCTTTGACGAGGGGACAGATAGTGATGATGCTCCTTGAGAGGATCTTAGAGGTCTCAAAGGTTTGTAAAGAGCTAACTTACTATGTGCTTCTTTTAAGTACTCTGGCCCATTTTGTCTGAGGGCCTTGAAAATCAAACAGAGTTTTAAATTTAGCCCTGTAAGCCAGTGTAGTTTTTGCAGGAAGGCTGTGATGTGGTCACACCATTTGCAGTCTTCTATCAGTCGTGCTGCAGCATTCTGAATTAGTTGGAGCCAATACAAACTCTTTTTAGTTTGACCAGTGTACAGGGCATTACAATAGTCCAGTCATGATGTTATCATGGCATGGACCATTGTGGTCAGAGTCGTCTTTTCGATACATGGAGAGAGATTTCGTAGCTGCTTTAGGTGATAGAGACAATAGTTTGAATTTGCGGAATCAGAGTGTATTGAGTGATGAGTCTAGCAGTATCCAAAGATTCCTGACCTGTGATTTTAGGGGGAGCTCATATTTCTCAAAAGGTATTTTGAAGTCCGGTATTTGTCCACTTGTGTTAGGTAACCAAATAATCACTGTTTTGCTTGGGATCAGGCAGAGTTTGTTGTTATTTGCCCATTCCTGAGATGTGGTTAGACAGGCTGACAGTTTACTCAGAGCTGTGGGTAGATCTGGTTCAATGTGTATAAATAGTTGCACATCACCAGCACAGATGTAGAATTTTGCATCCATCGACCAAAGCAGCTTAGCCAGAGACTTGAGGTAGATATTAAATAAAATGGGAGACAGTATGGATCCCTATGGCACTGCACAGTTTAGTGTCCAAGGCAATGATGTGCTGTTGCTGAACAGAACTGATTGTTGCCTATCTGATAAATAGGATTTGAACCATGTAAGTACTGGGCAGGCTCATCTATTTTATGTGATCCTTAATAGAAATCTTGATTAGAAAATGATCTCTCCATGATAGTGTTGTTATTTCGATTTTGATGCCACCATCCTTATGTTCAAAGATGTCAACCTCTTTTCAGAACACCAAGTCTAGCATATGGCTGTTTTCATGGGTTAGAGATTTGATCACCTGAATGAATCCTAGAACTGCCATCGTATCAAGGAATGCAGCAGTAGTGGTGTCTGGAGTTTCAATGTATAGGTTAAAGTCTCCCATGATCAGTAACCTAGGGTAGCTCAGGCTTACCTCAGTCACCAGATTCAACAGTTCTTGTACAGATGATGCGTTGTTGTGAGGTGCTCTGTAGACCATGAGTGGCCACACTGGTTCCTTATCTCCCAGCTGGATTAGGAAGCATTCTGACTCAGACAGGTAGGAGATGGGAACTCTATGCAGTTTGATTGTCTGTTGGATCAGGACTGCTACCCCTTCACCCTGCTTCCCTTTTTAAAATCTGTTCTGTCCTGGCTCACAGATCATAGATTAGTTCTCAACCCAGACAAGACTATTGTATGTTGGATTACTGATCCTCTATCTATCCCTACATATGCTCTTTTGCAGCCAATCTGTTCAACCAGTTAATACTTTCCGATATCTAGGTGTCATCTTGGACTCACAACTTTCCTTTTCGCAAGATATTTCTTCTGTTCTGAAGTCAGGTTTCTGTTCTCTTCATCGTCTCCGTTCAATTCGTTCATACTATGACTTTGCTTCTCGGTTGCACTTCTTGGTACAAGAAAAGGTTGAATTCCAACACAAGCTAGTTTACACATATGAAATTGATATCTACATTAAAGATATCAGTACAATCATTTGCATTGCTACTGCATTCCAAGAGAAGAGGCGCCCAAAGGATCTGTATAAAAAATGGTGCAGTTTATTTGGACAAATTAAAAAAAAAGCTAACACAAATTTATAACGCTTCTAAAATGCATAACATCAAGTTGCCTCATAAATCTCATAGCTACTACAACTCAAGCATTATAAATTACAAATTATAAGATTATCTACTACAAAAAAAATTTTAAAACACTAAATACAAGTACAAAATGTTGGTGATATACAGATTTGTAGAAGAATGATAGCATATAGACTAAGAACACTTCATAACTCAGCTGCTTGTTTTCTCTGTAGAGCCAAGCGCTTGGATCATATCACTCCCTTGTTTCTTTGACCTCACTGGCTGCCTTTTCCTTACCAGTCTTTCTTTAGGATTCTCTGTTTGGTCCATAAGTCCTATCACACTGGTTCCCATTCTTTTCTTTCCTCTCTGATCATTCCTTACTCTCCCAAAAGATCTTTACGTTCGTTTGACTTTCACTGTTTAGTCCTTCCAGCCTCCAAATTTGCACATTTCTAATCTCCGTAACACTCTACCTTCCATTTTCTCGGACCCAAACTTTGGAATGATTTACCCCCCTCTATTTGCTCTGAATCCTCTCTTAAGAAATTCAAGTCTCTACTTAAAACACACTTTTTTTTCTGTTGCCTTCTGCACTGACTTTCAGTGATGTTTCATTTCTTGACTAGGGTTTCTGATATGGTGATTATTATTTAAAGTTCTGTTTGTTCTTGTTGTGTTTGCTTTCTTTACTATCTTAATGGAATTCTGTCTCTTTTCTTTTTCCTTTGTTTATATTCTTTTACTTACACTTTTAGCTTTTGTAAACCGCCCTGACCTGTCTATTCAGATAGTGTGGTATAACAAATTTTAATAAACATAATCATTTACATTAGCCATTTGGCTGGCTTAAGTGCCCGTGCCTAAAATTTGTTGGGGTGGAACTGTGAACTTGCACTAGTATTCTATGATGGAAGTTTCTTGTGGAACTGCCATTAAAGAATTCAGGTTTAGCACACATCATCCCAGCGCCTAAATTTCAGCGACCTTTTGAGAACTTACCCCATAGAGTACATGCACATCCTATTTGGAGTAGGTGTAAATTTGTGTGAGAGAATCTGTGTGTGTTGTTAGAGATGGTTCTGGGAGTCTGTTTTATAAGGGTAGCACAGGCGCTTGTATAAAAATTCCACATAAGTACCCTGTTGTGAAATTATCCCCACTACACCCACATCTGAGTGGAGGAGTAGCCTAGTGGTTAGTGCAGTGGGCTTTGATCCTGGGGAACTGAGTTCAATTCCCACTGCAGCTCCTTGTGACTCTGGGTAAGTCACTTAACCCTCCATTGCCCCTGGTACAAAATAAGTACCTGAATGTATGTAAACTGCTTTGAATGTAGTTGCAAAGACCTCAGAAAGGCAGTACATCAAGTCCCCTTTCCCTTAATAGATGTTTTTATAAAAATTGCTTTCATTTTTTAATATTAAAGTCAAACAAAAACATCCAAGAACATCTTGAATATAGAAATAAGTTACAGAAAGCAGGCAATTAAGAAATTATAAATGACATTTTATCCCAGTTAGAGAACAAGGAAACGCAATGTTCATCCTACATCTCCATTTAGCCTACTAGTCCCTTATTTGACAGCTTGACCCCTAGCAACACTATTCCTAGGGAGCTTTGGCCATCATTTTGCATCTGGGAATCATCAGCAATCACTGGAGCAGGAGCATCCAGGGTTCGCTGTTGCCCCTCCCCCCCCCCCCCCCCCCCAATAGCCATCAGGAAGATCAGGGATTCAGGGTAGGGGATATTGAACTGGGGGTTTCAAGGGATTAAGGGAAGAGTATTTAAGAAGAAGATTGAGAGTGCAGGAATAGAGGGTGTATGATAAGGGGGTTAGGGGATGGATGTAAATTTTATCAGAACTAGCCTCTTAAGAAGCATCCCAGAAGTATTGAAGCACATTAGTTTACCAATGCCCATTTTGCATTTCATTATTATTTACCATGCATTACACTAAAAACTCATGCATTAAGGACAAATAAGTCACAATTTTGCCATTTAACAAGTGTTATTTGGCAAATAACATGCATTATTTCCTTAATGCACATTAGTAGCTTTCCCTATAAATGGCCATTCTAGTGGGCCTGTATCCTGCACATGACTCACTCCAGGAAAGAAAATAGATTCTTACTAAATGCATATGACTCAGAGGCTGTCTCTGGACTAAAAGAAGCAGAACATTAACAAATAGAAATGCAAATAACACTGCAGTCACTGACAAGACAATAGAAAATTCTATATATATCATTACCTCAAATGGTGCCAATAGCCATAGGAGAGTCAACCATGCCTCCATGTGTGTCAGTCAGGATGGATTCACTGCACTTTTCAATGCATTGAGATACATATATGCCTTCCTATGTGGCAGGAGGAAGAAACGGCATCTTCAAAGACCACAAGTCTGAAGGTCACTAACAATAAACCTTTGCCTGATACACATCTGTCTAACTTAAATTCACCACAGTCCTTGCAAGGACAGCAAAAGCATTTTATACATTACCTTATAGTATCTCCAGGGTGGAGAAAATAGACTCTTTAATTACTTTGTACTCATTTCTGATTTAGGAAAACACACTTTAAAAATCTCTTATCTAATCTCCAAGTAGCCATTGAATTATCAAATTTCCTTTAATCTTTATTTAGAAAAAATCTTTTAACTCATAATCATTAACATTTCCTACTAACTCCCATACATAATCATTCTCTCTCATTCACACCAAACATATACAAGTTTATTATAACCATATACTACCTAATACAATTAAAATTGACTGTTGCTAAACAAGGTTTTGTACTTCACAGCATTGGACAATCTTATTTCTCAGTGAACCTCTAATACATGTCTATGTGTCTATATCTTCATTTCTATTCCTTCACAACTTCACCAATCTTCGAGGTTCTTGTTATATACTTTGATTATTTATCCACAGGTAAAACTCTTAAGGTTGACGAAGTAGGATATACTTTGAATCGACAGCTTTTAATAGATGCTTATACCCATCCGTAGTTGAACTCACTGTTTCCAAATTGATGATACAGTCTGCTACCATACACACAAACTCTTCCTTGTAGCTTTATCTCATACAAGACGTTGATACACCATGGAACCTGGACCCAACATGATCACGTTTCGCTGAAACCAGCGTCTTCAGGGGTCTTGTTCTAAACTATGAATTATAACCCAAAAAATACCCACAACATTCGGTAAGAGTGATGTGTATTATGTCTTGTGGATGCTCAGCAAGAGACTTGGGCCAAAGACAATATTTTCAAAAGGATGACTCCTGATTCTAAGTAAACTGAGAGGGATCTACTATGCAGGGTCACACAGAAGTGCAATACCGGGACTGGACAGTGGGACAGTCCATACGAGTACATTATGTAGACGTGGTGGATCACTATTGTGATTCTAAATATTATGGAGTGACTCGACCCCTCCGGGGCGGAGTTATGGTCCAAAAGCCTGATCCCCAATGGTATAGTTGAATCAGAGACTATGAGTAGGACTCAAGCCCAGTGCAAAGGAAAGTTTGTGGTCTAGAGAAAAAAAAATATGAAGATTTGTAGGTTTAAAGAAGAATTCAGTAAAGCAAATGGTTGGGCTTAGAAGTGTTTGAGAAAGGATTATGATGAAGAAAGATAAACATATGAAAATAATGTATTTATAGTAGAGTTAAGATATGAAAAATAATGTAAAAGCTTGGTTTGGGGATGTGAGATGGGAAAAAGAAAAATGATATGTTAAATCAAAATTTGTATAAATGCTGAATAAAGTTTAAATTGCAGGAATTCTGGTGAGAAGATGATGGATGAGCAGATTGCCACTCATGGCAGGTCCAGAGGGTCCTGGCTCGTGCTGGTTGGAGAAAAACAGAGAAGCAAACAGAATCCAGTCTAAACAGGTTGCCATCTCTGGGATTACTGGAGGGGTCATGTTTAGAGGTAAAAGGGTTGGAATCTACCTCACACACAGTAGGAGACATCTCCCTTTATGAGGAGATTGTAAGTGAGGGGTGAAATACTTACAGAAAATGTTTAGTGTGATGAACTGAAGTGATACAAATAAAGTGATGTGATAGTAGGTTTGCATAACAAGGGTTTTGAGAGAAAGAAATAACGATGTTATATATTGATTAAAGTTGAACAATGTTGTAGAGGATTGCTGTTGGTCCGAGGGAAGCAAGAACATAACCTAAGGTATCCCTTGAGGGCAAAGGATTTGTAACTGGGGGGGGGGGGGGAGAATATAATCCCTGATTAAGGGGTCCTTTTACAAAGGTGCACTGAAAAATGACTTGTGGTAGTGTTGGCGCGGATTTTGGGCGCGTGCTGATCCATTTTTTAGCGCACCTGTAAAAAAGGCCTCTTTTTTTGCTGAAAATGGTTGTGTGGCAAAATCAAAATTGCCGCGCATCCATTTGGGTCTGGCAAAATTGAAATTACTGCAAGGGCGGTAACCGAGTGGTAACTCGAATTTAGCATGCGTTTGGTGCGCATAGACGCCTACGCGGCCTAGTAAAAGGGGCCGTAAAAGAGCCCTGATAGAGAGTCACTGGGGGGAGTGACTGGGAGGTTCCTGTATAGGAGGAAGCCCAGCCCACAGGGAGTGTTTATGGCAAGGAGGTTGGATGAAAATAGGAGACGGGATGATGTCAAAAAGTTGAAGCCAATTAGCCTCTCTTTTGCCTCCTCCGCACAGCCGTCATCCCAGTACATTCAAAACAAAGCAAACAATCCTATGAGCTGCTGCATCCATGTTACATAAGTACATAAGTATTGCCACACTGGGACAGACCAAAGGTTCATCAAGCCCAGCATTCTATTTCCAACAGTGGCCAATCCAGGTCATAAATACCTGGCAAGATCTCGAAAAAGTTCAATACATTTTATGCTGCTTATCCCAGAATTAAGCAGTAGATTTTCCCCAAGAGGGGCATAATCGAACGTCGCCGGCCAAATAGATCGCTGGCGATCTATGTTGGCGGCGGCACTACAGCTGGCCGGAATCGTAATAACGAAAAAGATGGCCGGACATCTTTTTTTTCAATAATACGGTTTAGCCCAGCCAAATGCCTTGGAGTTCACCGGGTTTGAGATGGCCGGGTTTGTTTTTCAGTGATAATGGAAAAAAATGCCGGCCATCTCCAACCCGGCGCAATCCAAGGCATTTGGTCATGGGAGGAGCCAGCATTTGTAGCGCACTTGTCCCCCCTGACATGCCAGGACACCAGCTGGGCACCCTAGGGGTCAGTGCGGTGGACTTCAGAAAAACCTCCCACATGCATAGCTCCCTTACTTTGGATGCTGAGCCCCCCAACCCCCCCCCCCCAAAACCCACTACCCACAAATGTACAACACTACCAAAGCTCTTAGGGGTGAAGGGGGCAACTACATGTGGGTACAGTGGGTTTTGGAGGGCTTCCATAACCAGCACAAGTGTTACAGGTAGGGGGGATGGGCCTGGGTCCACCTGCCTTAAGTGCACTGCGGTACCCACTAAAAGTGCTCCAGGGACCTGCATACACGCAGGCCTCTAGGACTTGTTGCTGCTGTATAACCTTGGCACACCAGTTGACACCTGAAGACTAATCTCTTTGAAAAAGTCCTTTATTTGAATAAGCACGTTTACTCACAGTTAACTGCAGATCAGAGGTTGTGCCCCACTGGCAAAGAGTCTCCCTGGTACTGAGATTAGCAGTAGGTCAGAGCTGGCACAATGGTGTACAATGCCCTCTTTCAGCCACATTCAAGGTAATAATGTTCTCTAACGTGGGTGACACATGAAAGGGATCTAAAACTGGCTTACAAAAATGGCTACTACCTCATGGACTACCGGAAACAAAATAGGGCACACTCTGAACCCAGTTAGCAGGGGGGAAAAGCACCATGGGAGTAGAGCCCAGTACCCTACTCCCACCACAATGCATTGCTGATGTGGCTATGCAGGGCACCTAACAGAAAAGGTGTCACACTCACCCAAGAGCCACATCGCAACCAGGGAAGGGCTGTCGGAGGATACAACACATTCTGCTGTCATGGAGGTGGGTACGGCATTTGAGGCTGGCATACAGGCTGGCAAAAAAAGGTTTTTAGTTTTATTTTTTTAGTATGGGAGGGGGTTGGTGACCACTGGGGGAGTATGGGGAGGTCATCCCCCATTCCCTCCAGTGGTCATCTGGTCATTTGGGGCACCTTTTTGAGGCTTGGTCGTGAACATAAAAGGACCAAGTAAACCCGGTGATATACTGCTTATCGCCGTTTTTTTTTCCATTATCGCCGAAAGCCGGCCATCTGGTAGCCAGGCTCATGCCCGCCCATGTCCCGCCTTCGCTTCGTTGCCGACACACCCCTTTGAACTTTGGCCGGCAACGCGATGTAAAAGCGGCGATGTTGGCAAAAAAAGCAGCTTTCGATTATACCGATTTGGCCGCTTTTCCGAGATCCTCGGCCATCTCCTGATTTATGTCGGAAAATGGCCGGCGATCACTTTCGAAAATGAGCTGGCAAGTCAATTTAATAATGATCTTTGGACTTTTCCTTTAGGAAGCCGTCCAGACCTTGTCGTTCTTTATTGCTGGTAGCATTTTTATTTGATCCCACTTATAATGTCAAACATGCCAGCTTCTTCTGTACAGAGAGGAAGTCTAATAACAGAATAACTTTTCATAGGTAGAGGAGTAATTCATTACAAATCGTAATTTGGAGAGGCTGGTTATAGGGACACCCTAGCACATGTTATATTCAAACAGAGATTTGTTTTCTCCTGGTAAAGTGCCACTAAGATAGACATCATGTTATGAGAATCAGGTGCTCAACATTCAGAGTTTCTATCTATCTATCTATCTATCTATCTATCTATCTATCTATCTATCTATCTATCTATCTATCTATGACATTTATATGCCACATTAAGCATGAACTAAGTTGAAACCTGAGCATTTAAAATCTTTCTTTTTTCCTGTGCCAAGATCAAGAGAAAAAGATGGCATGTGGGAACTTGCTCCTTTTCTTTTGTGGATTGCGGAGGTATTTTATAGAAATGCACTTGATATTTTTCATTACTACTATTTAAAAGACAGATATTGAATTATGAGGACAGAGCTACCTTCATACAGAAGTCCAGAGTCAGTCTAAATGTGCCAACATTGTCCAGTTCAGCACACTATTAGCCGCCAAGTTCATACAAAGTTAATTATGTTCAATGGAAAATACATCTGTTGGTTCAGGCTGCTTGCTATGTGAATATTCCATCACTGTTTAATTATTGCTATTAAGTATTACATATTAAGAGCATTTGCTTTAAACTTGTTTTAATTAGTTTATCCAGTCTTTACATGCACATCATTTTGCTTTTTAAACCCAAAGGTAAGAGTGATTGAACATTTAGGTATAAACTGTGTTGTTTCTGACTTTACTTGTTTTGGACTGCTGTGGGTCCTGCTGATCTGTATATCTGCTGTCTGGAATTTTAGAAGATGGAAAAGAAAAAAAATAAAAATTAAGTTTTGGATGTACTCTGTAGAACTTGTTTACTTTTGCAATGTGTGTATGGATGCCTGTGATAATATTTGAATAACTGTCTATACTTATGGCTATGATTTCTGAACATGTGGGATCATTAAAGGACATTTAAATACCTAGTTGAGTATATATGTTAATCTCAACTTTGTTAAATGTTTCAGATATATTCACACTGAGCTTCTTTTATTATAGACCAGTCTTGTCTGTCTGTTTTACTGAGATTGTAAGCTCTTTGAGCAGGGACTGTCTCTCTATGCCAAGTGTTCAGCGCTGCGTGCGGCTGGTAGCGCTATATAAATGTTATTAGTAGTAGATAGAAGAGGTAAGAGTTTTCAATTTTGACACACTATAAGTCATCACAAGAACAAAATATAAGAAAACCAATGGTCTGCATTAGGGGCTTATAGCCCATTTAGGTATGTTTAAACAAAAGAGATCTGCATGAAACAAAATATTTATTTTTATTTTGAGTTATAAAACCACTTATCCCTGAAACATATTCAAAATAGAATAATCCATTTATGTATCTAAAATGTAAACCTCTACAAAACAGATGAAGATGTGATTCCATGCGCCCCAGTGAAAGGAGAGTTTAATTTTGCTTCCATTTAATTTCAATATATTCCATCATCTTTATAACACCAGGAGTCCCAAGGCAAATTACAACAACAGTTAAGATGAACCCATCAGGAAACAAGATATCCTCACTGAAATTTGGCCATCTGTATTATATAGAACAGTGTAGAAAAATTAGCACAAAATACAGAGTTTATAACAACTGTTTCTACCAGCTCAATAATTTTTAAGCTGTTTTAGTGATATTCAATTTTTATTTCATGATATTTATATCTTCATGTGGGAAGCTTTCAAATAAATTAAAAAGCTGTCACA
Source organism: Microcaecilia unicolor (assembly GCF_901765095.1). Lineage (NCBI taxonomy): Eukaryota > Metazoa > Chordata > Amphibia > Gymnophiona > Siphonopidae > Microcaecilia > Microcaecilia unicolor. The sequence continues at coordinate 435,650,637 of NC_044033.1, forward strand.
TAAGTAAAAAAAGAAACAAAAGTCTTCTGTCCTTCACCTTTTAAGGCACTACCTATCCAATGGAAAAGCTTTAGACTTGTTACAGATGGACCACGCATAGGCAGTTCATTATTTCTAATATTTTTTTGCTATTGTTTTCATTAGCGTTTGCTATTATTTTAGATAAACTAAAACATCAGCAAGCTCTGCTTACTGGCTTCAGTCCATATAATGGATTAGATAGGATCAACCTGTCCATAGCTGCCGAGAGGGGGGGGAGGGGGACAAAATTCCCCGGGTCTGGGCCTCCAAGGGGGGCCCGGCGCTGGTCCCACCCGCCCTCCGTCATCGACTGTCTGCCACCGGGCCGGGCCCCCTGCATTGAAATCACAGCGCCTCTCACCTCCGTGTGAAAGCGCTGCAGGCAGCAGGGCAGCAGATCGCCTCCCTTCGGGTCTCCTTCCCTCCCTGTGTCCCGCTCTCGTCTGACGTAACTTCCATGAAGGCGGGACACAAGGAGAGAAGGAGGGCCGAAGGATGGCGATCTGCTGTCCTGCTGCCTACAGCGCTTTCACACGGAGGTGAGAGGTGCTGTGATTTCAATGCAGGGGGCCCAGCCTGGTGGCAGAAGGAGGGGGACAAGTGGCAGGGCCCAGTCTTTCTGCGGACCTAACCCCATCTCCAGTCAGTGGTGTACCAAGGGGGGGGCGGTGGGGGCAGTCCGCCCCGGGTGCCAGTGGATGGGGGGTGCTCCGCTCCCGCCGCCTCCCGTGGCCGTTCCCGCGGCGCCGCACATTAAAAAAACCGGCGAAGCAGCGTCGCAGGCAGCGCCTCGTGCCCTGCTTGTAAAAAAAACAAATCAAATCTCCTTCCTTCTCCTCCTCGTCTTGACGTCTTGACGTCGACTCGGGCCTTCCAATCAATTGGAAGGCCCGAGTCGACGTCAAGACGAGGAGAAGGAAGGAGATTTGATTTTTTTTTTACAAGCAGGGCACAAGGCGCTGCCTGCGACGCTGCTTCGCCGGTTTTAACGGGACTGAGTTGGGGAAGGAGAGGGGCGAAAGGGACTCGGGTGGGGGTGTTCAGAGGGGAGAAGGGGACTGGGGTGGGGGTCTCAGACAGGGGAGGGGAGAAGGGGACTGGGGTGGGGATCTCAGAGGGGAGAAGGGAAGGGGAGGGGAGAAGGGGACTGGGGTGGAGGTGTTCAGAGGGGAAAAGGGGAGGGGAGAAGGGGACTGGGGTGGGGAGAAGGGGACTGGGGTGGGGGTCTCAGACGGGGGAAGGGGAGGGGAGAAGGGGACTGGGGTGGGGATCTCAGATGGGGGAGGGGAGAAGGGGACTGGGGTGGGGATCTCAGAGGGGAGAAGGGGAGGGGAGAAGGGGACTGGGGTGGGGGTGTTCAGAGGAGAGAAGGGGACTGGGGTGGGGGTCTCAGACAGGAGAAGGGGAGGGGAGAAGGGGACTGGGGTGGGGGTGTTCAGAGGGGAGAAGGGGGCTGGAACTGGGGGCTGAAAAAAGGGGCAGAGAGAGAGAGGGGACAGATCCTAGATGGAAGGGGGAGCGAGAGGGAGGGCAGACCCTGGATGGATGGGAGAGGGAGGGCAAATGGTGGATTGAAGGGGCAGAGAGAAAGGGCAGGCAGTGGATGGAAGGGACGGCAGAGAGGGCAGACACTGGATGGCAGAGAGAGAGAGAGTGAAGACAGATGCTGGATGGAAAGAAGACGGTGAAAAGAAGATGAGGAAAGCAGAAACCAGAGACAACAAACTGTAAATAAAATATATTTTTTTATTTTTTTTGCTTTAGGATAAAGTATTGTAGATGTGTTAAATGTTTATAATAGAACATGTAAATAAGGTAATCTTTTTATTGGACTAATTTTAATACATTTTGACTAACTTTCGGAGAACAAAACCCCCTTCCTCAGGTCAGGATAGGATACTGTAACAGCACTATACTGTATTGATCTGAGGAAGAAGGTTTTGGCCTCTGAAAGTTAAATGTATTAGTCCAATAAAATGGTATTATTTTATTTTCTATGTTTTAGTTCTATTTGTTAATTTGTAAAGTGGTGATTGGTATTTGTTAGTTTTTTCAAATTTACATCTGCTGTCTTTATATTTTGCACAGTACTAGGGGACAGTTTCTGTTTCTGTGGTGTTGCATTGTATGCAGAGTCTGGCATTGGGGGTTCAGTTTAATTTTTCTCTAAATAGAAAGTTTATGATTACTTATTCTATAGTGGATTAGGGTGTATCTGTGTTTGTGAAAAAGACATGGCTTTCAGTTGGCATTGACTGTGCAGGATCTACGATCTGTACTATTCTGTCTGGTTTCGTTTTACAATAGGTGAATTGATGTTCTAGTGCTCACTGTAGTGTTTAAGATGCTTTCCTTTTCCTTGTGTGACTCGTAGAAATGACTGCTTATGGTATGGTAGAATTGCTCTATAGATCCTGAGTGTTTTGTATTCTCGGCATGCCTAGTACTGGATTGGGGGGGGGGGTGTTAAAAAATGACCGGCACCGGGTGTCAACTACCCTAGGTACGCCACTGTCTCCAGTTCTCATCTAACTTTCTTGGTTTATGGAATAAAATGCAGAAAGATGGTGCCCATGTTGGGGTGAGTGATGGATATGGGAGGAGTCAAGCGGAAATAAAAAGAGGAGTCCTGCCCACAAGTGGGGTTTACGGCTGGAAGGTGTCTGCTCAAGGCCGGAGGAGGACAACCATAAGGGTCTGTGCCTGGTGGGAATGGAGCAATTCAGAAGTACAGCCCCTGAGGTGACATCCAGCTAACAGGATAGGCATGGACAGGAGCATTTGTTTATATGTAAATAGCCCTGACACATTTCTCCACATATAACTGTGAAGAAAGTGGTACAGGTGTTCCCCATGGAATGACAGAAGTTGGAGAATAAGATAGAGTGCTACAATCAATTTAGTTGCCAGTTAATCAAGTTGCTCTGTGCTTGTTGCAGAAGTTGTAATAAAGGTTAAGTTTGTTATTAAGCCTTTGGAGTGCTGCTTGGTTCCTGGACTGAAGGGCTGAGTGGAACCCAGCCCTCCCAGATCACTATTCCAGACCATGGACCACCCCAGCTTGACTGTAAGTAGACTGGAAAAGAGGTGTGTGGTGAGAGTGGCCTGAGAGTGAGCAAAGAGTGTGAACTTTGTGTGAAGGATTTTCTTTTGTGGCCCAGGGCTGGAGCTAGTGTACATGTGAGACCGGAGTTACACTTCTTATCTTAAAGTAGTGTGAAGGCAGATGATCTGTTGGAGAAGTAGTGATTTGATGGTGGTTAAGAGTCTTTTTGATATTGGATGAGGATGGAAGATTAAAAGATGACAGAGAGTTATGTAGAGTGGGTTGCTGGGATGGGGAAGGAAGGGATAGAGTAGGTGTAATAGGAGGCATGGGAGAAGAGAAATATGATCTGAGTGTACTTAGAGGGTCTTTTACTAAGGCGTGCTCACGTTTTTGGCGCGCGCTAAAATTGTGGGCGTGCTAAACATTAGAGACACCAATGCTAAAAACGTGAGGGTGCCTTAGTAAAAGACGACCTTAGTGAAGTGATCCACTGCCCAGGCTAACCCATCCACCTCAGGCTGCTTCAGGAATGAGGAAGATTACAGTGTGCCTCTAGCCACCACACATAAAAATGAACTGATAGCTGTGCCCCTGCTAAGCAACATAATTAAAACAAATCGGATAAAATATTTCTTCACTCAATGTGCAATGAGCTGTGGAATTTGTTGCCAGAAAATGTGGTAAAAGTGGGTTTTAAGAAGGCTTGGACAAGTTCCTAAAAGTTCATATTACAGTCTAACCCAAACTGCTTTTTTCAGTTTCGTCCGAAACCGAAACTATCTGAAAGCCTTTGGCCAAAACTGAAATTGCAGCTGAAACTCATTGCCTGGTTTCCGCTAAAGCTGAAAACAAAACCAAAACCAAAAACTCAAGGGTGGTTGTGTGAATGTGAACCAGTAAGGGCCGCTGAAGATTGTCAGAATTTGCAATCTGCATCTTTCTGCTAAACCCACTGTATCCATGCCAAAATATAATCATTTAATTAATTAAAGACCGTATCTTACATCCCAGCAAAATAGCCTCCATACATATGGGCAGCAGCTAATAAAAACTGAAACTAAAAGCCACAGTGCTTTTACAGTGGCTGACTTTGCGCCACACTTAGAGTGACATCTGACGTTGTAACCCCACAGAGAGGCTAATTTCTAAGAAGCATATTGTGGAACCAGGAAAGATAGAGTTAAACTTATGTCTTTAAAAAAAATGCAAGAAATTGTCTTAAGTGAGCTATTGACAAATGCTGGCTTAGCTGACTTTCGGGAGAAGGCCAGTAAGTAGAAGTGCACTGCAAAGGTTTTTATCTGTATTGACAACGAAAGGCCATTTCATGAGAGGTTAAAAGAAGGTCTGAACTGACCAGTATTTGTGATAACTTATTTTAGAAAGGTAAAGCATATTCTGTAGAAAAACAGGTAATAAATGTTAGTCTATTATTAAAGGTAGATACTATATTACTACTACTACTACTACTATTTAGCATTTCTATAGCGCTACAAGGCATACGCAGCGCTGTACAAACATAGAAGAAAGACAGTCCCTGCTCAAAGAGCTTACAATCTAATAGACAAAAAATAAATAAAGTAAGCAAATCAAATCAATTAATGTGAACGGGAAGGAAGAGAGGAGGGGGTAGGTGGAGGCGAGTGGTTACAAGTGGTTACGAGTCAAAAGCAATGTCAAAGAGGTGGGTTTTCAGTCTAGATTTAAAGGTGGCCAAGGATGGGGCAAGACGTAGGGGCTCAGGAAGTTTATTCCAGGCGTAGGGTGCAGCGAGACAGAAGGCGCGAAGTCTGGAGTTGGCAGTAGTGGAGAAGGGAACAGATAAGAAGGATTTATCCATGGAGCGGAGTGCACGGGAAGGGGTGTAGGGAAGGACGAGTGTGGAGAGATACAGTAATAGGTAATCCATTGACCTGTGCCCTTTAGACTTTTTAGCATACTTGCTTAGATTAAGTTCAGCCTTCTAAAGAAGATGTTTTGCTGCTGCTATGGAAGTCTGTATAGATGAATCAAATACCTCATATGTGTTTAAGGGTATAAATGTAAACATTTGGATTGTCATACTTCAGGGAGACTTGGAAGAAGAGAGCTTTCTCTCCCAGTCTTCCCTCCTTTTTGCAATAAGATATATTATGCAGCTCTAATTAAAAAAAAAAAAACAGTTTTATTGATCCTGTGTGGAACAATGTATTTGTTTATTTCTATAAATTTATATACTTTCTACAATATCATCTCAAATTTACAGACTTAAATTCCTGCTAAAATTTTCTATCAAAAGCATTTATTTGGAGCGCTGTATTTACTATATAAACTATTATGCAAGATCTTAACAGCATTACTTGCAATGACAGCACCAAAAAAAAAATGCAAATAGATTCCCCCCCCCCCCCCCCCAGGATTACGTTATCACCCCTGCTGGTGTAGTGCAGTACAAACACTCAAAAATGGCTGTAATCTAAAGCTCTTTTAGTCATGGCAGCATCAACTGTATATATACAAGAACTTCCTATATACTGCTTTTAATTCAGCAATTATTCAACAAAATTTGCTTTTATCATAGAAAGTTGACCTCAGACAAAGCTACATGATACAATTGCCACAACTACTCTTTGGCTTGCTTTCATATCATGAGCAATCAATCATTGGTCCAAAAAAGCCCATTAAATTTTAATAACATGTATTTTTTGCTTTTACTTATTTTTTATTTTGCAAATAATGCCGCACATTTTGATTGCAGCATAAGCTATTCAATGCAACTTATCTTAAAAGGGTTCTTTTTCAACTTGAGCGCAACTCTGCTTTAAGAAGATCCTTACAGGTACCCGTTTCACCTGACTAGCTTTATCAGAGGATCTAGTCTACAATAAAAATGTGACAATAAGTTTCTTCAAAATTAAAAGCATCTTCTCATTGGTAGAGTTTATGATTATACTTACTGCAGAAACAACTTCCCATTCATCTTGCGTTGTTCAGGCTGATAGCAAAGCATAAAATGGAGCCCAGAGTTTAAATAAACACCAAGGTCTAATTAACAAATCAGCCTACACTTATGTTATCGCACCACTTCATTAGACAACATCCTCACAGTGTCATCTTTGTGTCATGTTGCCACATTTACATTATAGAATCATGTCATGTTGCCATAGTTACATTGTAAACTCACAAGAAACAAAACCAATTTACAGATGTATTTAAACCTATTGGCTCTAATGAAGTCTATGAATCCAGCATTGTTCTCTCTGTAACAATTGTCAATTTCTGTCACCATCTCTTTTGTGGGGCGGTACATGATCTATTGCACAGCACTTAAAAGACTAAAAAGCCATGCTTCACCTGTATGCACAAGAGGTGCTCCATATTTTAATCTATGTATGAATGAACCATGTTCTATCAAACATGTATGTATGTTCCTGGATGTCTTTCCCACATAAATCTTGTTGCATTGGCATTGTAACACATATACCATAAACTCAGTCTTACAATCAGTCACATGTCATAACCGGTAACATTTCTGGTCTATGGGATTAATAAAGACATCAATTTCCTGTCATGTCTGTATTATTTAGATTGTAAGCTCTTTTGAGCAGGGACTGTCTCTTTGTGTCAGATGTTCAGCGCTGCGTGCGTCTGGTAGCGCTATACAAATGCTAATAATAATAATGTTTTCTGTACTTAATTATAAGAGTTGTGCCAGATTCAATAATTTTTTGAGATTTTTACCGTGTGAAAATGCTATTCCAAAATTTTGTTGTGCAAAAACTGGGTGAGACTTTAGAATGTCCAAATTGGTTCTGATAGCAGTGTTTGCACAACAAAATTTTGGAATAGCTGAAGGTCCATCAAGCTAGTATGGGGGGCTTACAGTTAGATTAATTCACTATCAGGCTTATTTTCGAAAGTGATCGCTGGCCATCTCCCGACATAAATCGGGAGACGGCCGGCGAGGAGTGGCCTAGTGGTTAGGGTGGTGGACTTTGGTCCTGGGGAACTGAGGAACTGAGTTTGATTCCCACTTCAGGCACAGGCAGCTCCTTGTGACTCTGGGCAAGTCACTTAACCCTCCATTGCCCCATGTAAGCCGCTTTGAGCCTGCCATGAGTGGGAAAGCGCGGGATACAAATGTAACAAAAAATAAAAAATCTCTCAAAAGCGGCGAAATCGGTATAATCGAAAGCGGCGTTTTTGACAGCATCGCCGCTTTTCCGTCGCCTCGCCAGCGAAAGTGCAAGGGGGCATGTCGGCGGCTTAGCAAAGGCGGGACATGGGCGGGCATGAGCGTGGCTACCAGATGGCCGGTTTTCACGGATAATGGAACAAAAAAAAGTGGCGTTAAGCAGTATTTCGCTGGGTTTACTTGGTCCTTTTATTTTCATGACCAAGCCTCAAAAAGGTGCCCCAACTGACCAGATGACCACTGGAGGGAATGGGGGATGACCTCCCCGTGGTCCCCCAGTGGTCACCAACCCCCTCCCACACTAAAGAAATAAAAATCAAAACCTTTTTTGCCAGCCTGTATGCCAGCCTCAAATGTCATACCCAGCTCCCTGACAGCAGTATGCAGGTCCCTGGAGCAGTTTTTAATGGGTGCAGTGCACTTCAGGCAGGCAGACCCAGGCCCACCCCCCCCTACCTGTTACACTTGTGGTGCTAAGTGTTGAGCCCTCCAACCCCCCCCCCCAAAAACTCACTGTGCCCACATGTAGGTGCCCCCCTTCATCCCTAAGGGCTATGGTAATGGTGTAGAGTTGTGGGGAGTAGGTTTGGGGGGATTTGGGGGGCTCAGCACCCAAGGGAAGGGAGCTATGCACCCGGGAGGTTTTTTGTATTTTTTAAAATTTTTAGAAGTGCCCCCTAGGGTGCCCGGTTGGTGTCCTGGCATGTGAGGGGGACCAGTGCACTACAAATGCTGGCTCGTCCCACGACCAAATGCCTTGGATTTCGCCGGGTTTGAGATGGCCGGCATTTTTTTTTCCATTATCGCTGAAAAACAAAACCGACCATCTCAAACCCGGCGAACTCTGGCATTTTGCCGGCCTAAACCGTATTATCGAAAGAAAAGCTGGCCGGCCATCTTTTTCGATAATACGGTACCGGCGAACTATTTTGCCGGCAACATTCGATTATGCCCCTCTATGTCTGTGGCATACATATTTGGTTAGACTAGTGGTTCTCAATCCATTCCTCAGAACACACCTGGTCAGTCAGATTTTCAGGATACCCATAATGAATATGCATAAGAAATATTTTCATAGAACAGAGGTAGTGCATGCAAATTCATCTCTGCAAATTCATCGTGGCTATCCTGAAAACCTGATTGGCTGTGTTCCAAGAACTGGGTTTGTTTATTTATTTGTTTATGAACATATAATGTACTGCCAATTACACAGAGTGCTTCTAGGGGTTTACAATAAAAACAATGGGGGAAAATGAAAAGTAAATACAATCTGGTACAATCATTGGTACTCAGTCATCTGGACTATTGTAACTCACTCTACACTGGCTGCAAAGAGCAAATACTCAAAAAACTCCAGACAGCCCAGAACACGGCAGCCAGACTAATATTCGGCAAACCAAAATACGAAAGCGTGAAACCCCTACGAGAAAAACTACACTGGCTCCCACTTAAAGAATGCGTCACGTTCAAACTTTGTACCCTAGTCCATAAAATCATCCATGGTGACGCCCCAGCCTACATGTCAGACCTAATAGAATTACCACCCAGGAACGCAAAAAAATCTTCTCGCACATTCCTTAATCTTCATCCTCCCAAGTGTAATGGTCTGAAATACAAATTAATGCACGCATCTACCTTTTCCTATATGAGCACGCAGCTCTGGAACGCGTTAACACGCAACCTGAAAACGGTCTATGAATTGACCAATTTCCGTAAACTATTGAAAACCTATCTCTTCAACAAGATATATCACAAAGATCAGCACGTGTAACTGTATAATCTTTAATATAACCAGAAATGTCTTATAACGTCTTTTACTTTAACACTATCATGTATTCCACCACCATGTAACCCAAAACCCTCTGTAAAACCAAATGTATATTCTCTTCTATTTCCAGTATCCATGATAAATTGTAAGCCACATTGAGCCTGCAAAGAGGTGGGATAATGTGGGATACAAATGCAACAAATAAATAAATAAGAAAATGGGGTAAGATTCAGTGAAAAGAGAAGACAGTGAACAATAGAGTGGGAGATGAAAAGTGGAAAAAAAATACTGAGAGGGAGGTCAGGGAAAGAAAGGAAAGTACATCTGAGTTAGACTACTAAAAAGATAACCATGTTTTTGAGCACACAGCAAAACAAGGGAGACAAAATCAGACCTATTTATTTAGTACAGTATACAGTACATGCTTATATACCTCAACCTATCAACTATTTCATGACCTTGGAAACAGAACACAGACTAAATAAAATTATCCTCATTGCTTAGCATGGCATCCTCTACAGCCACACCATAAAGTTACCCCTTCACCACTAGAGTAGAGGAGTAACCTAATGGTAAGTGCAGTGGGCTCTGAGCCTAGTAACCTGGGTTCAATTCCCACTGCAGCTCCTTGTGAGCTTGGGCAAGTTACCTAACCCTCCATTGCCCCAGGTACAAAGACTTAGATTGTGAGCCCTCTAGGGACAGAGAAAGTACCTGCATATAATGTGTGCAGCACTGTGTACATCTAGTAGCACTATAGAAATGATTCATAGTAGTAGTTCACCAGACAGTTTTCGAAGTGGCATCAAGTTTTCTTTTGATGGGGTGGAGGAGAAATGTAAATAAAGAAATCTAACAGCAGCCAGGCTTGAGGGCCAGAGATGAACAAGGGCCTATAGCAGTGTCACAATCCAGCACTGCACACACTTCTCATCTTCTGGCCATCCATCCCGTCTTACGCAAGGACTTCAGGATTCCACAGCTTAATGTTTAAAACGCTTCTGCATCCTGTACAAGTCATTGGCAGGAGCAAAGAGGGGTTATTATTAATGTGTATTTTTCTCAGAGACTGTCATTTCACATTTAGACTTGGTGGGGGAGGGGGTGAAGGTTTTTGTCATGGACTCAGGAATTACTGCATGAGTGTCATAGGTTTTAGATTTCATTTAAAAATGGGAGTGGGGGTGGAAACCAGCTCAAATAGGTGTGACTGGTGATACAGTCATTTCTGACTCACTACCAGGTGAAGCCTCCTCCCCGTTTATAGCTTTCAGGCACGTTTCCATGGATGCTACATAATCAACCTACATGGAGAGGGGGGGGGGGGGTGTGGGCTGTGCACCAGTGCCTGTCTGCTTTTACCTTATAAGGCATGTGGCTTGGAATGTCTTGCATGCAAAAACTTATACGAAATCACCTGCTCCCAAAGGAACTAGCAAGATTTTTTTTTTTTTTTTTTTTTTGCCAAAGCTAGCATATCATCTTTGCTCTTTTTATGTGTGTGTGCTTAAGAAAATAGCTACTGCTTTGCAGATTAAAGAATGTGTATCCTGGTCCAAAGCGTGAGCTATGGACTGAATGGATCCTGTGGGGGGGGGGGGGGGGGGGTGAATGCCCAGTTTCAAGCAGCCACAGGTGATTAGCACTCTCTTTGCATTCCTCTCCTGCCACTGTGCTGCAGGCTAAGAGGCAGATGCATTAAAGCTAAATAAGCCTTTAATGACTCTCCAACGAGGAAATTTTGATCCGTTGCATGCATCAAAGGGCTTTTACCGAGGAAGCCAGCAGCTAACGAAAACGGAATGGAGATGAGCAATTATTGTGAAAACCCCATTGAAACGACATGCACTAACCTTTTCCGATTGTCTTTACGCAGAAAAAAGGCAGGAAATGTAACGAGAGGTCTGGACCTCTCGTTAGGACAGCTCTGTGCCAGGAAAAAGTGTTAAGTGAATAAGCAAACAAACTGTGAGCCAATCCCAGCGCATTAGCACAGCTAAAAGCGCTGTGATTGGTCGAAAGCCATTTGCATAACATATGTACCAAAAGTATGGGAGCCAATTTTTTTTTTTTTAAATAAAGCTTTATGAAAACGTGTAATAACCACGTTAATACTGTGCGTGCGTATTGCCGTGCTATATAGGCGTAATTATGGCGTCAAGAGGGAGAAAACCGAATTTCTCGGACCTCGATGTCCTCTGGCTGGCACAGCTGTTTACTGTAAATGAAAAGCGTCTATTCCCTCGGGCGGGCAAAAGGAGGGACATCATGAGGATGGACCAGGGCTGGAGGACACTGCAGCGCTTATTTAATAAGCGCAGCTCCTTCCCAAGATCTGTAAGTGGGGTACAAATGCATAAAAAAAACAATTAATAATAATAAATAAGAAATAATAATTGACTACACATGTATGTGGAACGTGCATCATTGCTTTTCCATTGTGTTTGTCTACATCTGACAGGTGGAGGAACTTAAAAAACGGGCGAGGGCACTACGGAAGGACCACCCAGGATGGCTCCGTGAGGTCCGGGCCAACCTCGATAACAGCCCAGGTATTTTAACGTTTCACGTCAGTCTGCTTCGTGACATTTGATGATTCGGGGTGTTATCACAAAACTTTTATCATCCATATTTGTCTCTACAGAAGTGTCAGAGAAAGAGGAGGAGGAGGAGGAGGAGGAGGAGGAGGAGGAGGAGGAGGAGCAGGGTGACGACGATCATGATGACGATGATGATGATGATGACGACGATGATGATGATGGTGCCGGCGAGGGGTCCCTGGCTGGTGTTCTACCTCCCCGCCCTTCTGCTCCTACCCCTGGTCCCCACCTCTTACCTTATGCCCTTGTCCGTCCCGGCCCCTCCTCTCGTCCCCCCCCCCCCCAAAAGATCACGGAAAACCATTCTGCGTCTCCCTGCTCCAACATATGGCCCTTCCCACCATTCCTCTTCTCCACCCCCAGCACACTTTAGCCCTCCTGCCTCACCCTCCCAGCCACATGGTCTCACCACTCCTCCTGGTTCCCCTTCCTTCCCCCCCCCCCCCCCGCAAATTCCAATCTCCCGTCCCGCTACCCCCTCCTTCGCTGTCCCTCAGACTTCCCTCCCCATTTCCCAACACCATGCTGCTGCCTCCACCTCGCCTGGGCAAGTCACCCCCGTACTGGAGAGGTTCCAGGTGGAGCAAATACCTGTGTATGGTGAGTTTTACAATTCTACTCCTTGCCCCAAGTGCCATCCCCTTGTCCCTTCCTCCATTGTCACCCATTACTCTACTCAATGTGTGTACAAGGGCTATATGTTTGTATGTGGTGTTCCGCGCTCTGTGGGTCTGGTGTTGTAATACAATCGCTACAAATAATTCATGTTATTGTTATTGCGTATCACGGTGTGTGTGCATTTAGAAGCTGTTCGTGGTGAACCATTCTGACAGTCGTTCTTTTGTCTTTTCTGACAGGTGGCACAGTGGACCTCACTGGAGAAGAAACAGGGGACAGTGAAGATTCGCCATCTCTCCCCCCCCCCTGCACCCGTAACTGTCCACCGCAGTGTCTCGCCCATGTCCCCTGCTCCCACCCTCTGCTGCTCCACCTCCCCTATCCCCCCCAACCCTACTGTTGACCGTGGTACCTGTACCATACCTCCAGCTCCTACCTGTGACCGATCCACCTCCACTTTTTCTCCCATCCTCGAAGACCGCGCCACATCTCCCCATATGCCTCTCCCCCTAATTAACCTTCCCCCAGATGAGCTCCAGGACATGGCCCAGACCCTGCGCATGGGAGGACAGGCACTGGCGGACCTTGCTGAAGTTATCCAGTACCTGTCCTCCAGCGTACAGCGCCCTTGAAAAAAATTTGCCACAAAAAAATTTATTTTACAACTGTAAGTTGTCGCACATAAAAAAAAAAATTTACCCAAAAATACAGTTCTCTTACAACTGTATAAGTTGCACAGAAAAATAAAAAAAAAAACAGTTCTCTTACAACTGTATAAGTTGCACAGAAAAAAATAAAAAAAAAACAGTTCTCTTACAACTGTATAAGTTGCACAGAAAAAACATAAAACAAAAAAATATATATATATCTCTTTTTCGGCTTTATAAATAAAGGCTTTCAAAGCCTGCGGCCGTACACGAGCGACAATATGTTACGTTTATTTTATGCGCCACCATGGAGCGCCGGCTGATTGGCTGCTCGTTTGGCGCTTAAATATGACGTACATTTTGCGCTCTATAGAGAAGCGTTCGTTCTCATGTTTCCCCGGCTCGCGAATTGAAAAAAGAAGTCATGGATGGTGGGTTTTTCCTTGCACAGTTGGACTTTTTCCCTGCCATGGATTAAGACCACATGCAGGAAGAGGAGGTAACAGAAACCATTGTACAACACCCTGTCCACGTTCGCCCACGCCGGCTCCCCAGCCCACGTGTGTTTCGTCAACGGCTGGTTCTGGAACACATGTCAGACAGAAAAATCGTGGATGACTACCGCTTGACCAGAACAGCTATACATCAACTGTACCATGAAATTAGAGATGATATTGACCCAACCACACATCGATCTCACGCAGTGCCTGGCCTTGCAAAGCTGCTTACTGTTCTGCAGTTCTTAGCCACAGGCACATTCCAGCATGTATTAGGGGGTAACAGCGGCGTGGACCAGGCAACTGTTTCAAGACATCTTTCGCAGGTAATACTACGCATTTCGCTCCAAAAACAGGATACATTGATCCACTGTGGGTTTTGCTTCCACTGAAAGCAATGGAAGTAAAACCCAGAATGGCTCAATCTGTCCTCCTTTTTCTGGAGCCATATGGTAACCCCTGTTTTTGAAGAGCGTGATCCAGTTCCCACTCCTGTTTTTTGCGGCGTGCATTTCCTCATCCCACCCCTCCTCCATCGTTGTGCAACACCCCTTCTGCAATGTATAAAACATGGATAACCGATCAAAAAATTTGCACTGTGTTTCAGGTCCTGCACGCACTGAAAAAATGCGTTCGGCAGCACATAGCATTTCCCACGGGGGAAGAAGAACAGAGGAGGGTCAAGCAGGACTTCTACAAGATTGCGCGGTTACCCAATGTCCTAGGAGCTATAGACTGCACACATGTTGCCTTGACCCCGCCTGCGGATCGAGAAATGCAGTATCGAAACCGCAAGATGGGCCACTCGCTGAATGTGCAAGTGGTTTGTGATGCAAACCTTAGGATCCGTGATGTTGTTACACGTTTTCCAGGGAGCTGCCATGACTCTTACATCTTGTCTAACAGTGCACTGGGTAGGAAGTTTGCAGAGGGGCAGATTCAAAACGGATGGCTTCTTGGTGAGTTGCTAACATTTGCTTTACTGGTGTGGTTGATACTACAACTAATACTACTAATTAACATTGCTGTATAGAACAACACACATGGAAATTCCAAGCTGCCATTTCTTTATAGTGCCCTGGTGGCATAGTGACCACTTCCATCTTCCTGGTGAAAGGCGGAAAAGGTCACTATACCAACGGGCTACTTATAGGTAAATGTGTGTTAGGTGGCTGTGACTTAGGACATGAAAAGTTCATTACGGATATTTTGCGACCCTTTAATATTTGGTTCTCACAGTTATGAACTGTTGTGTTCCTGCAGGGGATGCTGGATATGGGTCGAAAACATGGCTACTGACCCCGCTTGCAGTGCCCCGGTCTGATGCAGAGAAGCGTTACAACGAGGCACACATTGCAACAAGATGCACAATAGAGCGCTCGTTTGGGGTATTGAAGAGCAGGTTTCGCTGCTTGCACATCTCTGGTGGCTCCCTGCAATACTCCCCTGAAAAGGTAGCTGACATAGTGCTTGTATGCTGCATGCTTCATAACATTGCACTGAAGCATCACCTTGACATCGACATTGTAGTCCCTCCAGAAGTCGACATTGCCTCCTCGGACAGAGGGACAGATGCAAGCAAGGGAAATGCTGTGCGCCGGAAGGTCATCCATGATTTCTTTTCAGAACCACGCCATCCTTAGTAGCCACGTACCACTTGTATGAGCTGTCTGTCATATTCCTGGTCAAGGAGGGATATAGGCAAGTCCCACATAGCGTGTGTGTGTCAGTTAAGAACTTACACCCCAAAATCCTATATCCCTCCTGGAATGGGGAACATGTCAGCACAGAACTTGCATGTGAACGGTGTGTCATTACCTGGTGTCAACAGATAATGCTATGGGGGTAACATTGCAGCAATACTATGATTAGCAAATCACTATTTGTAACAACCTACGTCCTCATATAAACTTATAAAACAACATCGAAACAGTTCAGAACAAATACTTTTATTAATTAAACAGGAGAAAACAAAAAGGAAATGCATTCAATAGTCAAAGGTAGGTAGACGCGATGCATTCGTAAGCTGGAAAAGACAGCATAGCGAGATGTGTTTCTAGCTCCGTCGGACCATGTTCCGATGTTCCACAGCACCTTCAAAACCACAAAAAAAACTATTACAATTTGCATTTTACTGTTTTGTTGCGGGGGTGGGGGTGGGGGGGGGGGAAAGAAATGATACCAAACCGGTTCAAAGTTTTAAATATACCTGTTAACAAAAATTTCAGACAACCCTTTCACATGGCGACAAAACAACAGTGCACAAATGTCAATAAAAACTATCAATGCATTTCACAAAAATATCCCCTGTTATGTAACCACAATTGGAAGAGCTCTTTTCAGCCTCAAAAAAAAGGGCTTGCACTCCCCTCCCACAGCCCCACCGGTCAGTCAGCGGGTAACAAATGAAACTTACTATCCAATGACTGGCTGTTACAAAGCCGGGGTACATGTGGGTATTCCGTTGTTCTGTCATCATCGCCGTGTTCTGCTGCTCTGTTGCTGCAATGAAACAACATAAAATTAAACTTCATATGTTGCAAACTGTGTACCAAGTTTACATTTACAAAGGTTGGAGGCTAACGTGACAATTATAGAAAAATAAAGGTGAATAAATGATCAAACGAACTTTTTCTTTGTATGTGTCGCACCCATACTTACTATTGAGAAACAGGCTGCCACACAGGGTGCGCAGTGGAGGGTGTTATGTTGTTCAGTGCTCCCGGCTGCGGGTTACAACGATCGTGCCTGCAATTAGATGAAAAAGGAAGCAGGAAAATGTAAATAAGCCTGTCTAAAGTAAAGTACAGAGACAGATCGACGGGCCACTCAATCACCCGAGATACTTACTCAGAAAGGGAGGCCCTTGCGACCACGTTTTGGCCTGCAGACCCTACACCTAGCAAAAAAAAAAAGGGCCGGTAACGGTATGCACAGTGTGCCAAACAGTAAAAACAAGGAATTTACAATTAAAAACCTGTACAGAAAAAAGAGGCCACAGACATTACCTATAGGAGGCTGAGAAAAAGAATAAACACGATGGCCGATGGGAGACAATGAAGGGAGCGTGGGAGGTACACCTGTCTCGAAGCCTGGGGATAAAAAAAAACAGGCTACAGTACATACACCTGGATCGTTGAACAAAGAACTGAGTACAGAACCAGTTATTAGAATACTATACTTACTTGCAACTGCACCGTTGGTCGTCCGATGCTGCAATGGACTCCAGGCTGTAAAATTTTTTTAGAAAAGAACTCACACATTAGACGAACTCTTTAGAACAGAGGGGATATATAATATGTGTTTGTGGATAACATATATGCATGGAAAAATGAAAGAAAATATACCATTTGCAGTGCGATAACCCCAGGCGGAGTCATCGCGCAGTACAGCACGCTGCATCCCCCTGATCTCCTGTTGGAGATCCATAAACATCTGCCGTTGCTGCTGGGAATGCGCTCTGGTAAGATTGCACAGTTCGCGCAAAAGAGCGTTGTTCTGGTCCAATAAGGCGTTTGTTTTCTCATATCGGGCATCGGCATTCTGCATTTCTGCACAAATGGCAGTTGTGGAATGACGGACACGTTCTGCCACTTTTTCAAGCAGTACGTTTATACCCTCATTCCACTTGCCCTGCCTGTCCCACAACTTGCGTCGTGCCTGCCATTCCTCCGCCGGGGTCCGACAAGGAGGGCCCATGGGCGATTCAATAGAAGAGGATGGGGGGGTGGTTGGGACACCAACGAGGTCTAGTGTCACAGTTTCATTTTCCCCCCCATCCTCTACTCCCACTGTAGGGGTCATCAACGGTACACCTAACAAATACAAAGGAAGAAACCATTACACGGAACATCGAAGACACACAGGGAGGCTTGGTGCTGGGTGGGTGGTTGGGAGGGAGGCCTGATGCTGGGTGCTGCTGGGTGGGTGGGAGGCCTAATTCTTAGTGCTGGGAGGGAGGCCTGGTGTTGGGTGTCGCTGGGTGGGAGGGAGGGAGGGGGGCCTGGTGCTGGGTGAGAGGGAGGGCAGGGGGGAGAGGAGGGTGGCTGGAGAGGAGAGGAAGGTGGCTGGAGGGTGGCTGGACATTGTAAACAGGAAAACAAGTCTGTACTCACGTGCTTCCTCTCCCTCCTGTTGTGTCGCACATGGTGTTGCACACCCTGCTAACCATGTCGAACATCCTGGGACCGGAGGCTCAGTGCCACATGGTGTTGCTGAGAGAAGATATGATAGAGGTATGCCAAAAATGTTCATTATAAGCGACTGCTGCCGTAAATAAAAAAAACAGCAAACACTGGTCCTACAAAAGGTAGAACACAATAGAAACTGCGATACAATACTTACGCGGAACTGCATCACTGCTACACCAGGAAGGGGAAGAGTTGGAGTGACTTGAACTTTGCAGAACATCACAGGTAGTACAGGAAGGGGCAGAGGGGGGCAGGCTTCTCATCCAGGCTGTTAAACATGTCAAAGAACACACGCTTGTAAATGTGGTTGCCATGCTCTAAGGTTCATGACAATAATCATGTAGTTATGTCCCCTACAGCAGCCCACAGAAAATCATCAGTACTCACCACCTTCTGTGTCCTCAGATAATCTTGAATGTTCTAGATGTTCACCTACAACCGAACACAAATACAAGGTACATTAAAAAGCACCATCACAAAGAGGGTCCATACCCAAACACACCATGACTTAAGCGCGACAGTAAAATATTCAAGTTCCATACCATCAATTGTATTTTCAGACGTGTCGTCACCAGTGCATAGTCCAACCACCTGTTCACGACCAAGGGTGGCCAACACTGCCTCCTCCAGGGGAGTCATCTGCACGGCACATGGAGGGCCACCACCTGTCCCCTTTCCATGGTTCCACTTGTTCCGAGCCTTGACTTTCACCATACCCCTGAAGTCCTGCCAACGGTGCTTGCACTGCTCTAAAGTGCGTTTCCGCACACCTAGAGCATTCACCTCGTCCACAATCCTCCCCCATATCCTGTTCTTCTGTCCAAGCGTCAACCTGGACTTTTTAAACAGTTGTCCAAATTCGTCACATACACCGCGAATCAATACTTCAAGCTCTTCCTCCGCAAATTTTGTAGCACGCTTACGCTTGCCATTGACATTAGGGCCCTCAATTGTCTCCTCATCCTCCTCACGCCACGACACATTTTCCTGCATTGCTTCATGAACAGAAAAAATGTAGACATGAACAGACAACTAGCAGAAAACTCTAATTAAACCATATTCATAGGCTGTTTGAAAGGCCATACCTACCTATGCACACTCTGTATATGAACGAATTAACGGTGGAACAACGCAGAACACACCTTGAAAAGAAAAAAATATTGACGTTAAACAACAAATATCAGCAAATATCAGCAAATCGCAATCAATGCATATCATAAATTCATGTGTGCCTCTTACCTATAATGATTTTTGGGAAAACAATAAGGATGAAACCACATGTGGCACACACCTTACAAAAGGGAAAAATAATTGATTAACGGCAAATGCTGTGAAATCACGGTTTACAACATCAGACGTCTTACCCACCTTTTTAAAAAAAAAATACAACGTTGCACAAAGGGAGGAGAAAAGCGCGAAACACGAAGAAAAATGAAGCAGGGCAGTCGCCTAAGCTGCAGCGACGTGATTACTACACGCTGTGGATGCACGCTGTGGACGCATGTTAATGACGTCAAGATGGGTCGCATATTATCCACGTCGATACCGTGTGCTTTACGAATGTGCAACAGCGCATGCGTTTTCTGCTCCGCTACGAAACTGTCATGCATCCGACTTTTGAATTACGAATCGGAGTTTGCAGGTGGGGTTTCTTGGTGCATTCTTTGTATTTTTGAAATCGGTAAGTACTTTAACGATTTAGATTTTTTTACGTTTGGTTGCTGCATCTGCCTCTTAGTTTCAGAGGAGAGTCAGTTTGCATGTTAGCGGCAGCAGAGCCCAACTGATGATGTGTTTCGGGTGATGCCATGAGCTCAGCACTCTTCAGAAGTACTGCGAGTGGGGAGGTGTCACCGGTGTGACCAGAGTGTCAGGGACATGCTTCTCCCAAGCTACTGTGCACTCTGCAGGAAATTCCTCCAGGCAGGTGTGTGATGCAAGTACTATCTACTTTTAAGGGAACAATTGGGGAAAGTATGTAGAGCGTGGCTCAGAGAAATTTTTTCTAACCACTCTGCTTTCACTTAGGCGTATGTGTGTGTGTGCACATATGTTAGAATCTGCATTGCCTGTGTGTGTGTGTGTGTGTGTGTCTGTGTCTGTTTTTGTCTTTGTTTTGCACGTCTGGTGTTTGTGTCTGCATGAATGTTCTTGTATATGTGCCTATATGTCTATATTCTGTGTGTCTGTGATCAAGAGAGGAGATGAGAGTGGAAGAAAGTTTGAAAGATGCAGTTCTTAATCCTATGTATGCTGCAGTTGTTGGATCTGCTTCTCCAAAAGATATATATTGGGGCATATTTTTTTGGCTGGGGGCATGGGAGTCAACTTTTCAAAATGATTGGAGGTGCTAAACCCAATGCGAATTGTCCAGGAATTTGTCCAATATTGGGGGTACTCAAGCACCCACAGAGCTGGCTCCTATGGGGGCAGGGTGTAGTCATTTGTCTTCCGCACCTCACCATATGCAGAAGTTTCTGCCAGATCACCTCCTCCCTTCTGTGACTAGAGCAGCCTTCCAGTGGTTGACCCCAAAGTCTCTCCCTGACTGGACCCTACCCATAGGTTTTGCTGTTAGTGAGGTTGGAGTTTGGCAGGGCAGGTTCTCACATGGGCTGGGGGGGGGGGGGGAGGATTAGAGAACTGCAGATAGAGGTTTTCAAACTCAGAAAAATATCCACACACATTAGCTATCCTTCTACAATCTGGACATTAATGCTTAATTTCACTGAATTGTGAAAAAAGCAAGACAGTTGGTAATCTTAATCTTCTGAATGACAGTGTTGTTCAAAGTACTAGGCCAGAGTACTTAAATAAAAGTAAAAATAAATGTATATTTTAATACTTAAGTAAAAGTAAAAAGTACAGTGAAGAACACATTAAAAATGTACTTAAGTAAAAGTTAAGAAGTTATTGCCTAATATAATACTTTTTAAGTAAAAAATAAAAGTCCCACAACTACAATGAATGCGACTATTATTAACATTTTTACCCAATAACTTTATTGCTCTACAATTCAATCAACTGTGCTTTTAGTAAAACTAAATTTTTGAAAATGACTGTCACTTATGACAGTGTGATTGTGAGTCTTTAATCCAGCACAGCTAAAAAGGTTCAAAATCTACACTAGCAGAAAGCAGATTGTTCAGTCTGATTAAAAAGTTCATTCAGATCAGGCCAGGTTGCAATATTACTGATGTCTTCTGACTGGGTCTGCAGGTTATGATCAAGGGAATTTCTGAAACACTTGACTTCCATATAGTAAAGAATACTTTATCATCATCATTATTGTCATTATCATCTGCATTAGAAGTACTGCTGTCTATCAAATTCATCACCTCATCTTCATCTTTATCTTCATTATCATCATCATGCTGTCCAGTTACAAAGAAGGCTTTCACAAAGTTGAATCGTTCTTGTTCTAACAATTTTCATCTGATTACAAACTCTGAATATCGTTGAGAATGATGCAAGAACTTCAAATGTGTGGGAACCTTTCAGTCTAAAGGCCAGACAAGCAAACATCCTCCCTAAAGACTCTTATCAATCCAGTGGACAGTTACCCCAATGTCAAATTTCCCATGGGATGACGTGCAGTCTGTTGTGGTAGAGACATATGTTAGTTCACCAAGAATTGCTAGCAGCTTCAGCTTCATCTCCACTTTAAAGTGACCCAACTCATCACTGTTCTGTTTGGCTGGAGACCAGTAAACCAGTTAAAAAACACAGGCAACTCCACTGTTCTTATAAGTTATATACACCGAACAGCAAAATTTGAGATGAGATGATCACTGTTTGCATGACAATTGGGCTCATTTTCAAAATAGAAAAAAGCATCTAAAAAGTGGCATAAAGCAGCATTTGGACGTTTTTCTCACAAAAACGTCCAAATCAGCATTTTTGAAACCTATTTTTAGATGTTTTTCTTTGAAGTCCATCAGATGTGCGTCCAAATTTCAAGGGTGCGTATCAGGGGCGTGTTCAGGGCGAGACTTGGGTGTTCCTGAGACTTAGACATTTTTCAGCCATAATGGAAGAAAACACTGCACGGGCCCGGTAAGAGGAAGGGGGGCCCGATGGAGGAGGGGAATGGCGGCGACGACCCCAAAAGGGGGCGGGGCACGGACGGAGGATGTCGGGAGGCGGAGCTCAGGTGACAGAGTAGTGAGGAAGGGAGGGGGGCAGGGGCTTCTAGAAGCTTGCTTTTTCGGGGTGGGGGGAGCGGCGGAAAGTGGGGAGGGGGCAGGGGCAGCTAGCATTTTGCTTTTTCGGGGGGGGGGAGCGGCGGAAAGTGGGGAGCAGCGGGGGGGCAAGGCCGTCCATACAGGACGCTCCTGATGAGCGCCCTTGCCCCCTCCCGATCCTTTGTTTTTGGATTTTGCTGACCGGGTAGCCACGTGTATGTGTTGTGGCTTTTTTGTTTGTTTGTTTTTACGTTTGCAGCATGCGCAGAGCAGCCAGCAAAATGCTTGGCTGCTCTGCGCATGATTTAGGGGCCGATTACCGATGTGTATTGTGATTCTTTGATACATTGTACGTTTGAATACCGATCTGAGCATGTGTGACTTTTTTTTTTGGTGCATTCTTCGTTTTTTAAAAATCGTTAGGGACTTTAACGATTTTGATTTTTTTACGTTTGGTTGATGCATCTGCCTCTTAGTGCCGGGATTCACACCTAATTTTAGGTGCAAAGAGTTACACTAACTAAACCCTGTTATAAATCCTCGCACCTACATTAGGCACAGATTTCCCTTATTCTATAACAGTGAGCATAAATTGCAGTAACACCCCTGATCCACCCATGATCCTCCCATGGCCATGTCCCCTTTTTGGAGCCATGTGTAAAATTTATGTGCAGAGCCTGGCATGTAAATATGAGCGTGTAAATTTCAATCAATCCCAATAAGCACCGATAATTGATTATCGGGTCCCAATTATCAGCACTAATTGGCTCATTTTTCAATTAAATTATGCACCTAAATTGGGCACACACCAAAATTTGCACATGCAATTATGAGCACCATATATAGAATTCAGGGGATAGTATCTGTGAACAGGAGAGTGGAGAATTTGTGTTGCTGTTACTGATGTTCAATTAATATTTTTTCATGTTGAGTTGTAAAGTGACAGAAATCCAAAAAAAATCTGCAGAAGCAGAGAACTCTATGATCCCACGAGGATACATAGGCAACAGGAAAAATTGGGAGATGGACCATGTGCTCCAAAGATAAGGAGACAATCTTGAATTCAGAAAATATTTATTGACAAAAGACTCGACACAAAGCTGTGTTTCGTCTGCAAGGCCTGCTTCAGGAGTCTTAATTTGAGAAAGTATGGATGAACTTGTGAATTCCAAATGTGAAGTACTTCTATATTGGTCGAGTAGTATGGTCTTGAAAAAGACCTTTTTATGATGAACAATGCGTACCTTCAAGTCTAGTTCTTCTGTCCATGGGTAAGATACTGGCGGTAATAAAACATTTGTAATTTTACCAATGGACAGATAAAGTGCTGTTCTACCTGATATGTTCATGTATTACACTAATTTTCTAGGGGAAAGTTATCCCACAGAGAGCACACACAGACACTCACATTTATGCCTGTTCTTTAGCACGCACAAATATCTGCTTTTATTTTTCACAATATGTGCATATTTTATAAAATACACACATAAATATTTAATTATGTTTGTTTTCTCTGTATACCATAGAGTTGCCCCAATTGCATAAACGTGAGGCTATCTGTGCATAGGTTTAATCTAATCTAATCTAATCTGAACATTTATATTCCACTTAACCTTGAATTGGCTCATGGCAAATCACAATAAGAAAGGGCACACATGGTCTATAGTCCCAAAAGTACAATTTAGATATAGCAATCAAAAAATCCATTACAATTAAACTTTAAGTAAATACCGATCAAATGAGAAAGTTTTGAGATTTTGTCTAAAGATGAGATAGTTGTCAAGTTCTCTGAGAGTTTGTGGGAGCTTATTCCATAGTTCAAGGCTTCTGCCCACTATAGATCTTAATCTAGTAATAGTTTTCTGGTACAATGAATTAGAAGGAATTCTTAATTGAATTTCCTGAGATGAACACAAAATTGTAGTTGAAGCCTACAGAGAAATGGATGGACAATGATATTCCAGTGCTAAATCATATACAATTTTATGAACAAATGATACAAGCTTAAACTCAATTCTAGCTTTTATAGGGAGCCAGTGAATCTTTTTAAAGAATGGGGTAGCATGTGTTTAAGAGAGGGAGGGCTTGGGAGGTAATTGAAAGGGACAAGAAAAGGCCATTTCTGCATATAAAATAATGATTTATAGAAACGCCTTTTAAAATTACACTCTTAAGGTCTACTAGAGCAAATAAAGCTTTCTACTGCTTATTAAATGTAGCCTATTAGGGCAAAACTCTCACAGTGCTTTTTGAATGTGTTTCTTCCACAAGTACTCCCGTGGATCTTTTTCTTATCCAGAACTTGCAAAGTTTTGCATAGCATGCTGTCTTTCAGAAAATTTGCACCTTTTTGTCATTCTTTTACCCAATCTTTACATCTCTTCCTAGCTAGGCCACTAACCACACATGTTTCACAAACAACCAATATAAAAAATGTGTCATAGCAGGTACCTCTAAAGGTTAAATCAGACTTAATATGTTTCTCGTGCATTGTGCTGACTCTCCAAAAGTGTCACTTACTCTCTGCTATAATCAGGCACACCCTTCCAAATCAGCTAAATTTTATTCCCAGGGAATTCAGGAGATTAATTAGCTATCTTACTGATGACTTTATTATATAAGAGTTTTAACACTGCCACTGCTGGTTGACCTCATTTAATTCTGCAATGTCATAATGGGACACAGTTGCACAAGGAAAGAACGTTTTCCGCACGAGCTTGCTCCATATGAGATATGTACATGATTCACACACTATAATGTAGTGTAAGAAACATATATTTTTCAGTACATGTTTGTGTGACGGATCCCTGTATGATTAAAGAGATTTTGCTTTAGCAGGGTAATTACAAGAAAATGGCCCTACAGATTTCTAACATTATCTGCTGGCTAACTTCCAAGAGTAGGAGTGTACCTCATTCATACATTTTATCATAGGTTTGCCCAACAGCTTCAGAACACACCTGTGATGTAGGTAGTCTAAGGTATGGTTTTCAAACTTTTGGCATGCAAATCTGGGACACCAGGGCTGGGCTGGGCAGGGCGGGACAGGGCAGGGCAGGGTGCCCCCTCCAGGCAACTTTCACCATAAAATTTATAATCTACTCAAAATATTTAATTTATTCATATCTTAACATAAATTCTTGACTATTCTTTTTTATCACAGCATATTTAGGATCCAGTACAAAATAGGCTTAGGCTGACAGGTATGTCTACTTAGAAGAGAATTAATTATGCACTGAAAAAGTCAAATCAGCTGAGAATATCCAGCTGGTCCGAACGTATATTTAGTGGGACATGCAGATAGGTCCCAGGACATTTTACTGGTGAATTATTATTATTCTCTATCAGACAACAAAATTGAAAAATTTCATATAGTATTTCCCACATATAAAGCATGTTTTAAATACGGAAAATGTCTGTTATAAAACTGTATAGGTGAATATGCACATACAAGTATGTGTGTCAACAAGGTAACATAGGGCTGCACAGGCGCCTACGTGCGCCCAACACACGCCAATTCGGAGCTACCACCCAGCTACCGCGTGGCCCAGGCGGTAATTTCATTTTTTATGTGCGCCCACTACGTGCACTGGAAAATATATTTTATTTTCCGGCACGCAGCGCTAACCGGGTGGTAATTGGCATTGTACACGCGCTGACGATTATCACCCGGTTAACGTGCGAGACCTTACCGCTAAGTGCATGGGTGGCGGTAAGGTCTCAGGCCCAAAATGGACGTGCGCCAATTTTCATTTTGACACACGTCCATTTTCGGCCCCCAAAAAAGGCCTTTTTTGCAGTTGCGCTGAAAAATGGATCTGCGCGCATCCAATACACGTGTCTACACCAGCACAGGCCACTTTTTGGCGCACCTTAGCAAAAGGACCCCACAGAAACTTAGTAAATGGTGACAGATAAACAATCCATCCAGTCTGCTCAACAGTCACAATTATTATCAATTCACTAGTAAAACAGGCCCGTTTCTGACACAAATGAAATGGACACTAGCAAGGTTTTCCTCGGAGTGTGTATGTTTGAGAGAGTATGTGTGAGATTGACTGTGTGTGAGAGAGAGAGAGTGAATGTGTGAGTGTGTGTGTGTGACAGAGAGAGAGTGAGACTGCTGGGTGTGAGTGTGTCTCCTTTGTTCCCCCTCCAGCCACCCAGCGATTCTCCTCTCTCCCCTGCTCCCCCTCCAGCCACCCAGCAATTCTACTTTTTCCCTTGCCCCCCTCCAGCCACCCACCAATGCTCTTCTCTCCCCTGCCCCCCCTCCAGCCACCCAGCGATTGTCCTATCTCCCCGCCCCCTCCAGCTACCCAGCGATTCTCCTTTTTCCCTTGCCCCCCCTCCAGCCACCCAGTGAATCTCCTCTCTCCCCTGCCCCCCCTCCAGCCACCCAGCGATTCTCCTCTCTCCCCTGCCCCCCCTCCATCCGCCCAATGATTCTCCTCTCTCCCCTGCCCCCCTCCAGCCACCCAGCGATTCTCCTCTCTCCCCTGCCCCCCCTCCAGTCACTCCTCCACTTTAATCTGCATATATTAAATTCCCCCCATGTGCTACAGAAAAGCACCGAGCACATCCATAATAAAACGCACCTCCAACATTCTGAAGCCGAGAAAGTGAAGCCTTCAAGCCTTGAAGCATTTGTGCGCTCTGTAAGGCTCCATCTCTTCAATTGACGACACGTAGTTCTGGAACGTTGCAGGAATGCTTCAAGGCTTCACTTTCTCGTCTTCAGAACATTAGAGGTGCATTTTATTAAATAGGATGATTAAACCAGCAATTAATCTAATATAATAATTTGCTCCTGCAACGTTCCAATGTGTCTCACTGCGTTCGTAACCATTTCCTGACGTCACTCTCCTGCAGTAGAAGCCTGCTTGCCTGACGTCTACCTCCCACCACTGCCTTCGTTTGCTTGCGCCGCCCAGCGATTCTCCTCTCTCCCCTGCCCCCCTCAAGCCACCCAGTGATTCTCCTCTCTCCCCTGCCCCCCCTCCAGCCACCCAGCGATTCTCCTCTCTCCCCTGATTACCTCCGTCGAAGCGGCCGCGTCATTGAAAGCCCTGCCCGTCTCTAGCCTTCCCTTCAAGTTCGTTCCCTCAGAGTCCTGCCTTCTAATGTCATTTCCTCTTTCCGCGAGGGCGGGACTCTGAGGGAACGAACTTGAAGGGAAGGCTAGAGACGGACAGAGCTTTCAATGAGGTAATCAGGGGAGAGAGGAAAATCGCTGGGTGGCTGGAAGGGGGGCAGGGGAGAGAGGAGAATCGCTTGGATGGTTCGGCAGTGGGCAGTTAAGGACATCCAAAATTGGATGTTTCTGTGAGTAAGATGTCTTTCTCATAGAAACATCCAATGTTGGATATCCTTAACTGCCCATTGCAGAAACGTCCAAAATTTGGACATCCTCAACTGCCCCGTTGCTATACCTCCAACACCACCTTGAAATTTGGCCGTGCTTGCAACTGATGGGAAAAATGGGAATTAATGTGGAAGGGAGTGCCCACACACTGTCTCACACACACACTCATTATATACCCTGATTTTTGGTAATGGTTCCCTTAACAACATAATTGCAATTAGATCATCATTTTCCTAGCGCCCGTTTCATTTCTTTCAGAAGCGGGCCTTTTTTTACTAGTGTGATATAAAATACTTGATCATTGTCTCTCTTTGGTATTTCTAGGACATAGACCATTGAAGTCGGCCGGCCTCAGTTCTAACTACTGAAGTTTCCGTCGAAGCCCAGTCCAGCCTATTCAAATCGGTCTTGTCAATTGTGGGACACAGATCGTAAAACTCTGCCCAACACTATCCCCATGTTCCATATTACTGGATTTTGTCAAAGTCCTCTCCAGACCATCCTAAACCAGATTGCCATATACGGGATTCAGACTGTTCAAGCCTGCCCAGCACCGGCCTTAGTTCTTCGCAGCTGGAGACATCATCTAAAGTACCATTCGACATGCAAACACATATACAACCATTTAAGTTTTGTTCTGTTTTTTTTTTTTTATATACCATTCATTTTCTAAATAGAGATCCTCTATGTTCATCCCACACATGTTTGAATTCTGTCAGTTTTTTTCTCCACCACCTCCTTCGGGTGGGCATTCCAGGCTTCATCCACTCTCTCCATGAAAAAGAATTTCCTGACATTACTCCTAAGCCTCCCATCCTGCAACTTCAATTTATGTCCTCTAGTTTTACCATTTTCCCTTCTCATGCATGCATGTTTTTACACAATTCCCCACAGATTCTATATGTGACACCCAGATTTACATACCCACATTTGCTCGTGCTCCCAAAATGTGTCTACTAAGTCGCGCTAGCGGCTGCCGAGTGCTGATGCCAGCACAGTCCATTCACTTTGAATGTGCTGTGTTGGCATAGCCATGCAGTAGCCACTAGCGCAGCTTAGTAAACGGGGGGGGGAGGGGGTAAATTAATAATGAGCTCAGAACCATAAATATTTGGGAGCTAATAACTAATTATTGAATTGGCACCCATTAGAATTTACGCACATCTGGCTGTGCACTATTCTATAAGGCGTGTGCCAAACTCCTATTGCATGGAATTCAAAAGGAGGCATGGCCGTGGGAGGAGCACAGGAGTGTCAGGGCCATTCCAAAAAGTTGAGCGTGTTGCTAGCAAACTGGTGCTTGCTGCTGCTTGGAAACAACCAACTCTGCCAGGTCTTCGGCAGATTTTGCAGAAGATGGACTATATTAATTTAATGTCTAAATTAACAGCTTTGCGCACTGGACACCTAATGCCGTATCATCGTATCTGAGACCCTTACGTACAATGGTCTTCTGGTCCCGGCCCTTGTATGTTGCTACAGTAACTGAGATACTAAAGTTTACTCTACGAATAAGGGAGAGCAGGGGGAGGGGGTGGGAGGAGGGGTGATAAAATAATTGTATTGGAGAAGTTGTCCAGCTGGATATTTTGTCATAATTTTTTCTTATGTTGCAAAAATTCAAAAATAATAATATAAAAAAAAAAGTTGTGCGTGTAGTTATAGAATACTGGGTCAGTGTGCCCAACTTGGGCGTCAGCAGTTACACCAGGTTTCAGCAGGCATAAGTATGGCACTAATTGGCATTAAGAGGAATTTCTATATAAGGTGCCTAAAAAAATCGGCACTGACTAAGCATATTCTATAATCGGCGCCTAGATTTAGGCACCAATTACAGAATAAGCTTAGTTGATATCTCAGCGCCTAAAAATGCCAATGAAAATGTGGTGTAAATTCTGGCATACACATTTATGTGCACTGGGCTATATTCTATAACTATGTGAGTAAATTTCAGAATGCCCACGAAACACCCATTTCCCTGCCCATAACCATGCCCCTTGTTGCCTGCACTCATTAGAAGTTCGGCACACTTCGTTACAGAATACGCTTAGCAAGTTGTGCACGTAAATGGTAATCGGTGCCAATTAGTGCTCATTATTGCTTGTTAGATGCTCTTATCAGCGCTCATGAGCTTGTTAAGCTTGTCAAGTTACACACATTGTTATAGAATCCATGCCATTTTGGCGCAGATCTCTATGCGCTCTATATAGAATCTGGGGGTAAATGTGATTCTATAAAGGTACACGCCCATTTTAGAATCACACTTAGCACCAATCTTTTCCAGTACCCATTTTTTAGTACAATTTATAGTATCCAGCCTTTCATGGATAGACATTTCCATGGGTGACTTATAGGCAGACGTAGAGCTGCAGAGTAAACGCATACTTTATAATATGCACCTTCCTCTGGGGAGAGTTCTTTTTTTTTTTATAAAGGTACATAGGTGCCCTGCTGCCTTTATAAAATAAAACACCACTCCAACATTATCCATACTTAAAAATGGAAACTTTCAACTCTAGTTAGTTAATTCTCTGCTAAATGCAGCTTTTAACAGCTTATTCAGTATTCTCACCATCAGTCCAGAGTTATACCAAATGTGCACCATGCAGAGTCCATCCAAAGACAGAGGTGACATTACTTTCAAATGTTATAACCTACCAGTATGTTTCTTATCTTCAATCCAAAACAATTCTCTCAAGTACTTGACATGATTGTGTTTGGAGCCAAATGCTCTACTTCTTGGAGGAATTCCTCAAATATCCACTGTAGTCAGAGCTTCAGTTAACTGAGTGATGGCCAGTCCTCCAAGAAGCATTACTTTAGATCGCCCTTCATCCAGTTTCCTCCTGCAAAAGTGCCTCTTCTCTCTGCGTCAGTTCCATCCCCTTCTCACCAATTTGGTAATCTGTTCCTGAGTCACTATCCCTGCTCTGTTCTTATACCCTTCCCCTTCCTCCCACCAGGGGCGTAGTCAGACCTCGCGGTGGGAGGGGGCAGAGCCCAAGGTGGGGGGCACATTTTTGTCTGCTGCCACCTCACCACCCTGCTGCTCCCCACCCACTGCCACAGCAAATATCTTGGCTGGCGGGGGTCCTCAACCCCCGCCAGCTGAAGCATTGTCCAGCGCCAGTCTCTGGCGCCAAAAGGACCATGCTGGATGGGAGGGGAAGACAGAGCAGGGAAGGCAACACGGCGGTGCTGGAGATCGGCGCTGGACAAGGCTTCAGCTGGAGGGGGTTGGGGACTCCCGCCAGCAAAACCAGGGGTCCAGAAGAAATTTAGGGGGCCCAGGCCCCCGTGGCCCCACATAACTACACCACTGCCTCCCACTCCAGTTTAATCCTCCTTGCCCAGTTCCAGTGCTGTTCAAAGTACTAGGTCAATGTACTTAAGTAAAACAAAAATAAATGTATATTTTAATACTTAAGTAAAAGTACAGTGAAGAACACATTAAAAAATTTGACTTAAGTGGAAGTAAAAAAAAGTTATTGCTTAATATAAAAATGTTTAAGTAAAAAGTTAAAAGATTACTGCAAATACAATGAATGCCCCTATTCCATCTCATCATCCCCTGACCCATTGCCCCTCATTCTGCCCTTCTTCCTCTCACCAGATCTACTACCCTTCCTCTAGTCACCCCCTCCCCCATGATTCCATTACCCCTGGTAATTCTACAGCTCATCTGCCTCTTCTCTGTTTGGGGCCTGGGTCTGCTGCCATCTTCCCCCCACCTGCACTCCCACCCAGTCCAAAAATTGTGTTAGAAAATAATTGCTTTCCAAGCCCTGCACCTTTTTGTTAAATGAAAGTCCCCCCTCCCCTGCAGCACCCATGTCCTGTCTCCTGCTCAACAATACCTACTGGACAATGCCTTGTGGTCCACTTGGAGGGAAGGAGTGATCCCTGGCCATTCATGTCTTAGCAGCACTATTTTACAAAATGTCACCACCTGCCCCTAGCAGTAGTCATGTGGTACTACCACTAGAGCTTAATCCCAACATGGTACTAGGACTAATTACGTTACATTACATTACATATGACATTTATAGCCCATTACCTCAAGAGTTCATAGCAGTTTACATCAAGAACAACTGAGCATTCTCAGGATAAATTACAAACAAAGGGGCGAGGGCCCTGTTTACTAAGCTGCGCTAGCGGTTTTAGCGTGTGCTAAAAATTAGACGCACTAACGCTAAAGACACCATAGGAATTCCACCATCTTGCACTGCTGCTCTAAAGCAAGCAAATTGCCTCTCTCATCGCATTCGCATCGGCCCTTCCGTCACTGTGTCCCGCCCTCTGATGTAACTTCCTATTTCCACGAGGGCGGGACACAGTGACAGAAGGGCCGATGCGAACGCGATGAGGGAGGCAATTTGCTTGCTTTAGAGCAGCAGTGCCGAGCAGAGCAGACGTCAGGCGCTTCACAGATTTTTTTTTTTCTTAAGGCTGGGTCAGGTGCCAGGTGGCAGGGGAAGAAGAGGGTCGTGTCCATCGGCGGAGCTGGTAGGCTGGTGGGGACTGGGTCGGGGAGGGGGGCTCAGATGGGAGAAGGGGTCTGGGTGGGGTGGGCTCAGATGGGAGAAGGGGGCAGGAGGGAGAATGGGTCTGGGGCTGAAAAGGGGGGGCCCTAATGCATGTGGATGAAGGGAACTTGGGGCTGAAAAGGAGGGTAGGTGGGATAAGGGGACTTGTACTGGAACTGGGGGCTGAAAAGGGGCAGGGAGAAGTGGCTGGGGCTGAAGCTACGGACTCGTGGGAGAAAAGGGGCTGGGACTGAAACTGGGGACTGGTGGAATAGTGGGGTTGAAACTGGGGGCTGAAAAGGAGGGACAGGTGGGAGATGTAGGCTGGGGCTGGAACTAGGGGCAGGTGGGATAATGGGGCTGGAACTGAAGGCTGAAAAGAAGAGCCAGCGAGAGGGAGGGCAGACCCTGGATGGATGGGAGAGGGAGGGGAAATGGTGGATTGAAGGGGCAGAGAGAAAGGGTAGACAGTGGATGGAAGGGACGGCAGAGAGGGCAGACACTGGATGGCAGAGAGAGAGCGAAGACAGATGCTGGATGGAAGGAAGACAGTGAAAAGAAGATGAGGAAAGCAGAAACCAGAGACAACAAACTGTAAATAACATATATATTTTTATTTTTTTGCTTTAGGATAAAGTAGTGTTGTAGATGTCAGGCATTTACCTGTTTTATGAATACAGCTTAATCAGGCATTGCATTTCTTACAAAGCAAAGTTTGAAGGATATGTGCCATTGACATGTTTGCCTTATAGCAGTCATATTTGGTCAAGTTTAAGATATGTCGGTGTTCCATGAACCAGATATGTGGTTTGTGTTAATGCAGGAGAGCTGTTGCACAGACTGTTTACTTAGAAATCCATCATCAAGTGCACTCTAAGGCATTATTAGAGTATTCCAAGAAACACTACTCACACCTAGTGCTCACCCATATTAGCTCTGGGCCCACCCAAAATGTCAGGTCTGGCTACGCCACTGCTCTTGAGACTGGTAAGGACACTGGAAAGCAGACTGGAAACCGGACTGCTGAGGCAGGGCTGGAGACATGAACACAGGGTCAGGCTGAAAATGGAACATGGAGGCTACACTGGAGGCAGGAACACAGAGACTGGACTGGAAGCAGGACCACAGGGGCTGGACTGGAGGCAGGATGCTGGAGGCTGGGCTGGAGACATAATGCTCAAGTTGGGCCACGCTAAGCAGGAAGCAGCAGTTGAGAAGGCACTGGAAGCTGGGCCTCATCACCGTAAATGGGCCGGAAGTGCCTGATGTCAGCAGGAAGCACCCAGCCCAATTCCCACCACGGGACATCAAGGGTTCCACTGGTGCATGTACATGCTGTAGACTGCTGGCGGGAGGAATATATGCTTGATTGCGCAAGAGATGGTGTTGTTGTGGCCTGAGGGTGAGTCGGGATGTAGGTGGGAGCACGGCCCAGGGCCATGACATATGGGGGTGGAGGGGAAGAAGAGATGCTGTATGGAGGGGAAGACAGGCTTGAAAGGGAGAAATGTTGGATATAGGGGTGAAGGGAAGGGAGAGATGGTGCATGGGGGAGAGAGGGAGAAGAGAGGGAGAAATGTTGGACATGATAGTGGAGGGGAGGAAGGGAGAGATGCTGCATGGGACTCAGGGCACAAGGGAGGGAGAGAGAGAGATGGTGGACAGTGGGAGAGAGGCAGATATGTTGGAAATGGCGGAGGAAGGGAGAGAATGCTCCATGGAGGGAGGGGAAAGAGAGATGTTGGGATTTGGGGTATAAGGGTAGGAGAAAGATAAATGGTGAACCATGGGAGAGAGGGAGAGATGTAGAACATGAGGTTGGATGAAAGGCAGGGAAAGATACACAGGAGGAAGAGAGGGGAGAGAGGAAGTTGTTAGATCCAGGAGCAGATGGAAGTTATGGAAAGATGCTGGACAACGGATGTGAGGGAGGGAGAGAGAGGGAGAAATTCTGGACCATGGGGGACAAGGCAGGATGGAAGAGAGAAGGTACAGGGCTATGATGGTGGGGAGAGAAGAAAGAGGTAGCAGATGCTAAGCAAGAAGGGTGGAGAGAGGAAGATGCTGTGAATGGTGGAACCAGTGAGAGGGGCCAGGAGGGTGAGGAGGTGAATGGCAAGGAAATGGATGAGAGGATAGTGAACAAAAGAACAGAAGAATAGCCATACTGAGTCAGACCAGTGGTCCCTCTAACCCAGTATCCTGTTTCAACAGTGGTCAATCCAGGTCTCAAGTACCTGGCAGAAACTCAAATAAATGAGTGTGAAAAATCAATTCACTTTTACCCATTCTACGCCATTCAGGATTTTGTAGACTTCAATCAAATCTCCCCTCAGCCATCTGTTTTCCAAGCTGAAGAGGCCTAACCTCTCCTCAGCCATCTGTTTTCCAAGCTGAAAAGGCCTAACCTCTTTACCCTTTCCTCATATTCCCTACCTTTAGTTTTATGCTAAATGTTAATTCATTGCTAAATTTTGTTATGGTTTCATGGAAACTGTTGTTGTACTAGAGAATGACACGGGGACAAAGTTTGTCCCCGTCCTTGCCCCATCGGTGCTGTCTCCACCCCGTCAGTGCTGTCTCCGTCCCCACCCCATCCCTGCAGGTTTTGTCTCCATCCCCGCAGGCCCTGTCTCCATCCCATCCCCATAGGTTCTGTCCCTCTCCCATCCCCATGGGCTCTGTCCTTATCTGTAGAAGCCTCGAACAATTATGATTTTGTATTTAAATATTTTTATTAAAGTATAAAAAGGAACAAATGCTGTGCAACTGTTGTGTACAAATTACAAACAGAAAACAGTAATAACAGCGAGCAGCTATAATAACTTTCCTCACCACCACCCTATA
This sequence comes from Microcaecilia unicolor, assembly GCF_901765095.1. Classification (NCBI taxonomy): domain Eukaryota; kingdom Metazoa; phylum Chordata; class Amphibia; order Gymnophiona; family Siphonopidae; genus Microcaecilia; species Microcaecilia unicolor. The sequence continues at coordinate 435,685,123 of NC_044033.1, forward strand.
CCCTTCCAACCCCAACAATAGCTGATTTCTACTACCCCAAGGAATCCTAATCCACCCTGTTAAAATGTCCAGGGGTACATAATACAACCCATTCTGTATGCCCTAGAGGGCAGATATATGCCCTATGAAGCACTGTTATGATTTTTTAATCTGAAGTCATTAACAATCTCAAGATTCAGTCTAGCTCTCCTGTCTTCCACAGTCCTTCCTGCAATAGATGTCTTCTTAGAAGATGTGCTGGTAGCAGGATGTACCGGATCCACCATGCAAATTTTGGTAGTTGTGGCCAGCATGTTTGCTTGTTTTTCCAAAAAAATCAAAATATAATTTCCCTCATCACTCAAACATAAATGACAGTCCATTAATAGGCTTCAAAGTAGAAAATGACACGGGGGACAACTTTATCCCCATTCCTGTGGGGTCTATCCCTACCCCATCCCTGTGGGATCTGTCCCTGTCCCTGGCCCGTCCCCATGAGATATGACCCTGCCTCGTTCCCGCAAGTTCTGTCCCCATCCCCGTGGTTGCTAAGGGTCCCCGTCTCTGTGTCATTCTCTATGTTGTAGTATTCATTCCCCCCCCCTCCCCTATTTTGTTTGTCTAAGTCTTTAAATTTATGTTAATTGTTCCATGTTTTGTACATTGCTGAGATACGGCTATGGTTGTGAACACACAAATAAAAACATGATGTCTTGGTTGTGATGGTGGTGGTGGGGGCAGATTGGAGGTGTGAAGGTTTATTGAGAGGGGGTGTAAGGCTGAAGGTTGGCCCTGTCTGGATCCCATGAAGGCCAGAATCCCTTTATCATAGATATCACTTATCAATAAGAATTTCTCATGATCTGAATACCCACTAATACAATTATCCTCTGGGATCACATCCAACTTCAATTCACACATGCTTATTAAAGGAGATAGAACAGTCTCATATGGTAGAACAGGCCATAATTTAACTAGTCTCAGAGCTACTTGTAGTATGTGTTTTCCCACAATTTCTTGCTGTGTTTAGTAATCTCTCAGACTCTGAGAAGATACATAAAAAAATGAAAAAGGATACAAATAAGGCATCAAGGCTGGTTTGTTACCATCATATTATACTGACTGTTCATGCAGATAATGTAAGAACAGCAGAGAGATTTTACTGGAGTCAAAGAAAATGGGCATAGTGGAGAATTCATGTTGGGTAACATATTATTGTATTGCCTGTCCTCTGTAATTTCTCTACAAAAGAGAGACAGCATAATCACCTACTTTTTATTTTTTTTCCCAGAACAATTTCTTGGTAAATCCAGATGATGCTAACAGACTTTCAAGCAGGGAGAGGTAGGAACAAGGCAGCTGTGTCTGTGTGCAAAGACAGAGAAAGTGTCTGAGCCAGAGGGATTTATCTTCATGCCTGCTTTGCTTCTTGCTGCACTTATGTGACTGTTCTCACAATCTCCTGTCTCAGTCTGTGCAGAGTGGACATACCAAATGGCAGCACCAACCCTGCCTTCTGATACAGTGACAGAGAGGAGGAAGCAGAAAATATAATGGCAATTAAACAATCAGAGCAGAGGACTAGACCAGTGGTTAGAGGAATGGACAGAAACAGGGAAGCTGAGCTTCACATCCTGGCCCTCCTACTGATGCCCCTTGTTACCTTGGGCAAATTATTTAACCCTCCATTGCCTCAGTTACATACTTAGACCCTCATTTACTAACCTGTATTAATGTGTAAGTGCATGTGAAGCAGGTAATTTTATAGTCATTTTCATATATATATGCCAATATATGTGTGTATAATGCCCCTTATAAAATTATAAGCATTAAAGTATGTGTGATAGCAAGATCACACGTACCTGATGCATTTGGTGTAAACATGTTCTGGGGAGGAGTTTGGGTGGAACAGGGCCAGTCATAATGGACCAAATTCATCAAATGGTGCCCAAATTTGGGCACTGGAAAGATTTGGTGCAGAGCACTGTTCTGTAAAGGGAGCTCTGACTTGAACATTCTTCATAGAATAGTACTTAGAGACCATTCCTACACCCAAATTTGAGAGCTGGTATTTACGCCAACTGAAACCTGGTGTAAATGCCAGCGCCCAACGTTTGGCATTTGGGCGCGAGAATGACGCTATCCTATAACTCCATGCACAATTTTTTGGAATGCCCCTGCCCCTCACACCCCATTTTGAGTTGCGCACTAGGGGATTTAGATGCACAGGGTTATAGAATAGCGCTCAGGAAGATGTATACACAAATTTTTAATAATGCCAATTTTTATATTGATTGGGGTTTTTTTTTGTTATTTTATTTTAGTTAGTGCAGTAATGTAACATCAGTGTGAAGAATTGTATTTTGATTTTATGTATGTATATCTTGTAAACCGCTGAGAACGTTTGGACTTTATGGTATAAAAATTGTTAAATAAATAACTGCAAAACTTGATGTTAACATCAATTTATTGAAATTAACTGGCTCATAAGCCAATTAATTTGTACACGCATCTTTGATCAGTGCCTATATTTCAGTGCCTCATTTTGGGTGCCATATATAGAACACCAGAGTTCTATGCATTGGGCCCTCAGTGGTGTATCTCAGGAATCATCTAAAAATGTCTGTCCAGTGCAGCTTATTGTAATGCATTGATTGGGTGAAGGGGTGGGGGAGCATGTACAAACAATAAATTGATATTGATACTTGTACTGGCTGTTGTGCGCCCACACAATGTAGGATTCTCTGTACATAGGGGTTTGTGGGGCTGGAGTAGCTCTCCAAAACCACCAAAAACTTATTGTACCCACATATAGATGACACTTTCAGGCATAAGGGCTATTGAAGTAGTGTACAACAGGTTTTTGGTGGGTTTTGGAAGGCTCACACTTTCCACCACAAGTGTGACAGAGTGGAATATGAGCCTGGGTCCCCTTCTCTACAGTGTACTGCACCGAACGCTCGGCTACTCCAGGTAGCCTAGTGTTCTGCTTGCTACTTTAATAGGACTGACAATAACATCTGAAGCTGTCATAGATCCTGGTATACTGATTCTTTCACATCTTTGGGTGGTGGAAGGGGATCAGTGACTGCTGGGGGAGTAAGGGAGGTCATGTCTTAATCTCTCCAGTGGTCATCAGTATGGTTTCACCATACTATATAAGGGGGTAATGGTGAGATGTATAATTGGGACCTTTTATGTGAAGTCCACTGCAGTGCCCCCAAGGATGCCCCACTGCTCTGCTGGGATGTCTGTGTGGCCAGTCTACTAAGAATGCTGGCCCCCATATGTCCCAATGGTTTGTTTATGTGAATTTTGCCCTTGGATATTTTTTTTTTTTTTTAATGTTCCAAAAAGACAGATGCACTGAACACAAAAATATCTAGTAAATGGTAGACACTTTTCTGGTTTGAAAATTGCTATGTTCACCACTTGATTTTTGGATGTTTTCAGCAAAACATCCAAAATCGGATTTAGAAGTCATATCAAAAATGACCTTCCACGTTACCAAACATTAATGCCCCTCTTTACTAAAGTGTCAGCTTTGCCGCATAGCAGCCGCTAGCGTGGCTTAGTAAATGGGGGGGGGGGGGGGACAGGCAAAAAACTATAGGACCACACATTCAAAAACAATCTGAGTTCCTAAATTTGTGCCCTATTTTCAGTTAATCTTAGGAGCCTAAGTTTCAGCCAAAAAATCATCATAATTTAGGAGTTAAAATGTTATGCTTATGGGATCCAAGATGGCCGCTCTCAGCTAGCTCTGTCGATATCTCTCTGGATTTACTTCTACAATGCTGAAACAGAATGATAGCCAGAAGCAGAGCACAGTTTGGTCCTCTGCATCAACCACCATTGTGTCAGGTCTGATTAATTCCTATGTCCAGAGACCTAGAACTTTGAAAGTTCCAGTGCAGACCCTGCTGGAGGAAGCTCAAGTAACTGGAGGCTTGGAGAGCTCCTTGGAGCAGTAGGAAATCACTTTGAGCCTGGACAATAGGCTACCACCTCCTCAGTTGATGGCATCAAGTTCTTCGATACATGAAGCACACGTTCTAGAAACCAAACTTAGGAGGTTGCTCTGAAGAGCAACGTGCTACCTGGGCCTAGTTGCCTAGCTGGAGTCACTGAGGGTGAATAGACCAGCAGGAGAGGAGTCCACAGCCAGAGGAGAAGCAGGAAATGGAGGTATTAGAGAGACTCTCCATTAAACACAGTTATTGCCAAAGTCACTGTTAAACCTCAGGAACTGCCATTGGAGTTGATATGGATTTCCATTTCTGATTTGGTGAAAACTATTACCCCAGTGACAAAGAACTTAACTCCACGATTAACTGTTGTTGAGAACAAAGTTTCTCTACTGAGAAGAGCTTGGGAGAGTGAAATCTGAAGTAGGGCAACAGCAAGGTATTGTTGAAAATCAAGTTATTGAATGCATTGACAGTGCAAACTACCTGTACAACCCCTCCCCCCTGCTTTTTACAAAGCAACGCTAGCGGCTGCCGATGCGGTAATGCTGACAGCCCATTCAAAGCGAATTACCACATGGCTTTGTAAAAGGGGGGGGGGGGGATAACTGATTTAAATATATTGCAACAGAAAAAATGAGAAATATAGAGAATTGTCTTAGAAGTGTTAATCTTACAGTAATAAATATGCCAATTATATTGGGTACTTCTGCAATATGGAACTTATTACTAAATTTATTATGGTGAACTTGAAGGTACCCAGAGAAGAAATACCTACAATTTTGAAGGCATAGTATTTGCCCTATCAAAAGCATGAAAGAATATCTAATGAAATGAATTGATTTACTTTAAATTTGAGAACCTGGTGTGACTAATAACGAGCAGACTGTGATATTGACTTTGTTGATATCTAGAGCCCAAGATTTGTTTCTTTCTTACTTCTTCAGATCAAAAGACCAAATTTTTGAAGGAAATAAAGTCTGGTTTCATTTAGATGTTTTTTTTTTTTTTGTTACATTTGTACCCCACGCTTTCCCACTCATGGCAGGCTCAATGCGGCTTACATGGGGCAATGGAGGGTTAAGTGACTTGCCCAGAGTCACAAGGAGCTGCCCGTGCCTGAAGTGAGAATTGAACTCAGTCCCCCAGGACCAAAGTCCACCACCCTAACCACTAGGCCACTCCTCAGGACACTCAGAAAAAGTAAAGGCAATTTTTTATTGCTTAGGCCTTATGTATTGCAGTTGGGAGCCACTTTTTTTCTGAAGTATCCCTGCAAGTGTATTGTCCAGTTTCAGTCTCATTAACATATTTTTGGGAACTTAAATGTCCTTTTACAAAGGCGCGCTAGCGTTTTTAGTGCATGCTAAATACTAGAGACACTCATAGGAATATATGGGTGTCTCTAGCATTTAACGCATGCATATTTAACGCACGTGCTAAAAACGCTACCATGCTTTTAGACATTTGACTTCATTTAGTTTATATTTTATGCATTACATTATTATCATTATTATTATTTTAGTTATTAAAGGGTATTTTTCCTTCTGTGTAAAAGGCTACTCTGTACAAGAGTTTATCTTGATTTGTAAACTGCAAACATAAATAAAAAGTTTCTTAAAAGGTTATGCTATTATTTTGCCTAGATTTATCAGTCTAGTGTTGAAAATCAGTGTGAAGTTCCTTTCCTCCTGTCCTAAGTCCACCCCTGTGGCCACTCAGGGGTCAATATTCAAAGCAGTTTAGCCAGCCAGAAACAGCTCCTGGCCAGCTAAATCACTTGAAACAGCAAGGCAGACAATCCACAAACTCCAACATGGAAAACAAGACAGCAGATCGATAGTTGATGTAGACAAGCTTTATTTATAGATTTAAAATGGATATATTGCCCGACACAGGCCTTGTTTCGCCCAGCAGGGCTGTGTCAGGGGCTATACAATAATAAACAAATAGAGTTACAAATATATGTAAATATATATATATATTTAAAAAATACATTAAAAGTAATAATAAAAATCAGATGGGAATAACAAGTATATACAAGTAATTCTTACATTAGCATGTTAGTTTACTTTTACAGTTTTTATCTCTTTGATGTGTCACCATTGGTTAAAGAGACTTGATTGTTTCATTTACTATATATATATATATATATATATATATATATATATATATATATATATATATATTTATATGTCTATCTTTTATGTACTGATACTTATTAAATTTGTTTATATAATGATTTATTTTATTTATATATGTACATACACTTTTAATTAAACTTTTCTGTATATGTTTAAATAATCATTAATGTATGTTTTTACCTTGATGGATTGAGACAATTTTTATTTGATATTTATTATAATTGACTGACTGTATATTTATGATTTTTTATATATTCATTTACACTGGGAGCATATGTTTTAATTACCTGTTTATTTATTCACATATCTATACTTTTTGTAGTCCAAGGTTGGTATGATTTATACTTTATGTCATGGCATTTCTACATTTTCGGCTGGCCTTTTTTCACATCATTTTGTTATTCCCATATGATTTTTATTATTACTTTTAATGTGTTTTTAAAAATATATATACAAATATATATTTATTTATATTTGTAACTCTATTTGTTTATTATTGTATAGCCTCTGACGCAGCCTTGCTGGGCAAAACACAGCCTGTGTTGGGCAATATATCATTTTAAATCTATTAATAAAGCTTGTCTTCATCAACTACATCTAGTCCAATTCATGCCACAAAATAGCCCAAAAATAGCCCAACAGTTTTGACACCAAAAAACCATGGTAAAAAGCTATGTAAAGGGACTACAACCAACAAAGAATCCAGGATAATATACTGAAGCTTAGAAAGGACAAAAAGGCCAGGTTGATCCCAATGGATGGCAGAGGAGTCACGTCTAGACAAAGGTGAGCTAGAATCTAGCTCTGAAAAAAGCCCTTGGGCCAGAACTGAAAGAACCAGAACCTGGGGGTGATCCTGAAAAGGACCCTTGGGGGCATGCCCAGTAGAAAAGAGATGAGGTGGCCCTGAAATGAGCCCATGGGGCAGGCCTGGCAAACCAGACCTGGGGTGGCCCTGTAAAGAGCCCTTGGGGGCAGGTCTGGCAGACCAGGGCCTGGGGTAGATCAGGAACACAATGGCAGGACTGGAACAGGAATGGAGTGGAGGAGTGGCCTAGTGGTTAGGGTGGTGGACTTTGGTCCTGAGGAACTGAGTTCGATTCCCACTTCAGGCACAGGCAGCTCCTTGTGACTCTGGGCAAGTCACTTAACCCTCCATTGCCTCAGGTACAAATAAGTACCTGTATACAATATGTAAGCCGCATTGAGCCTGCCATGAGTGGGAAAGCGCAGGGTACAAATGTAAGAAAAATAAATGCTGAGGCAGGACAAGAACAGGAACACTGAGGCAGTGTGCAAATAGTAACAAATAATTGTACGCAAAACAGATAGAATCCCAGTGTCTGTCAGCAAGCTGCAAAATACTCCTTGGGTATAGAGTAATCCTCATCACTCGTATAAATATGTGTGTTGAATTTACTCACCATCAGAGTAAACTCATTTGAGCCTCATATAGCTGCGAATGAGCAACAAGGCTTCTAGAGTGCCTTGATGCATCCTGTTTCTCAGTTTTGTTTTGATGAGGTTCATATGAGAACAAGTTCTTTCAACGGCTGCATTGCTGAAAGGTACAGCCAACATACATAGCGCAAAATGCCTCAGCTGAAGGAAATCATGATCTCTTGAAGTAGGGTTACCATATGGCTCTAGAAAAAGGAGGGCAGATTGAGCCAGTCTGGGTTTTACTTCCATTGCTTTCAATGGAAGCAAAACCTGGACTGGATCAATGTGTCCTCCTTTTTCTGGAGCCATATGGTAACCCTATCTTGAAGCATCTGTGTGATTTGCTACAGTCACCCAAATCTGCTCGACGTCATTGTCACTAAAGGTTGGCTACAACAATGTGCTGATTCGCATCCACTGTTGCTCCAGATCTCCCAGATTCCCCTTATACAGAGGTAAAAATGATAACTTTGACAGTTGAGGTTTCTGGGCTCCAAGGACAACAGATGGAGAAAGATCTGCCCGAGACTAGCTGCTGTAGATTTCCCCGTAGTCTCTGATGCATTTCCTTCAGAAGCTCAAATAGGTAATCCCGACAGCTCTCTTTTATTTTAGTAAAAGGGACATGAATTCCTTAATGTCTAGGAAAATTATTCAACGATTTTCTCTTTCTCTCTCATTCTGAAGGGCACAAACAGGGATTTGACTTTCTTCTAAGAGCAGCTCCATATTCACACTTACACCACAGGAAGGCCTTTTTTTGTCATAAGCTCAATATTGTTAGCTTTATGGAGGGGACAGAAAAGATGTAAAAGCAATTTTGGGTAATCTATGAAAATGAAGAAAATGACTTAAATGGCCATGGGATCATTTTATGCAACAACAATCTGTGTTATAGATAGAGAATACCACAAGATATGTACCAGTGATTTGTGGTATCAAATTATGGAAGAATAAGCAGACAAAAAGCTGAAAATGACTGAGATGTTGAGAAAGGCATGATATCACTGCAGGATGCTGAGAAAGTGCAGTGCAGTTGTTACTCATCACGAAGAAGGAATTATCTAGAGATGAGAACAGCACAAGAATTAGAATTGGAGCCCTCGGTTATCAGTTTCAGCTATAACTATGGCTTTCACTCTGCTGAATTAAAAAAAAAAAAAAGACATCTAGTTTCTCAGGGGGAGAAGAGGACTGAATACAAGTTCCAAGTCCTCACCCTGATTCTCTCTGGGTCCGTGAAGAGAGTGCCATCTACCTAGTAAACATGCCATCTGTTTTTTTTGTACCACCTTCTGTTGTCCAATCTATAAAAGAAATGTGAGTCTATCTTATTCAAGAACTGGACTCATGACCTTACATATACCCTTCAGTCTTGCCACTCCTCAAGGGCACAGAAGGTATACTCAAGGCATTTAACCGTATCCTAGATATCAGAGAGGCAGGCTTCAATTCGAGCATGTCCCCAAGGGTACCTCAATATTTCAGCACCCCCTCCTTGATTGCAACTAGTATACTCTTGACAAGCACTAAAAGGCAGATCTTCCATACATCCCACCCAGAGGCGTAGCCAGGTTTTGATCTCAGGGGGAGCAGGCTTTTATAAAACAGGCGCCAGTTGGTGTCAGCTAGACAGCAGTGTCTGTGCTGTTGCTCAGGGGCTGTGGCGGGCAATGATTAATACTACAGGCTGTCTCTGTAGCATCCTGCCTACAAGGAAACAGCAAGTTACAGCAGTAGGCAGGATACAGAAGAGGCCCTGGACTGGCCAAAGCAGGCAACCTGTCTTCTTAACTTCAAATAGTAAATTTAAAACAAATCGGAGAAAATGTTTCTTCACCCAAAGCGTAATTAAACTCTGGAATTCGTTGCCCCTGCAAAAAGACACCCACAACCTATACTGAAAACTTACCACACCAAAATAGCCCTAACCCACCTATGAAAAGACAATGCTATAAATATTACAGTGGGACCTAGAGAAGTGTTTCACAGATGCTTGTGACCTGGGTTGGCCACTTTGGAAACAGGATACTGGGCTAGATGGATCATTGGTCTGACCCAGTATGGCTACTCTTATGTTATATAGACAAGGGTATGTTCATGTTCTGCATGTGTGACTGACGTGAAGGATTCTGCCAGCATGTAGTATCTGTGTAGGAATGTGTAACAATGCATCTTGTTCCAGTTTCCCAATAATAGGTATATTGGTGCTCCACAGCCCAGTGTAATATATATATCTGTCTTCTGATAGGTGGGTTAGGGCTGTTATGGTGTGGTAAGTTTTGTGTTCTAGGGCAGTCCTGGAGTACCCCCTTGCCATTCAGGTTTTCAGGCTATCCACAATGAATCTGCATGAAAAAGATTTGCATGTAATGGAGGCTTTTTTTTTAAAAGGATCTTAGAACAGAGAATTTGTGCATAAAATAGAACAAAGTAACAGGTCCAAATCTTAAGGTTATAGGTTAACTTACAGTCCTTGTTACAAGCTTAGGAGCCAACTTTTCAAAATGATTGGGGGTGCTGAAATTTATTTTTTTTTTTTTTACAAGCAGTGCGTTCCCCCCCCCCCCCCAATACCTTAAAATTCTGTCTACTGCAGTCTTCACCTGGGCAGTGGCAGCACCGCTCATAGGCTGCCTGCAACCCGCACCAGGACTTCTTCCCTGAACAGTCCCACCCCTCAGTCCCCCTATACTGTGCAAATATAAAGAGATGCAAATTTCAAAAACTGACATATTTCAATCACTATACTATAGGTTAACAAATACAACAAAAAATGGAAAATATATCATTTTAGTGGACTAAATACATTTTTCAATTAGCTTTCAAAGGCCAAAACCTCTTTCCTCAGGTCAGGACAGTTAGAGGGGTGGAGGATACAGGGCCGTGCAAAAGTCTTCACACCCTTGTAAATATTTTACTGTTGTCTAAAAAAAACATATTTAATTCAAAATGCATTAAACTATCAGCTTGTTTTAACTGATTTATGTGACATCAAAATATGAAATCAAAAAGCCTTGACTAGTTAAAACTAATTTTACCCGAGTGAACGGCAGTGAAACAAGAAGAGTACAGCTGGCTCCGTCTTCAGCTTCTCCTTCCCTCTCAGCTCAGCTGTGGTCCCGCCCTCATTTCCTGTTTATGCAAGGGCGGGACGCTGAGAGGGAAGGAGAAGCTGAAGACAGAGCCAGCTGTACTCTTCTTGTTTCACTGCCGTTCATAGGCGGTGGGTGGCCCAACTGTTTGGGGAGGCTAAAGGGGGCGGGGTTAGGGGTGGGGCCAGGGGTGGAGCTTAAATCCATAATTGTCTGATCACACACAGAAAAAAAAAAAATAAATGTCACAATTAATACCTTTTATTAAATTTAGATATTAGCTATGTATCATATGTCAAAGAATAAAGTGGTTGCTCAAAGCATATACTAACCACAATCGCTCAACTGCAAATCACTATGCACAACTTTGTGCAAAAACACACTCTGAACTTTACTGTACCATAAATATTACACTGGGCAGAACCTAATACACCAATATACCACCCATACGGAAAATGCAGACCGTCAACAATATTGAAACAAGGGATCATAATATCACAATTCTCATGTAGAGCCACAAAACATCCTAATTTATGTTTAATGTGGGATAAAATGTCATAAATAAGTAAATCAACTTTTAATGTTGAACACCTAATTCTCAAAGTGGACATATTCCAAACACTATAATGAAAATAAAATGATCTTTTCTACCTTTGTTGTCTGGTGACTTTGTTTTTCTGATTGTGCTGGCCCAGTATCCGATTCTGCTGCTATCTGTCCTCTTAACTCCGTTTCCAGGGCATCCTTTCCATTTATTTGTTTACTTTCCGCCTTTCTTCTTCATTTCTTGTCCTACATCCGTAAGTAAAAGCTGGGTCCTCCGCAAACTTGACTGTCCAGTGGATCCAGCTTTTGCCTATTTTCTTCATCCATGTGCAGTTTTTCTACTCTCTTCCTTTTCTGATATCTCATCTCCTTCCTCACTCCTCCCTCCCCCTCCATGTCCAGCAACCCTCCTCTCCCCCCCTACCCTCCCCTCCCCTCCATCTACCCATATCCAGCAACTCTCCTCTCCCCTGCCCTCTCCTCTCCCCTTCTTCCACCATGTCCAGCAACCCTCCTCTCCCCTTCCCTCCATCCAGCAACCTTCCTCGCCCCTTCTTCCACCATGTCCAGCAACCCTCCTCTCCCCTTCCCTCCATCCAGCAACCCTCCTCTCTCCTTCTTCCACCATGTCCAGCAACCCTCCTCTCCCCTTCTTCCACCATGTCCAGCAACCCTCCTCTCGTCTTCCCTCCATCCAGCAACCCTCCTCTCCCCTTCTTCCACCATGTCCAGCAACCCTCCTCTCCCCTTCCCTCCATCCAGCAACCCTCCTCTCCCCTGCCCTCTCCTCTCCCCTTCTTCCACCATGTCCAGCAACCCTCCTCTCCCCTTCCCTCCATCCAGCAACCCTCCTCTCCCCTTCTTCCACCATGTCCAGCAACCCTCCTCTCCCCTTCCCTCCATCCAGCAACCCTCCTCTCCCCTGCCCTCTCCTCTCCCCTTCTTCCACCATGTCCAGCAACCCTCCTCTCCCCTTCCCTCCATCCAGCAACCCTCCTCTCCCCTTCTTCCACCATGTCCAGCAACCCTCCTCTCCCCTTTCCTCCATCCAGCAACCCTCCTCTCCCCTGCCCTCTCCTCTCCCCTTCTTCCACCATGTCCAGCAACCCTCCTCTCCCCTTCCCTCCATCCAGCAACCCTCCTCTCCCCTGCCCTCTCCTCTCCCCTTCTTCCACCATGTCCAGCAACCCTCCTCTCCCCTTCCCTCCATCCAGCAACCCTCCTCTCCCCTTCTTCCACCATGTCCAGCAACCTTCCTCTCCCCTTCTTCCACCATGTGCAGCAACCCTCCTCTCCTCTCCTGTCTGCCCTGTTTCCTTCCTGCCCCTCCCCCCCGCCGTACCTTTAAATATTATAGTTTTGCTGGAGTCGCGGGCAGCCGGCATTGAAGACATCGGCAGGCTTACGCCGGTTCCAGCAGCCTTCCCTTCCCTCGTTGCAAGTTGGATGATGGCTCCGCCCTCTTCTGACGTATTTCCTGTTTCTACGAGGGCGGAGCCATCATCCGACTTGCAACGAGGGAAGGGAAGGCTGCTGGAACCGGCGTAAGCCTGCCGATGTCTTCAATGCCGGCTGCCCGTGACTCCAGCAAAACTATAATATTTAAAGGTACGGCGGGGGATGGGGCGGGGCAGTGGCGGGCTGGGGAGGCTTAGCCTCCCCAAGCCTCTTATACGGGGCGCCTATGCTGCTGTTCACTCAGATAAAATTAGTTTTAAGAGCTGGCTGGGCAGCAGGAAGGCAACGAGGGCAGGTTTCAAAATATTGGGGGTGCTCAAGCACCCACAGCATCCACGGAGTCGGCGCCTATGGTTACAAGCATGCTGTGGTCCAGCTGATTGATGAGCACATGGTCAGGAGCAAGGCATCAGCAGACCCCAAAGAGAGCAGCAGGTCCCAAGAGGAGGCAGGTTCCAAGAGAGCGAGCTGGGCTGTTTCCAGGCCTTTTATAATGTTAGCAGAGAAGCATGGTGTGTGCATGTCCTGGATATTTTGCAAGGCATTATGGTTATTGTAGTCTGTTCACATGGTCACATTATAAGTCTCTCCTTTCTGCAGATGTCCTGGCGTCCATTTGTCTGATAGATGATGGGAGTGGGCAGGTATACCTCTGATGACAGGCAAATGTTTTGTTTATGCTTTTCCTCTGAGTTCTTTGTTTTCAATGGGGTCTCCAGACTTTCTGTCTCTTGGGTCTTTGTTTTTTGGAGATGTCTGGATGGAGTATTCAGGTACCCACCTTAGTCAAGCTTTTGTTAGGTGGGAGGGCAGAGGAAGCTATATATATATATCTCTTTTGTCTTTGTTAAGTGTCTGTAATTGACTATCCCTGCTATCAAAAGTCCCCAGGAGAAAGAGAGGGGGAGAGAGGGGCTTGAAATGAAACTATTTTCTCTGCTGTAGTTTAAAACTGTATTTTTAAAGCTGTATGTTTGTATTGCTATATATGATCCAGCAAAATATCATGCTACATATTTCAATAATAAACTGATACCATTACAGATGGAGATGAGGGAAAGGGAAGAGAGGAGAAAAACTGCACATGGATGGAGAAAATAGGCAAAAGCTGGATCCACATTATACCTCCTCCAGTCAATTCCACGGAGGAGGACCCAGCTTTTACTTATGGATGTAGGGCAAGAAATGAAGAAGAAAGGAGGAAAGTAAAGAAATATTTGGAAAGGAAGCCCTGGAAACTGAGTTAAGAGAACAGATAGAGAGCAGCAGAATCAGAGACTGAGAGCAATATGGATAGAAAAACAAAGTCACCAGACAACAAAGGTAGAAAAAATCATTTTATTTTCATTTTAGTGTTTGGAATATGTCCAATTTGAGAATTTACATCTGCTGTCTTATTTTGCACTGGGTATACTGGAGCTATAACAGCTTATAGAAATTATTTATAATGAAAAAAAAAATCACGTTATTTTTTTCTCCTATACTAGTATAATATTTTCAGTGATGTCTGTTTATATGCGCCATGGCTGAAATAAGGGGTGTGGCTAACATGGGTGTGGCTATAATAGGGGTGGAGTCATATGTTGGTGACCCAGCCCATAATGAGTACTGGCACCTTTTTTTCTACAAAAAAAAAAGCACTGGACGCGCCTGAGGAGAGGCCCCGACGCTGGCAGAAGGCTGACTGTGAATCGCCAGTGTGGTGCTGCGCAGGAGGGAGAAGGCTTCAGAGAAGTAAAAAGTGACCACGCGGACGGGAGAGATGGGCAGAAGAGACTGGAAAAGATTAAGACTCAGGGTTGGGGGAGCAGAAAAAAATATTTATTGCCACAAGGCACATAGGCTCCATTTTTTCAAAACAGCTGTTTGGGGGAGTGACCGCTCCCCCTGTGCCTCACCTAGCTGCGCCACTGATCCCACTGCTGACCAACAGAGAAAAAACTCCCTCTGCCAGTTGTATTTCTTCTGACCCCACAGTCATGTGTGCATGTTTTGCATTTGTTTTATATTGTAGCTCTAATATGTCTTCAGTGGTGCTGTTACTTCCTGATTGTCTTTACTCTCTATGCTTTGATAAGTCAACTTCTCTTCAGTCACTGAAGTACTAGCAGGTGCAACCTTCTTTGCCCTCCAGTAACATGCACTGTCCCCTAGGCTTAGGCACTGACCATATTAGTTGCCTTTCTTGCAGTCTAGCCTTGTGGGTGGAGGAGTAGCTGTGAAGCAGACTTGGATCCTGGGGAACTATGTTTGATTCCCACTGCAGCTCTTTGTGACTCTGGGCAAGTCACTTAACCCTCCATTGCCCCAGGTACAAATAAGTACCTGTATATCTACTATAATAAAACGCACCCTCAACGTTCTGAGGACACTGACGTCACTGAAGTCACTCAGACTCCCAGAACGGTTCGTGGATTCATGGTGGTGAAGCCACCCCACAGACCCGTGCCCCGCCCTCGCGTCAAACGTCATGACATCGAGGGCGGAAAAAAAAATTTCACTAAACGGATTGCACCCACGCACGGGGAGGAGGAGTAGGGAAACACGCGGAGCGTGTTTCCCTACTCCTTCCCCTGCCGACCCACCCGCGGAAAGGGAAACCACCTCCAAAGTCCACAGTTCCGACAGCCAACCCCCCTCCCCGCCCGCGCGCGCCAAACCTCAAAAACTATAAGCCCCGCCCACATAATGGTAGATCCACCCCCCCGACCCGGCCCGACCCCCCCCCCAAACCTGCAGGTCAAAAGAAGGAGGTCCAACACCCCCCCGCAACAACCCCCTACTAAGCCACCCACCTTCGCGTTGCTTTGCCGGCGGGGGACCCGAAACCCCGCCAGCACAAGTCCTGTCTGCTGACTATGGCGTCATCTTCGGCGTTGCTAGCCTGTGCAGGCAGCCAGGTCTTCTGTGCATCTGACGTCCTGCACGTGCAGGATGTCAGACGCACAGAACCCTGCCCTGCACAGGCTAGCAACACCGAAGATCGCTGGAGAAGTCTGACTCACTCAGCACACACACAGGACTTCTGCTGGCGGGATTTTGGGTCCCCCGCCAGCAAAACTACGCGACGGTGGGTGCGATGGCCACGGTGGGTGGGATGGCGGCGGCCGGGTGCATCGCTGTGGGTGGGATGGCGGCGGGAGGGGGGCATCACGCGGAGGAGGCGCTTCATTACTTCTTCTTCTTAAAAGCAGGATCCTCCCTCCCCCCCCAAAAAAACTGAACCACACAACACACTCTCACACACACACACTCTCTCTCTCTCTATCATCTGGCACCGCTTCCTTACCCCCCCCCCCCCCCCACTTACTCACGCACTCTCATTTGGCCACACTTCCTCAACGCCCCCCCCCAACACACACACACACTCTCATCTGCCAGCGCTTCCTGAAACCCCTGCCCCCCCCCACACTCACTCATCTGGCTGTGGTTCCTGAGCCCCCCACACACACACACTCACTCTCATTTGGCCACACTTCAACGCCCCCCCCCCAACACACACACACACTCTCTCTCTCTCTCTCTCTCTCTCTCTCTCATCTGGCAGCGCTTCCTGAAATCCCTGCCCCCCACATACACACTCACTCATGTGGCAACCCCCTCCCCACCACACACACACACACACACTCACTCTCTCATATCGCTCCGCTTCCTGAACCCCCCCCCCCCCCCACACACACACACATACTCTCGCTCATCTGGCAGTGCTTCCTGAAGCCCCCCCACCACACACTCATGTGGAAACACTTGATAAACCGCCCCCCCACACACTCACTCATCTCGCAGCACTTACAGACCCCCCCACACACCCCTCTTCTTCCAAGCTGAAACCCCCAACACACACACCCCCACACACATACACACTCTTTCTCACTCTCATCTGCCAGCGCTTCCTGAAACCCCGTACACACACACACACAGACACTCACTCTCTCTCATCTGGCAGCGCTTCCTGAACCCCCCCCCCCCCCCCACACACACACACACTCTCTCACTCATCTTGCAGCGCTTCCTGAAACCCATACACACACACTCACTCTCTCTCTCATCTGCCAGCGCTTCCTGAACCCCCTGCCCTCCCCCCCACACACACACACTCACTCAGTCATCTGGCATCGCTTCCTAACCCCCCCCCCCCTCACACACACACACTCTCTCACTCGCATCTGGTAGCGCTTCCTGAACCCCCTGCACCCCTCTTCTTCCAACCTGACCCCCCCAACACATTCCCCCTCCCCCTCCTCCAGCACACCAATTGCTTGGGTGCAGTGGCGGCAATTTCAGACACCACAGACAGAGGGGAGAGGGCCTGACACCAGAGAGACACAGGAAGGGAGGTATCTCTGTCACACACACACTCTGTCTCTCACATACAATGTCTTGCTGAGTCTCACTCTCACACACTCTGTCTCACACTGTATCACATTCACTCTCTATGTGTCACACATTCACTCACACACTCGCTTGGTCTCATACACTCACTCTCACAGAGAATCTGTGTCTCACACACACTCTCTCTCTCTCTCGCACACACACACACACACACACACACACACTCTCTCTCACACTTTGTCTCACATACGCACTTGCACACACTCTCATTCTCACACACACACTCTCTCACAGACACACTCACACCCAGACTCACTCTCTCTCTCTCACACACACACTCACACTTTCACTCTGTCTCTCACACAGTCAATCTCACATACACTCTCCCAAACATACACACTCCGAGGAAAACCTTGCTAGCGCCCGTTTCATTTGTGTCAGAAATGGGCCTTTTTTACTAGTACTATATAAACCACCTCAAATGTAGTTGCAAAAAAACACAGAAAGGCAGTGTATCAAGTCCCATTCCCTTCCCTTCTTCTTGTCCCCCTCCTCCCTGCAGGACAGATTCACCACCTTCTGTTTGAGCATGCAGTAGAGCTCTTCCTCTCTGATCCTGAAAATCAAACTCTTTTCATCAAACAAATATAAATGCAATTCCAATTCCTTTAAGGCCAACAAACAATTCTCTGATAAGCTGGTGGCCAGAGCCAGAGGTATGGTGGGTGCATTGTCAAAGATACAACCAGTAGGAAAAAGGAGGTAATAATGTCTCTATGCAGGACACTCATGGGACCCTGGAGGCCATATCTGCAAAAAGATATGTAGAGATGACAGAGATCTCTAGTGGCTCTACTAAAGTATTGCACTGTGACCCACTTGTTAGGACCTGGTGAATATGAGCCCTTGTGCCCCAACTGAGAAAGGCGGAGATGGAGTGGCACCGCACTCGGTCAGGCAGCCAGACAACCCCTAGCTTCACCTGGGAAGCGACCACCGTTTCCTGGGAGTTGAGCCCCCAGGTGCAGGCGGCCACCAGGACTTCTGGAACCGGTGGGGTTGCACAACCGCTGACCATGCTGGCGGGCAAGCAGACATAGTCCAATAGCCAAGTAATCCGTAGGGCAAAGAATAGTCAAATCAGTCCAAGGTCTAGGCAGGCAGCAAACAATCATGGTCAGGAAAACAAGCCAAGGTCTGGTACACAGGAATACAGGATCTGAGGAAAGCCAGTGAACAGAACTCCAGCGTGGACCTCTGAGACAATTGAGGCCAAAACAACGAACGGCTGGAGGCAGGGCTTTAAATAGTGTAGGAATCAGTCTCAAGCATGTGCAGCTGATCCAAGATGGCTGCCCCCATCAGCAGAGAAGCACAATGCCCAAAAATGGGCTTCCTTCCTGCAGCCAGCCAACCCCAATATGGCCACCATAAGCTGAGATGCCCATCCCAAGATGGCCGACCTATCCTGGAGAAACACCACCAAGATAGCTGGCTATCTCTGCTGGACCGCGCCTCACCGGCGACTCGGCCGCGCAGGCCTGGAACCAGGTGAGGAACGTAACACCACTGCTAAGGGAGACGGTGGCTCTGTTTACCCCATCTGACTTCCATCAGTCAATCAAGTCTCAGAACATAGAACTTTAATTATTTTTTTTCTAGTCATGGAACTTAATTGTAACCTGATCAATCTCCATATTGAAAATCAATTTTCCATAGACTGTAATGGGACAGTCATACTTTTAATGAAATTACCACAAAAATTATTATTAAAATCACTGAAAGTGACCTAAAACCCCAAATTAGTTCAAACCACAGACACCATACTTTTCTCCCAAGATGTAAAACAAGTTTACACGTTCTTCATCCAAATTTCCCATAAAATCACCCAAAACCCATCAACATCCCCTCAAACTAAATACAGTGCTATCTCAAAGACATTTTGAAGTGAACATTAGACGTTTCAAAAGCAACCTGTACCATAAACCACAATTGTGACCACATAAATGAATTTTTTTCAAGAACCTCATCACCCTAGACCAAATATAAAATTGTTAAAATTAACCCCCAGAACCCAATCCTAGCGGCTCCAAAATTCACATTTTAAAATTAAAATAACCACCCAGGATCCCTAAAAGATCTCTTACCTTAACTCTTGGATGCTCTTCAGGTGGCACCACCACCAAATCCAGACTTGATGGACCCAACACGTTGCTGGGGACTGCACATGATCTCAAGTTTATGAATACTTCTTAAATTTGAGGCCTTGGCTTCTGTCTGGGCCTACCGGAGCTCTGGGCCATGAATCACGCATTCGTGGGAGTTCACATATGCACCGGAGCTCCAGAAGCCCAGGCCAAACGCCAGTCACTTTCCAGGCTTCATCCCTCCTGGCTGCACTACTAGCATTTGCAGAAGCGCAGGTAGTTGTGCCTGCCACGATCCTGAACCTGGCAGCCCCGGCCTATTCTGGACCTTGAAACAGGTCCTCCCTGACCCACCAAAAACGGCCCAAAGATGGCCCCGGCCCCAAGTAATTTTATATTTATTCTTCACATGGGTTACACTAACTTTAAAGAATGGTGGAAAATCAGAAAATTTTTGTTGAAACTATTTTTTTTTATTATGTGAGAATTTCCAACAGCAGCTGCAGTCGGCGGTGAGACAAAAGAATTCCATATGCATTCCTGCAGACCTACTCATAAGCTTTGCTAGGCTGGGAAGGGATTTGGATTTTTTTTTTAACTCATTTCTTTTTCAGTAGCATCTCAAGGTGAGTTACAATCAGATATTTTATTTCCCTGTCTCTGGAGGGCTTTCAATATAAGGGGGGGGGGGGGGGGGGGAGGGTAATGTGGTAGCCATGTTAGTCCACTTTTAAAGGTAATCAATAGAAATAAAATAAAATATAGAAAAGAAAATAAGATGATACCTTTTTTATTGGATTAACTTAATACATTTTTGATTCGCTTTCAAAGGTAACCCTTCTTCATCAGATCAGAAATAAGCAAATGTTGATAAATAACAGCATATATAAGTGAAACATGAAAGCATTCCAATGACAGTCTCACAGGAAGAGGGTGGGATAGGTTAGGTGAGAGAGAGGGAGAGTTGGGTGGATAAGGGAAAGGGAGATGTGCATGGTGATAAGAGGGTGACAAAGCAGTAGAATTTTATAGTTTATAATCAGAGAGAGTGACTAGGTGCTTGAAGGCAAGGTAAACCAAATGAGCTGAAGAAATAACAGAGAGACATAAACCCCCAAATACTGATAATGAATAAGCACAAAAGGAACACTTGAGTTACACAAAATACTAATGTGTGGGTGTGTGGGTGCCATGTGATATAAAAAAGCAAAGCAAATATATGAAAAGAAATACCTATTGACATAAAAATGCTTCCCCAAGATACATTCTAGAAGCAGTAAGGATGACACCAAATGTACTAACATCAGTTAAAATCTAATGCACAGTATACATAAGACAAATACTACAAAAACACCGTACATCAAGCGAATAAACAAATTAGCAATTAGGTATGCCCATGTACGTCTTCCATAGGCCTAAATTTAGGTGCATCAATGTAGGGGATTAACTGATTTCTATCTTAGAGCAACTGTTGTTTCAGCTACACAATTTAGGAGAAAGATAATAGAAAACGTGGATAAAGGTGAGTCAGTTGGCATTGTGTATCTGGATTTTCAAAAGGCATTTAACAAATTACCTTATGAAAGACCCTGGAAGAAATTGGAGAGTCATGGGATAGGAGGTAGTGTTCTATTGTTGATTAAAAACTGGGTTAAATGGTCAGTATTCTCAATGGAAAAGTGTAGTGCGAAGAAACTGTGTGTTTTAAGCCTGTAAAATGTATTTGGATATTTTCCTGCCTTAATTATGTCTTGAAGTGTATTTCTCCTATTTGGCCAGCAGGTGGTGTTTCTTTGCTGTAAAGCTGTTTACAGAGAACTAAATGTTCTTTTTTAACACAAACAGGAAGCAAGATGCAGTATATTTTTGAAATGTTATGTTCTGGGCTCTGATTGGCCTGGAGTTTGAAGCTAACTAGCAGTTACTGGTTTTGAGTTCAGTCTTGAGCAGGATCTCTTTGTTAAGACTCTGTGAACAGATATATGTCCTGATCTTCCCAGGTACTTTTCAGAAAGTAAACAAATGTTTAGTTAGTGTTATAATTGATCCATATTTCAGTTACCTGTTATTCACATTTTTTGTTCATTGTTCAATATATTATTAAGACAATTGTTTATTGCCTGTGCCTGTCTGGACTGATAAAGAATCCTGGTGGTTTATGTGTTGGGTCTGTGAGTGCTTTCTGGAAACTGTGGGACCACTGGGAGTGTGGACCCAGTAACCTAGAAATCACTAGGGATAATTTGAGAGTGGGAGACTCGCCCAGAGGTGATTGTGACCCAGTTGGTGGGAGCAGGATGCTAGTGTAGAGCACAAGCAGCAGGTGCAAGTGGACCTGAGCTGTGTTGGGGTTAGACCCTCTGAGTGGCACATGGTAACCCCAGGCGGGTGGCTAGGCATTTCATGACAGACCAGTCCTTTTTTTTTGGTGGCAGCATGGTGGGATTGTCAGGCTCAGTGTGCAGAGTGAGGATCACCATCCAATGAGTGGTTCAGAGTCTTGTTTCTATCTGTAACCTCCAGACACAGAGCACAGCGAGCAAGTGCAGCAGTAACAGGGTCCCTTTCCTGTTCAGTTTTTTTTTTTTTGGTAGTGTTATGGGATTAGCAGCATGCTGATGGCGACTGGTAGCAGCCCTCAGACAGTGGATATGCCTGTCCTAACACAAGAGCAAATGGGTAACCTTATTAGGGAGGAGCTGTAGGACTGGTCGGCGCAGAGTTCTCCTGTGGGGAGAGCAGATCTCTTTTGGGCAGAGGCCCGTGAGTTGGCAGGGCCAGATGCCACACCAGCTGATATCCAGCAGATCTACATGCTAGAGTGACAGCGGCTAGACCAGCTGCGGCATGAGGAACGTGAAGAGTGCCGGCAGCAAGAGGAAGAGCATCTGCAGCATGAAGAATGGGAAGAGCACCAGTAGCAAGAGGAATGGAAAGAGCGACAGTGGTGAGAGGAGTGAGAACAGCAGCGTGTGGAGCGGGAGTTCCAATTGCATAAATTAAAGATGGAGATGGAAATGGCTCACATCCAAAGCTCCAGCCCAACCCCTGCTCCAAGGGAACATTTATGTTCTTATGAGCAGAGGTAAAATAGGTAACTTCTCTAGAATCTGGGTGCTGTGTTATCCTTGAACCTAATAAGTGATTTTGAGCTATCAGGGAATTTAAAGTGGTGATAGACATAGGAGGGGAAATATGAGATTTAGATTGTCTATCTAGCCAGTTATCTATTGGAATATTAAAGTCATCTGCAATAGGAATAGGTGAAGAACCTAAATCAGAAATTTTTTGAAAGATTGACAAAAGAAATTCTGGTCAATCTATATTAGGGGAAACAAAAAGTGGGGAGGAGAATCCTCTCTCAAATCAAAAGCAATGTACACAAAAAGTGAGGACGAGTTGAGGAGGAAATCAAAAAAACTTTATTAGTAATAAAATGACGACCTGACACGGCCGTGTTTCGGCATCAAAGCCTGCATCAGGGGTCAAACAAATCTTTTTAGGTTGTCACTCGATTAAAAAAAAACCAAGGAAAATATGGCTTTAGGACTTCCTTAGAACACAAAAATAGCGACATCAGCTGTGGAGCGCCTCAATGGCAAAACACATATATTAGGTGCATACAAATTAACTAACTTTGGGGTCCTTTTACTAAGCTACGGTAAACACTAACACATGCTTACTGCAGGTTAAAAAGCACTACCATGGGGCATGCTCAGACATCCCATGGTAATTTTGGATCAGCATGCACTACCTACATGCAAAAATATAATTTTTTTTACTGCTGGGGGCATGTCTGGGGATGGAGAATGGGCAGAACGGGTTAGCATGTTGGCATTGATTAGAGCATGAACGTTTAATACCTACAAAATAGGTGGCAGTAAGGGCTCACATGCTAACAGCCATGCGCTAATGGGGAAATTAGTATGTGGCCATTGTTGGAAACATAGAAAAATCTGTCTTTTACCGGTAGTGCTAAAAGTGTCCTCAGCGTACTGGAAAGATCTGCGTTGGGGCTACCGCAGGCCACTTTTTACCAGTGCTTGGTAAAAGGGCCCCAGTATTTCTTTGTGATATAATTACCAGTTTTATAATAACCCATCTTCCCACAGGATCTACATGTTTTTCCATAATTTGAACATTTAAATCTTTTTTTTCTATCAGTTGAAGGAGAGTCTACTGACATCAAAAAAGTGACAAATTTGGAAGATGTGTTTCCTGTAAAAATATAATAGATGCTTTTGATTTTTTTTAGATGATGCAACACTTTTTATCATTTAACCAAATGCTTCAAACCATGATAAAAAAAAAGTTATAGGCAGATCATGATTAGTATGATTCATAAGGAGGTACATAAATTAATGTTTAAAACAGTATCAAATTACAATGTAAACAAGAAAAGGAAATTGTTACAATGTGCCTCTGATAAAACAAACAGCCTTGTAGCGCTATATAAATGATAAGTAGTAGTAGCAGCATAGAGAACTGTAAAAGCCCAAACAAAACCAGGTCTGGAGACTGAGAATAAGGGACATTGTGCAATCCCTAGATGAAGGAACCATGTGGAGATCCTGTTTGATATTGTAAAGGGGGTCCGTTCCTCCTCTTGGGTGGAGCCAGCAAGCCTACGGGGCTCCCAGGGTTCCAGGACAGAATACTGCTGATACTGGGACTCGGGGCCAAAGTATTTTATTGTCAAGGCAATTTCATATCAAAAATCATAATTAATTCTTCTTAACAAAAGATACAGCCCTCTTAATACAGTCTTCAAAAGAAAAAGGTATAGTCCTCATAAGATAATCTCCAAAAGAAAAAAAGGTACAGTCCAGGTCCCCTTCAACAAACGCTCAGCTCCTCAAGACCTCGGGTCTTCTATTAGGGCATTAGCTTTCTCTTCCCCCTCTTTCAGAAGGGTTTATAAGAGTTTAGCACACTTCCAATATAGCACAACAGTTCAGAACAAATCTTCATGGATAGTCTTTGCACATCAAACCAATACCACAAATCACCTGCCTTTTCACAGCACAGAGAGGAGAGAACCCTGTAAAGAACAGAGTTGGCAGTTTCTCCCACCTCTCAGCACCACGCCTGGTGTGGCCTCCTCCACTGCCTTCAAGTGCTGGGCAGGGCAACCTTTGACTTCTCCCACTCCATGGTAGCTGACTCCTCTCCCTTAGGCAGCTCTAGTGGCAGGCTACTTCCTTCCTCCACATACTCCATGGAATCTCTCTCTCCATTCGTCTCCCCTCTCTCCTGGTGACTGAGAGCCTCCAGGAAATCTGCTCTCCCCTTCTTACAGCTGGGGGGGGGGGGGGGGAATTATATACTGATGGCGAAGCCAGGGAAACTAAGCTTCATCCTTCCCTCTCCCTCTAGTGGGGAAGGGAGTAACAGGCTCACCCTGCCTGGAGCCATTGCTCCCCCTGCTGGGGCTGGGAATCCATTCCATCTTTTTAGGACTACTCTCTTCTCTCATTCTTGGAAGGACTTCTGGGCCCCTTAGTTCTGGGCTCAACTGCTTCACTGGGGAATCTCTGGGGCTTGTCTTGTCACAATATGAGAAGATTCTGTATGTGGACACTGAATGAGCCCCGCCTTGGTAGCAACCCACTGTGATTTGGACCCTGATGCAGCAGCTGGAAATGCCATTTTGTGAAATGCTGGCCACCATTGGTCCTGGGGAAGTGAAAAGCTGGCTCATGAAGAGATTTCTAAGATAAGAGCAATATTCGTGATATAAATTGAACATTTAAGTTGGATATTTTTCAAAAGACTTTTGAAACGTTTGTACATTTAATTTGGTCACTTTAAGAAAGTTTTCCTTTGGATTTCTTTTGTGCACTATATGGAGGGTTTTTGCCAATGATGAAGAGTGGAGCTATAATCAGTACAGCTCTATAGGTCGAATGGACAGAGCTTTTTCCTTCCAATATATTATTAGGATTTTGATTTGTTCTCTATGGTGGGACATTTGTTTTGTACAAATTTTATTTATTTATCTAAATGACTATAATCTGCCTAGCAAACACATTTGTTCAAAGCAGTGTACCCCACGTATTCATTAAGAACATTTTGGAAACCTGACTAATTTGCAGCCCTCCAGGATAACAGTTGTCATTAATGCCAGATTCTACAGATTTCATGAGCAAATGGGATTCTAACAGCAAGTCCATTTTAGATGTGATAGCACTTGAGAGACCGAGGCCCAGATGCACTAAACCTGAACAACCCTTTTAATGACCCTTAACGAAGAAATTTTCAAACATAG
The DNA here is from genome assembly GCF_901765095.1 of Microcaecilia unicolor. Lineage (NCBI taxonomy): Eukaryota > Metazoa > Chordata > Amphibia > Gymnophiona > Siphonopidae > Microcaecilia > Microcaecilia unicolor. The sequence continues at coordinate 435,710,503 of NC_044033.1, forward strand.
CATGCATCAAAGGCCATTTTCCGAGGAAGCTAGCAGCTAACGAAACTGGAATGCAAATGATAAACTACCATTGAAATGTAGACAATTCGGAATGCACTAACCATACCGACGATAGCAACGATTCAGTTACCGCCAGAAATTTAACGTCCGCTCAGACCTGTCGTTAAAGCCTGAGCTGTCATCTCCCCGCTGCCCCCTGCACGATGAAAAACCAAATTGCTGGCATGTTTAAAAAGAAAAGTGGCTCCCTGCTTCCCAAAATAAAAAACGAAACTAAATTAAAAAAGGATCGGGAGGGGGCAAAGGCACTCATCAGCAGCGTCCTGTATGGATGGCCTTGCCTTGCCCCCCCCCCCCCCCCGAAGTCCCCGCTGCTCCCCGCTGCTCCGATTGTGAAATAAAAGCTGTTAAAAATGAAACCTTTTCAGTTGCTGGGCTCCCTCTCCCTTCCTGTCTCTCTCTTCTTCAGTCGGCAATGCTCCGCCTCCTGCCTTCCTCCACCTCCATGCCCCGCCCCCCCCCGAGTTCGTCCCCGCCGCCCCCCCCCTCCACCGGACCCCCCCCCTCCACCATAATGGTCGGTGCAGCGTCTCTCACCTATGTTTGAAGGCGCTGCACGGGATGGATCAGCTGTTCTTGATCTCTTCTGTCTCCTCCGATGTCTCCTTCTTCTTCCTGTGCCCGCCCTGGAGGGCGGGCACAGGAAGAAGAAGGAGACATCGGAGGAGACAGAAGAGATCAAGAACAGCTGATCCATCCCGTGCAGCGCCTTCAAACATAGGTGAGAGGCGCTGCACCGGCCATTATGGTGGAGGGGGGGTCCGGTGGAGGGGGGGAGCGGCGGGGACGAACTTGGGGGGGCGGGGCACGGAGGTGGAGGAGGGCAGGAGGCGGAGCATTGCCGACTGAAGAAGAGAGAGACAGGAAGGGAGGGGGAGCCCAGCAACTGAAAAGGTTTCATTGTTAACAGCTTTTATTTCACAAACGGAGCTGCAGGGACTTTGGGGTGGGGGGAGCAAGGCAAGGCCGTCCATACAGGATGCTGCTGATGAGCGCCTTTGCCCCCTCCTGATCCTTTAATGTTTGTGGAGACATGCAGGGGAAAGTGGGGAGCCACGTGTTTGTGTTTTTTTTTTTTTCTTTTACGTTTCTGGCATGCGCAGAGCAGCCAGCATAACGCTTGGCTGCTCTGTGCATGCTTTACGAGCCGATTACCGACGGGGATTAGTGCATCATTCTTTACAATACCGCACCGAACTTGTGCGACTTGTTTTTTTGGAGCATTGGTCATTTTTTAAAATTCGGTAATGGCTTTAACGATTTTGCTTTTTTTACGTTTGGTTGATGCATCTGGGCCCTAGAGTGAAACCCAAAAAGACAACTTCCCCTTGGTTCAATCAAGAAGTACTAACTTATAGCCCAGCAGCTCTGTGTCCCATGTTTTCCCCTCTGTTTCCTCTCCTCTCCTGCTGAAGATCCAGCACCTCTCCCTTTCCCTACCCTTCAGTCCAGCTCCTATCCCCTGCCCCCCCCCCCCCACCCCCTGCCAGAGTCTTGCACCTCCTTGGGCCCCTTTCCAATCCCCGATCCACAAAAACCTGATTGCTGGTGCTGGTGCCAGGAGCGGCAATGGGAACAGGCTGTGTGGGCCGACCAGTCTTCTTTCTGTAACGTTCCACCCCTCTGATGTAACTTCCTGTTTACGTGGGGGCGGGAAGCTGCTAGAACCGGATCAGTCCAGGAAGCTTGCTCCTATTACCACTGCTGGCACCAGCAAAGAAAAATCATTCTTTTGTGGAATGGCGGGGGTGGGGGGACACTGGGCTCACAGGAAGGGAAGGGATTGGTGCTGGATCTGCTGAGGGAGAGGAAACAGAGGGGGAAAAACAAACAGGGAAAAAAAAGCTGCAAACCCTGTTCCTGTGCAGGTCTCTAATCGGCAGCATGGGGCCCCTGGGAGCACAAGGTCCTGTGCTGCCGGATTGGTTGCTCCTGCCTAAGAATGGCTCTGAAAACCACATAAATATCAGTCCTATCTACAGCCGGTTAAGTACTGAATACTGCAGATCCAGCTATGTGTTAGTCCACTCAGCAAACCTGGAAATTCAATTCCAATGCTCAGATATGACCCCAGCATTGACTTTTTGGGTTTAACACTGGCATTGGTCAGCAAAATGCTGATTGCTGCTGGCTGGATATTGGGCTACTGAGAATTACTGTTCAGCTAAGAAGGCCCTTCCCTTTCTCTGGCATCTCTTCTGCCTTTTACTTTACATATGCTTTCAGCTCTGTCTCTGATCCTAACACAGGACAAACCTTTAAAGAAAGCCTCTTGATTGCCTGCCTCTCAATTTTTTACTTGCCTAACAGGTTGCATTTTCAAGGCATCCACAATGACTATGCGTGAGATATATTTACATACCTTAGAGGTCCAGTGACTGCAAATATATCTCATTTACGTACCTTGAGGATATCCTGAAAACCGGACCTGTTCGGTGAGGCTCCAGGAACATGCTGGCAAACACTGCTTTTTCCTTAACCAGAATAAATATAAATTCTAAACAGAAGTGTATTTTCTCACCCTATGGCAGCTGAATAATATGCTAGGCAATTGACATAATCACGGCTCTCTTCAGTCTGCAGTAGGAACATTTCCATATATTACTTCAAGGCCCATATTTGTGGCATATCTTCACAATACCAAGATTATATAGGCCATATTTTCAAGGACAGCTAACATATGCAATTTAAAATTATAGTTAAGAACCCAGAGCCCATGAATCATCGCAACTCATTTTTTATTATTATTACTGGTATTCCTTTTATTGCCTGACTGCTTTCATTGCTGCTCAGTGCTACCCCTTTCAGACATCACTTATGCTTTGATTTTTTTTCTCTCTTTTTCACACACCACAGCCTGGACATCACAGTGATGGTCCTCAGTTGAGGTGCATGGATCACGGCTCTCTTTGGAGCCCGTTAACAATGTCACTGCAAAGTTACAACCGGAATGTTCTCCCTCCCAAGAGCCGTGGACACTGCCTCAGTAACATCACTTGTCCCGACCAGTCCAAGAAATCTGGGTTCAGAATTGAATCTGGAACTCCAGCAGAGCCCATGAGCAATTGAAAGCAGAATAGGGAAAGTCATAACTCATTAACTTGAACATGAAATGAGCCAGCATCCTGATGAAATAGTTAAAAGGATTCAGGCCCTAACTAGACTTTTCTACAGTAAAATCAGTAGGCTTGAATTCTGGCACAGACATGTCTCAGCTCATGCAAATTCAGGCATGTCCCTGCCAGGGGCATAGCCAGACCTCACGGTGAGAGGGGGCCAGAGCCCAAGGTTGGGGGCACATTTTGAGTGCTGCCCCCCCCCCACCGCCTCGCCCCCTCACAAACAAATACCTTTGTGCTGGTGGGGGTCTCCAACCCCCGCCAGCCGAAGCCTTCTTCAGCGTGGTCTCCAGCGCAGCCGCATTCGCTGCCTGCCCCCTGCTCTTCTTTCTTCTTGCTCCTCCTGTGCACACTGATGCTCAGTGTCAGCATGCATAGGAGGAGGAAGAAGAAGGAAGAGCAGGGGGCAGGCAGCGAACGCAGCTGTGCCAGAGACTGCTGATGCACAAGAGGAGCAAGAAGAAAGAAGAGCAGGGGGCAGGCAGGAAACGCAGCTGCGCCGGAGACCGCGCTGAAGAAGGCTTCAGCTGGTAGGGGTTGGGGACCCCTGCCAGCCAAACCAGGGGCCTAGATGAAATTTGCATGGGTCCAGGCCCCCATGGCCCCCCCCCCCCCCCCGTAGCTACGCCCCTGGTCCCTGCACTGGCGTATTTATGAGAGGCACTCTCCATAAATAGATATGAATGAAATTTGGGAAGAGAATTGATAACAACAGTCAGAAGCTCTCTTGCTGAATTTCAGCCAAACCTATTCTCTGAGATGATGCCCCACAGACACATATGGATGGACAGACAAACTGCTAGATGGACATGTTAACAATAATATTAGTGATCCAAGATGGCGCTCCTGAGTGGATGTGCGCTACGCTAGCTCTGATCTCCGTGCAGTCTTTCAGGCCGTGGAGAATCCTAGAACCCAGTTATCATGGGGAAAAGGAAGGGGAAATCCGGGACACTCACCTCCACGAGTGCGGTGAAAACCCCAGCCATGCACCAGTTGACTCTCGAAGAGATGCGAACGCAGATGCCGGGAGAACAATCATGCCCTTCTGGAAGCCCCGTAGAGGAGCTTGCGCATAGCGTTGAAGGAGTGACGCTTTCTCCTTCTTTATTGACAGCGCCTCCAAGACCGGGGAGAGAATTGGGGACTGGAGTGCTGCAGCCTATGGGACCTCCCACCGAAGGTATTGTCCCGGCGGCTACAGGTGGAGGCCCAATAGCTACTTCTACCCCTGTCAGAATATCGGAGCAGGCAGAATTTATAACATCTTTGCCATCAAATCAACAGGAGGACTCTCCCCAGAATATTGGAGGTATTGTAAGACCATCTGTTACAACCCTGGAAATGTTATGGGATGCTATCCAAGTGTTAAACAAGAACATTCAACAAGGTTCTTACTTTTGGGCTGGAGAAGTGGCGGAGATAAAAAAAATCACAACAACAAATTACTAAAAATGTTTTAGAACAAAATACTAAAGTGGAACTTTTGGAGACTGAAATCAAACATCTTAAACAATTCTCCTCAGATATGGTTAAAACAAATAATATTCAGTCACGGAAACTTGAGTATTTAGAAAATCAAACCAGGAGGAATAACTTGCGTTTTTTGAATTTTCCTAAATTCCCGCTTATTTCCAGCAGGGATATGCTGAACAAATATTTTAAAGAGCGTTTGGGCTTATCCCCTGAAGCTTTGCCACCTATTACTAATGCTCAATATATTACCACCTTAAGAACATTGCCAGAAAAAACGCAACCTGATTTGAATATAACTGCTTTTTTGGAGAATTCAATTGAAACTATTACTGATAGGACCACAATGATTGTTTCATTTGCACTCGAACATGATCGGAACAGTATATTTCATTTGTATTTCCGCCACTTAAACTCTGAATTCCTGGGTGCCAAAATACAGATTTTTCCAGATATTTCCAAAGACACTCAGAGAAGGAGAAAGGAATTCTTAATGCTAAAGGAGAAAGTTGCCCGATTAGGAGCAACTTTTCTCCTTAAATTTCCATGTAAGTGCTTGATCTCCATGAACTCAGCTACTTATATTTTTTTGGACCCAAAGAATTTAGTTCAATTTATTTCTAGTAAAGAACAAGGTTGATCCACTTGGTAGTAAACGCTATGTCGAATTGTGCATGATTTGTTTTCTCCTTCCACTCGATTTCTTAATTTTCTTTATACAGTGGTGGAAATAAGTATTTGATCCCTTGCTGATTTTGTAAGTTTGCCCACTGACAAAGACATGAGCAGCCCATAATTGAAGGGTAGGTTATTGGTAACAGTGAGAGATAGCACATCACAAATTAAATCCGGAAAATCACATTGTGGAAAGTATATGAATTTATTTGCATTCTGCAGAGGGAAATAAGTATTTGATCCCCCACCAACCAGTAAGAGATCTGGCCCCTACAGACCAGGTAGATGCTCCAAATCAACTCGTTACCTGCATGACAGACAGCTGTCGGCAATGGTCACCTGTATGAAAGACACCTGTCCACAGACTCAGTGAATCAGTCAGACTCTAACCTCTACAAAATGGCCAAGAGCAAGGAGCTGTCTAAGGATGTCAGGGACAAGATCATACACCTGCACAAGGCTGGAATGGGCTACAAAACCATCAGTAAGACGCTGGGCGAGAAGGAGACAACTGTTGGTGCCATAGTAAGAAAATGAAAGAAGTACAAAATGACTGTCAATCGACAAAGATCTGGGGCTCCACGCAAAATCTCACCTCGTGGGGTATCCTTGATCATGAGGAAGGTTAGAAATCAGCCTACAACTACAAGGGGGGAACTTGTCAATGATCTCAAGGCAGCTGGGACCACTGTCACCACGAAAACCATTGGTAACACATTACGACATAACGGATTGCAATCCTGCAGTGCCCGCAAGGTCCTCCTGCTCCGGAAGGCACATGTGACGGCCCGTCTGAAGTTTGCCAGTGAACACCTGGATGATGCCGAGAGTGATTGGGAGAAGGTGCTGTGGTCAGATGAGACAAAAATTGAGCTCTTTGGCATGAACTCAACTCGCCGTGTTTGGAGGAAGAGAAATGCTGCCTATGACCCAAAGAACACCGTCCCCACTGTCAAGCATGGAGGTGGAAATGTTATGTTTTGGGGGTGTTTCTCTGCTAAGGGCACAGGACTACTTCACCGCATCAATGGGAGAATGGATGGGGCCATGTACCGTACAATTCTGAGTGACAACCTCCTTCCCTCCGCCAGGGCCTTAAAAATGGGTCGTGGCTGGGTCTTCCAGCACGACAATGACCCAAAACATACAGCCAAGGCAACAAAGGAGTGGCTCAGGAAGAAGCACATTAGGGTCATGGAGTGGCCTAGCCAGTCACCAGACCTTAATCCCATTGAAAACTTATGGAGGGAGCTGAAGCTGCGAGTTGCCAAGCGACAGCCCAGAACTCTTAATGATTTAGAGATGATCTGCAAAGAGGAGTGGACCAAAATTCCTCCTGACATGTGTGCAAACCTCATCATCAACTACAGAAGACGTCTGACCGCTGTGCTTGCCAACAAGGGTTTTGCCACCAAGTATTAGGTCTTGTTTGCCAGAGGGATTAAATACTTATTTCCCTCTGCAGAATGCAAATAAATTCATATACTTTCCACAATGTGATTTTCCGGATTTAATTTGTGATGTGCTATCTCTCACTGTTACCAATAACCTACCCTTCAATTATGGGCTGCTCATGTCTTTGTCAGTGGGCAAACTTACAAAATCAGCAAGGGATCAAATACTTATTTCCACCACTGTATATAATTCTTTGTTCTTGGATCAAACATTTTGTGGACAAACAGTTAAAATTTAAAGTTGAACATGATATTATATATCCTCAAGTTGTTATTTTCTAATTGCATAAGTTTATGTGTATTCATAAATGTATTTTGAAAATCATAAAAAAAAAAAACAACAACAAAAAAACAATAATATTAGTACCTTACAGGGCTAAATTTAAAACTCTATGTTTGATTTTCAAGATGGGATGGGACGACTTCCCTATGAGAAAAGGCTGAAGCGGCTAGGGCTCTTCAGCTTCGAGGAAAAATGGCTGAGGGGAGATATGATAGAGGTCTATAAAATAATGAGTGGAGTGCAATGGGTAGACATGAATCACTTGTTTATTCTTTCCAAAAATACTAGGACTAGGGGGCATGGGAAGCTACAAAGTAGTACATTTAAAATGAATCGGAGAACATTTTTCTTCACTTAACGTGTAATTAAACTCTGGAATTGATTGCCAGAGAATTTGGTAAAGGCAGTTAGCTTAGCGGGGTTTTAAAAAGGTCTGGACTATCTGGTTAGTGTTGTTGAATATCCCTTTCACTGGCACTTATCAGTTAGTGGAACCTGCTAACTAGGTAAGTGCTTTAGAATATTGGCCACTGAGTCTATTTTTTGCATTTTTTATTTGCAGGATTGGTTCTTATAATCCATGAATATCATTTTATTGAACAATGCAAAACAGTATCTTTGTTTTGTACTGATTGATATGCTTTATTTGAAGAGTTAAGGGATACATGAGGTTGCCATGGTAATTACATTATTCTTTCTGGAAAGACTAATCATTTCTTCAAAATCCCACGTAAATTGTCAGTTCACTTGAAGAATTAAACTGTGCACCTGATTTTTGAATAATTTCTATTTGTACATTGTGAAGAAGGGATGAAAGGGAACAGAGAGGGGGGGGGGGGGTACTGGCGGAGGAAAAGATAAGGCCCAGAGGAAGGGACAACCCAGATTCTTAGCTCAAGGAGTTCCACATGTCAGGAGAAGGCATAGATCATTTTCCCCAGAGGCCTGCAGGTAGGGTAAAAACTACGATTCCCAGCAGCCCTTGAGGAGGTCTTACAACAGAATCAAAGACTTCCTATCCCAGCCCAAGGGAAAGGCAGGTAAAGGTGAAACCCAAGACATGGTCGGGAGGCCAGGAATGGAGGGGGAGCCTCTAAGCAGAACTAATCAGGGGGAGGAGGATCAGCTGGAGAATGGGTGGGGCGAGGAGCCCATGGAATGGAAGGGGGAAGAAAAGGAGAAGGAAGTGAGGCAAGAGGGGCTGATGGATTTTGCAGCTCTGGCAAGATCCAAAGGTGAAAAGTTCAAACAGCAGGTAACTGCTTGGTGTGGGGTCTTGGTAAAAAAAAAGGAAGGCAGTGGCTATCGTGGAGGAGCCAGGAAGTGACGTGGTCAAGTGGGAGGAAGCCAGGAGATAGAGCTGGCCAGAGAAAGGTGGGACGGCAGCATAATAGTCAATACTTTGACTATTGTTATAACAAACATGTTGATAGGTTGTGCTTCTGTTGTCTCTTCATTTTCAGCAATAAAGAATTCTCTGTACTTTTGCATGCCATCCTAAAATTCCTTGCTATTTTAGCCTCAACCACCTACTCCAGGAGGGTCTTCCATATATTCACCATCCTTTTTTATGAAAAAATATTCTCTGAAATTGTACAAAGCCTCATATCATGACCCTTTTACGTCCCTTTCTTAAAAATACAACCGACTCCCTCTTTATCATTAAAGTGTTTGAATGTTTGCCAAAATCTCTCTTCTCTCCCATCAGACAGGGCCGTCGAGAGTGGGGGCAAAATTCCCTGGGCCTGGCGCAGGCGAGCTTCTTCCTGCTGCTTGCTTCCTGATCTGTCCTCCCCTGCTCCTGCATGCCGCCCAGGACCCAGATGATTGTATTAGCGCAATATTGCATTAATGCAATCATCTGGTTCCTGACTCCTGGTATTGACAGGAGCAGGAGAGGCCAGACCGTGGGAATCAGGTACGCAGAAAGAGGTTTGCCAGCACTAGGCCCAGGCCCCCTCTTGGAGGCAAAGACTGAAACATAAGAGGGAGGGTTGGCAGGAGCAGAAGTGCGAGTGGGAGGGGGGCAGCACGAGTTGGGGGCAGCGGCTTGTGGTGGTCCAATTCTGCTCTGGGCCCAGCTATGTCTCTCAGTGGCCCTCTGCCATCAGATATTCATATACTATAACAGGGGGTCCTCAACCCAGCCTGGTTTTCATACATATTCATTGTAGATGGAAATCCTGAAAACCAGGCTGGGTTGTGGACCTTGAGGACTAGATTTGAGAACTTCTGTACTATAACATCTTTTAGGGTGATCCTTTCAAAGTAGGTGTTCTCAATCCAGTCTTCTGGGCACACCAAGCCAGTCTGATTTTCAAGATATCGACAATGAATATGCATGAGATAAATTTACTTGGGATTTGCGTTACAAGACGTATGATGAGAGACTTGCTAACCTGAACATGTATACCCTGGAGGAAAGGAGAAACAGGGGTGATATGAAACAGACGTTCAAATATTTTAAAGGTATTAATCCGCAAACGAACCTTTTCCGGAGATACGAAGGCGGTAGAACGAGAGGACATGAAATGAGATTGAAGGGGGGCAGACTCAAGAAAAATGTCAGGAAGTATTTTTTCACAGAGAGAGTGGTGGATGCTTGGAATGCCCTCCCACGGGAGGTGGTGGAGACGAAAACAGTAATGGAATTCAAACATGCGTGGGATAAACATAAAGGAATCCTGTTCAGAAGAAATGGATCCTCAGGAGCTTAGCCGAGATTGGATAACAGAGCCGGTAGTGGGAGGCGGGGATAGTGCTGGGCAGACTTATACGGTCTGTGCCAGAGCCGATGGTGGGAGGCAGGGATAGTGCTGGGCAGACTTGTAAGGTCTGTGCCTTGAAAAAGACAGGTAAAAATCAAGGTAAGGTATACACAAAAAAGTGGCACATTTCTTGGGCAGACTGGATGGACCGTGCAGGTCTTTTTCTGCCATCATCTACTATGTTACTATGTTACTTGAACTGCCTCCACTGTAAGCAAATTGCTGTCATGTATGAGGTCTGGGTTAAGAACCCCAGTTTTAAGGTATCACATCCTATTGAATCAAAGCTGGTTCTCCTATTAGGCAGACAAGATCATTGTTTAGCACATAGTTTTGTTTTCTGAATGCAGCTAAAAGCTCCATGAATGTACAATTACAAGATGTGCCTGTAGAAAGAAAAGAAGTATATGATAGTGTGATGGGGTATATGCCCTATCACAAGGCAGAAGGAACTCCCAACCTTGACAGAGTAACACTAATAGGCGAGCAACTTGGGTATAGTCCCCACTAACACAGTTAGGATGAACATCTGGAACCCTGCTTGGGTGGTTGTAGCTAGACAGGAAAGGCTATATGGGAGGTGGCAGGGTAGGATTAACCTATCCAGAACTTGTTTGGATAATTCCCTGAACACTGAGAGTGATAGAGCACTCAGAAACTGAATTGCATCCTAATTAGCATGCAATTTGCATAAGTAGACAAACTGAGTAAAGAGTGGGACTCTGATCAGGACCTGAGAGCAGGGGAGCCCAGGAGATTAGTGACTGATCTCTCCCTTCTGGGAGGTGAGAGGTCTTTTGGTGTAGATGGACCTTTTGCTAAGGCTTGTCATGGCCTAACCCTTGTGCTGGATTATTGGTGTAGACAGACCTTTTGACTGAATTATTGGCAGTGGACGGACTGTGGAGGATACTCGGCCTACGTCTTTGAGTAGGCGGCAGATGGTCGCTGGATACTAGGCCTACACTTTCTGGTAGGCGGCGGATGGTCGCTGGATACTCGACCTACACCCTCAGGTAGGCAGCGGTATCACATTTGGTGTCAAAAGTGAGATTTTACTGAAACCACCTGGAGAGAGAGACCTGGTACTGGATGTATTTCTCCACAAGAAAGGCGCTCCTATCCAGCAATATCAGGTTAAGGGTACCTTGGTTAGGGGAGTTGCTCGAGGGGCTTCTTTTGTGATAAAATGAACAAGTCCTTGTGTTAGGTGCCACACTTGGGCCTGTGCCTTTCTCTTACACAGGACTATAGTGCCTGAAGTGGCCCTCAAGTGAATGGCGGAGAAGATGCAGGAGCAGCAGGAGGCTTTGGAACGCCGGTTCTCCCAGGCGATGGAGCACCAGTGGCAGCAGCAACAACAACCTATGCTACAGCTAATGGAGGAACAGACCAAGGAGTACAACAGTTGGCCGGTGGACTGCAAAAGATGGTGGCTTGACATGATTCAGAGGTGGGCTGGACTAATGGAACCCAAGGGCCAACCCCCATAGAAAGGACAAGGGGATTGACTTTGATAAAGCTAGGATCAGGGGATGACCCAGAGGCCTAACTAACAACATTTGAAAGGATAGCCACAGTGGCCAGATGGTCAGTGGAACAATGGGCCATCAGGTTGGCTCCATATCTGACCATTTATCTATACTATGACCATTCAAAGCTTACCTTTAGGGTTGATCCCAGATTTTTGGAAACAAGCTACTATTCGCCCAAACATCAAGGATGCTTCTGGTGTGGCTAATGATCTTAACAACTACCGTCCAGTTACCAATCTTACCTTCACATCAAAGATAGTGGAAGCAGTAGTGCATTCCCAGCTCCTTGATTTCATTACTAAAACTTCAGTTCTTCATCCAAATCAAACTGCATAGGAAGCACCACAGCACTGAAACTCCTTTATTGAGTATTACAACCTTTCTTCACTGGGCACATGGTCAAGATAAATCAGTTTCCCTTCTTTAATTGGATCTTTCAGCTGCCTTCAATCTAGTTAACCATTCTATTTTATTACATCACCTTAATTCTATTGGTATCTCTGAAACTGTTTGGATTGGTTTACTTCTTACCTTATAGACCGGACATATGCAGTGGCTTTTATTGATTCTGTATTTACGCCTTTCAAGCCTAGTGTAGATGTTCCTCACAGATCCATTCTCTCACCAATGCTTTTTAACATTTTTCTAGCCCCTCTTTTAACTCTTGAACTGATGATGTATGTCTACAAAGATGATATTCAAATACTTTACATGTTAGATGCCTGTACATCTACTGAATTTTCCATTTTAAACCACTAGCTCATTGCAGTTACGGATTGGTTGTGTGATCATAATCTTGGTTTAAATCCTCTGAAATCTAAAGTTGTACTTTTCTCCAGAATAGTAAACACACCTTTACCTATACCCATTCTTCTCTCTGGAATTCCTGTTCCTCAAGTAGACACCATCCGAATTCTCAGAGTACTACTTGACTCTGAGCTCTCTTTTTGGCTGCAAGTCTGTCGGATAGTTTGCAATCTCTAATTCTGCCTCCAGCACTTAATATTTTAGTTTATTCCTTGGTCATTATACAACTAGAGTATTGTAATTATTTATATCAGGGAATTCAGAGCCAAGGAACTCTGTCATCTTCAGATCATCCAAAACACAGCAATTAGATTGATAGCGAAGGTTAGGAAATATGATCATATCACATCCTATCTTAAAGATGCACACTGGCTACCCCTGACTCACTGTATTACTTATCCTATCTTAAAGACGCACACTGGCTACCCCTGACTCACTGTATTACTTATAAAATCTTATTACTTGTCTTCAAAATCCTATCTTCCAGTGAACCATTATACCTCTTCTGTCTCTTCATCCCTTACTGTCCAAATAGAACACTAAGATCAGAAAAGCAGAACCAACTCGTTGTTCCCAGTTACCGTTTGCTAGTCCATGAACACAGTAGGGAATCTATTTTTTCTGTAGAAGGCCCCTGACTGTGGAATGCTCTTCTCAATCGAATGTTAAAATTCATTTAAAAATGTATCTATTTGCAGATGCCTATCAATAATATTACCTACTCATGAGCAGCTAGTCAGGATTAGCCAGATTTCTGCAGAGCCATCCTATTGTTTTACCCTACGCACTTTACTATTATGATTCTAGTTCTACTGCTATTACCCTTATTGTGTCATGTCCTTAGTCATGTTCTACTTTCTTTTTACTGTATTAGATTGTAAACTTCCCTGAAGGCTTCCATAAGAAGGGGAAACAAATAATAAATAAACTTGCAAACTTGTTCAACAATCTTTAGACAATCTTTCCATTTCTCCCATTCTTGTTGCATTTCTTGTGGCACATCTCACTCATCAGTACTTTGGGAAAGCTCCCTCAGTAGGGATCTTCCTTGAATGGATACTGGATTGTACAGATTATTGACTGTACACAAGACACCTCTGCTTGTAAATAGTTTCTCTTGGGTGGAGACTTGAAAGGTGAAAATGTCTCTCTTTAAATCCCAATATAATCCAAGGCTTCTCTAAAGTGGAGCGGTATATACTCTTAAAGCTAGATCCTTTAAAACTTTGGCATGATCCTCTGCAGGGAATGCTCTCATTACTTCTGGACTGTTAGAGACGATTTTATGAAGTCTCACATTGGCCTCAGCCAGCATTGCTTGTACTCTCCTCAGCAAGTCAATGACTTCTTCTACAGTAGGAAAAGATTTCAGACCATCATCTATATAAAAGTCTCTCTCAATGAAGCAATCTGGCATCTATGCCATATTCTCTTTCACCTTCTTGGGCTACTGCAGGTGATAGACTGTTACCAAAGACGTGAACTCTCATTCTGTATTCCACGATTTCCTGGTTGATGGCATTGTCACAGTACCACAGGAATCTTAAGTAATTTCTGTAGTCAGGGTGTATGATAAAACAATAGAACATTTGCTGGATATCTGCTGTTATGCTGATAGGGTCCTTTCTGAAGCAGACCAAGACTCCTAATAGGCTGTTGATTGTCATGGTCAGAAAGCAGCATATTGTTCAGTGAGATTCCTTGAAATTGAGCACTGGAGTTGAACATAATCCTGATCTGGCCTGGTTTTTGTGGATAATACACACCAAACGTAGGTAAGTACCAAAATTCTTCTTGTCTTCTAATGGTGGAGCCGGTTCTGCATGGTCATTATCCATCATGTACTGTATGAATGTTGTAAAGTGCTGTTTGCTCTCTGATTTCCTTCTCAGAGTCTGTTGCAATGAAGTGAGATGAGAGAGTTTGCTCTCTGTTGTTATGTACCCGTGTTCTGGGTGTCTGGAACGGTAGCAGAACCACCCAGCTGTTGGATTCATCCTTGTAGAATTCCTAATCCATAATTCTCAAGAGCACTCTGTCTTCTATTGAAAGAGTTGATTTGTCGTCATCCTTGGTGACTTGGAACACCGAGTTTCCCAGATGTTCTAACTCTGGTAGAGAGCTGTCCTGACAAATGGTTGAGCTGGATTCTGGTTCTTCCCAGTTGTAAAACTCCTTCACTTGCAGCTGGTTATGACAAGGCTTGAACAATGTGGTGCACCCATTTTCCAAGATGCACGTTTTGCAGACATCTACACTTGGTCTCCTCGGTGTGCTAAGGCAGACAGTATCACTCATCTCAGGGTGAGTCAGTAGGCGTATGGGGTGTCGAGTGAACCTGCATGTGACCTATGAACTCTATCAATGTTGGTGCATCTCTTCCCAACAACAGTAAGATCTTGGCATTCAAATCCACCTTAAGTGCTTCCAGTTCCTGAAGAAGATCTCCTAATTCTTGCAACTTATTATCTTTATTTGTGACCTTAGGAAAAAACTTTATTCTCTTCCTCAGTGCCTGCCGGATAGTTTCTGGGCTGGCATAGTGCTGGTCAAGTCTCTCCCACATTTCTTTCAAACCTCTTGAAGGATTATGCAAATATTCATTTGGTAATCTCTACACAATTCACTGACTCAGTTCCCAGCCACTTTAACATTAGGTTCATCTCTTGCATGGGAGTGAGCTTCATAATTGCTGTGGCATCCTTAAAGTTATATTTCCACCCTCTATACTTTTCTGGGAAATCATTGAACTGATAAAGCCCCATATTCACCATCTTTTTGCACGCCATATATGTTGCTAGATCTTCCCTTTGCTGTGTATGTTGTTAAATCTTCCCTTTCTGAAGGTTCTAGCACACTAGCAATAGGTGGCCTTGGCTGGCTGTGCACTGCTTGTCTGAAGTCAGGCATGGAGAGTGGTTGTTCAGTGTCTCTTGCTTAATCACAGGGTGTTCTGCTGGGTATAACTGCTCAACTTTTATCTGAACCTAGTTCCTGGGTTGTGCCATGTGGCTCAGCTGGCTTTCCCTGCCATCCTGTCTTATACCCTTTTCCAGGTCCATGGCTTTGGTCTGCAAGGCAGATGTTTCTTTTTCTTGCTGGAGCAGCTTCAAGGTAGTCTAACTCTGCCTTCTTTTCTTCTAGTTTGTTTCTTAGGTTCTATGGTGGTCTCTTGTGTACTATAAAGAACTTTTGATTTTGCAGCCTCAGCCTTAACTCGTACTCAGAGAGCTGCTGCACTGGTTGCAAACTGACTAGACTGGCTAGTCCTGTGTGATGAGACCTAGAACTTTAAGATGTTCTAGTACTGTGCCTACAATTGCCAGAGTGTTGGGATTGATTTTCTTCCACTGTGTCTGTATGAGTTGCTGTGCTTTTAATTGCTTCTGCCACCATAGCCTGGCATGTGAGATTTATGACCTGTTGTATCTCTCTTTGAGCCAAACCGTCTGATGTATTTTTTCTTTATTTTTTAACATCTTTTTATTTATTAATAACTTTTCATTACAAAATATCAACTCAGGCTAACAGTCTGATGTATTTTTTCTGCTTAGAAATTAACAGCACTCTTTTGATTTTTGTTGGTACTAGTTAAAGGCTATTTGTAGCTTCTCAGTATTGAGGCCTCCAACTTCGCTTCCCTTTGAAACCTTAATCATTCCTTGCTCTACTTTGAGAGTTTGTCCAGAAGAGGTAAATACCTCTGTTTCATACTGCTCTTTAGCTTTATATGAAAGCACATATGTCCTTCTGGATTTTTCAGAACCCCTTTCACTTTCTTTGTTGGCTTCTGCTGTGTTCTGTTCAGATTGCTCAGTTACTGCTTTGTCTGAATTCAAATCTGCCTTGCTTGCACTGCAAAAATCTGCATTAGAACATTTTTCTCCCAAAAACATCCAAATTGGTATTTTCAAAACCAATTTTTAGATGTTTTTCTATGAAGTCCATCAGAAATGCATTCAAATCACAAAGATGCATGTCAGGGGCATGTTAAGGGCAGGATCTGGGCAGGATCTTGGACATTTTTCTGAAATAATGGAACAAAACAAAAATATCCAGGGCTATAAGTTGGACATTTTGGTCTAGACCTGTTTTATTAACAAATAAACCACAAAAAAGTGCCCTAAATGACCAGATGACCACTGGAGGGAATCAGAGATTACCTTTCCTTACTCCTCCAGTGGTCAATGACCCTCTCCCACCCCTCAAAAATGTGATTAAAAATATTACTCCCCTCCGAAGGGACACCACCTTGTAAGTGGTGGAGGGGCTTCCGTGTTTCAATGACTCAGAGGGCTATGCTGAAGGGTTACCCATATCAGACAGGCCTCTGAGGAGAAACCAGACAAAGAGTGTCCCAAATTAGGGAGAGGGGAAAGATGGTGACCTGAAGCTCGTACACTCAACGGCCCAGCTGTCCTCTGAAGTTCAGTTTTTGTTCACTTGAAATTTCCTCTCTGCATTGCAGTTGCCTTAACAGAGGAAGGGGACAATGGGGGGTCAGCCGCCGATGACCAGCGTTTTGTCCCCTGTGCAGCAAGTGTGGGACCGCTGTATGACGAGCTGCCCATAGATGACTGGGTTGATGAGTCCTTTGATTAGCACCGACGAAGGAGCGTCGATGCTCTTGGACCTGGAAACAACTTCATCGCTCAAAAATCATTTAACCACCATGCCCAAAGGGGTGGAGGAGTGAGTCAGGAGTGTATGCTGAAACGGAAGTCGTTTACAGCTGAACCCGTGTCGGCGGTGCTACTCCTAAACCCTTAAGAGTTATCAGCTTGGAGTTTTTGGCTCCCGTGGAGGTTGCATTGAATGTCATCTGGAGGGTGCTCCAGGACCTGACGGTGGTAGAGAATGACTTTGCTTCAGATATAGTCTTGTTAATGAGCCACATGGATAATCTAATCGAATCATTTGAGAATATACAGCAAATGAAGTTCTACTGAAGTAGAAACGGTTAAGATTTGAAAATGATAATAAGACCAGAAAAAATTTGAACAAAATGAATATTGTTGTAGATGATTAATATCGAGATTGTTGTTTTCCCAGAGTTCCAGGTATGACTCCTAATGTTTTTTTTTCCTCTGAAATGATTCCTCTTAATATATTAATTCAAAAGGAGTGAAGCCTGTGAAACTGGGATTACTTTAATCAGCGGGAATTGGATTGGAGATTCAAGGGTTTGTATTGTTAAACAATTTCTGGTTTTAAAAGGGAAAAAAAAATGAAATCAGGTGTATTACTTTCACTAATATTGGACAATAAGTATGTTTCCAATGAAATTGATGGACTATGCACCGTTATGGTCTTGAAGAAACCAACCAGATGATCAATGTGGAAAAATGATTTAGATAAATAATAACTGGGGATAATCGGGTTAATACCACGTTTTCTTTGTTTGCTGTTGCTTAAATTGATCTCCTTGTCTTGTTTCACTCTCCCTATTTATTTTGTGGTCTAAGAAAGAGAAAGATTGTACAAAATCCATTTATCTTGTTGAGATTGTTTTCTTCAAATATTGTTTTAATGTACAATCATCTCTGTTTTACTGTTTTGCAAGTGATCCTTGTAAAATGAAAAAATTATAAATAAATGATTTAAAAAAAAAATATTACTTACCAGCCTCTATGCTAGCCTCAGATGTTATACTCAGGTCCATTAAAGCAGCATGCAGGTCCGGGGAGTAGTCTAGTGCTGAGTGCAATGCACTGCAGACAGGTGGACCCAGGCCCATACCTCTCCCTACCTATTCCACTTGTGTAGGGTTATCATACGTCAGGATTTACCTGGACATGTCCTCTTTTCCGCAGAAGTCTTGCAAGGACACTGCTTGCATTTTCGGCAGCCATTTTGAATTGGCACCGGGAGCAAGAGAGGTCTAGATCCACGCCAGGCAGAAAAGAGGGGCCTCTTTCCTGCTCCAACGAGGCCACTAGAACACCAGAGCACTACAGTAAGGTACAGGAGGTACTTAGATGTCATATGGAAAATGCCCCTCATTGAGTTTCAAAAAACTATACAAAGCTTGTTTTATGCATAACTATGTCAAAACTTGACCAATTTCAATAAAATATAGGATTTATCATCCTGAATAAATTTGCAATGCCTACACTCATGCCAGCTATCTCAACTAAACAATGTCACCACCACCAACTAATTACCGACTTGATACACACAGATGCCTTTGTGCTTTAAACATAAACAGTTACCATGGTTTTTTCATCAGGAGAATCTGATCCTTATTAAAAATGTGTATCTGAAGAAAGATTATTGTTCTCTTAGACTGGTGCAAGAATTTCCAGAAAAAAGGTGGAAGAAGGTAAGTATAGAACATGTTTTGAAGAAATTACAAGAAGCAGATTCAACTGATCACCAGTCAGAAAGCGGCAGGACCCAATCAGTTCGCACTGAAGATGACATCGGGGCAGTGAAGAAACAGGTAGTAAAGTGATGTTGTTTAAGTGAGGTGACAAAATCACAAAAAACAAAAATGTGCCTATACATATATAAAGAATTTTTTTTATTGTTGTTATTGTTATTAAACATTAAAAATGGAGGGAAAATACCTCAGAAGGTCTGGAGCAAAGCAGTACTATGACTATCTTTTTGCTTCCTTCAGTACTCCTAGTTCACATCTCTTTAATAAATTATTATTATTATCAATAGAACACTAACAGGCTCATTTTCAAAAGAGAAGGACGCCCATCTTTCAACACAAATCGGAAGATGGGCGTCCTCCCAGGGTCGTCCAAATCGGTATAATCGAAAGCCAATTTTGGACGTCCCCAACTGCTTTCCGTTGCAGGGACAGCCAAAGTTCAAGGGGGCGTATCAGAGGTGTAGCAAAGGTGGGACTTGGGCATGCCTAACACATGGACGTCCTCGACCCATAATGGAAAAAAAAAAGGGCGTCCCGAGCACTTGGACGACTTTACCTGTTCATGTTTATCTTACGACCAAGGCAGAAAAATGTGGCCAAAATGACCAGATGACCACCGGAGAGAATCGGGGATGACCTCCCCTTACTCCCCTAGTGGTCACTAACCCCCTCCCACCCTCAAAAAACATATTTCAGTATTTTTTGCCAGCCTCAGATGTCATACTCAGGTCCATCACAGCAGTATGCAGGTACCTGGAGCAGTTTTAGTGGGTGCAGTGCACTTCAGACAGGTGGACCAAGGCCCATCCCCCTCCCTACCTGTTAAGTTTCTGGAGGAAACAGCAAGCCCTCCAAAACCCACCACAAGCCCACCATAAACCCACTGTACCCATCACATCTAGGTGCCCCCCTTCACCCATAAGGGCTATGGTAGTGGTGTACAGTTGGAGGTAATGGGTTTTAGGGGGGTTCTGGGGCTGAGCAGACAAGGTAAGGGAGCTATGTTCCTGGGAGCATTTTTATGAAGTCCACTGCAGTGCCCAGTTGGTGTCCTGGCATGTGAGGGGGACCAGTGCACTACAAATGCTGGCTCCTCCCATGACCAAAGGGCTTGCATTTGGTCATTTCTGAGATGGGCGCTCTTGGTTTCCATTATCGCCGAAAATCAGAAATGACCAAGTCTAGGGACGACCATCTGTCAGGACGACCAAAATTTCAAGATTTGGGCGTCCCTGACCGTATTATCGAAATGAAAAAGGGATGTCCATCTTGTTTCGATAATACGGGTTTCCCTGCCCCTCCATTGGGACATTTTGCGAGGACATCCTCAACAAAACTTGGGTGTCCCTTTCGATTATGCCCCTCCACAGGCCCTGTTTACTAAGCTGCATTAGAGTCTTTAATGCGCATTAAACGTGTACATGCCTACAATATTCCTATAGGTACCTACATGATTAGCATGCGCGCTAATTGAAGGCACATTAAAAATGCTAACGCGCATTAATAAACAGGGCCCTAATTCTCTGCTTCAGCTTCCTTTATATCAATTTATTTGAGATGGATACCCTAAATTTAGTTTTTGTTTACTTACTCAAACACCTGAATTACTAACTCAATTAACTATATTCTTACTAAAATTCAATACTTCAATTCAGTCTGTATGTTATCCAGGATAATAATCCTATAATATATTGTTTGTTTGTTATTATCTCATATCTTACTGCTATAATAATTGATATACTCTATATTAAGTATTTCTCTTATACTTCTTGTTCACCTTCTAATGTTTCATCGACTAATTACTGTGAGCCACATTGAACTCAAGACTCCTTGGGATAATGTAGGATATAAATGTCATAAATAAATAAAAATAAATAAATAAGTCATTGGTCAAAAAACCTCCCGTAAAATTGTAGTGGATCAACAAACTACAATCGGTAGAACCTCGTGGTCTGAATGTGAATATACAATGGTCAGCATATTTTTTTTAATTTTTTGAATTATTTCATCATTTTTTTTCAGTTCTGTTTTTCAGTTTTGAAGGATTCAAGAGTTTACCATTCTGTGTTCCATACTGGTGACGTCACTGTGCGGCGATTGGAGAATTTCCTCTGATGGAGTCTATTTTTTTTTGTGTCACTATTTTGAATTTTTGTAAGTAGCAATTTCTGTTATCAGCATTTTGTTGAGCAGTATTCTCTATGTAGAGCATGTTGCCTTGAGCATTTTTAAATTTTTAAATTTATTTGGCAATGTTCTATACAACATTGAGTGCATAGCTTTATAAGGTCCTTTTCATGCACCACAGATTAAGGGCCCTGTTTACTAAGCTGCACTATAGGTGCGCTAATGTTTTTAGTGTGTGCTAATGCTGGAGACACCCATAGGAATATAGGGGTATCTCTAGCATCAGCGCATGCTAATTTATAGCACTTGCTAAAAACGCTAGCGCATCTTAGTAAACAGGGCCCTAAGTGAATGTAGGCAGCATAGTAATGAAGATTTATTTCCTTTCCCTTGACGAAGCTTTGGTGAAACAAAGGACCCCATCAGGATATATAAGATAAGTGCTTTAGTATATCAATAACTAAGCTGTTATTAGATTTTGGACTGTTTGAGGATGCAAATACATCTGAGATCATTCAATACTGTTACTGCTATGTAAATTACCAAGTGTATATGACTGCTGCTCTTCAAATGAAAAAGTAAAAATTAAATAGTTACTTGAATATAGAGAAGATATAATCCAAGTAATTGAACACGAAGATGATATAAAATAAAAACAGAGGGAAGTGGGAATAAAAACCAGGATTCCCAAAGACTGGACCACAGCAGTAGTGAAAATGAAGCAAAGTTTATTAAACAATAAAATGACTCGACACAACGTTGTGTTTCGGCCAGAAGGCCTACATCAGGAGTCTGTATGCTTAAACAAAAATTCAGACCGTCTCATCTGCGATCTAGCAAGGATTCTCAATAACGGTCTTTTTGAAGACCACCATAATCCATCATCGCCACTTCTGGATTCTCATTTTTTGTTTAAGCATACAGACTCCTGAGGTAGGCCTTCTGGCCGAAACACAACGTTGTGTCGAGTCATTTTATTGTTTAATAAACTTTGCTTCATTTTCACTACTGTTGTGGTCCAGTCTTTGGGAATCCTGGTTTTTATTCCCACTTCCCTCTGTTTTTGAGTTTCTCCATGGAACTTCTTGAGTTCTCCGCGTCAGTGGATTCTCTTTTGGCGATATAAAATAAGAAATATTGTAATAATAAAGGTGTCCTTTTACAAAGGTGTCCTAGTGTTTTTATCATGCACTATATGTTAGAGTCACCCATATATTTCTATGGGTGTCGCTCATAGGAGCCAACTTTTCAAAATGATTGGGGATGCTTAATTTTTTTTTTACAGGTGGTGCATTTCTCTCCCTCTCCCCCTCCCCTCACCTACCCTCTCCTCAGAGTTCCAGGCCCCTCCTCTCCTCAGAGTTCCAGCCCCCCCTCTCCTCAGAGTTCCAGACCCCAATCCCTCCCTCCATCCCTCCTTTCTCCGAGTTCCAGACCCCCCTCCAAGTTCCAGACCCCCTCCCTCTGAGTACCAGACCCCCTCCCTCCCTCCCTCCCTCCCTCCCTCCAAATTCCAGACCCCCACTCCCTCCCTCCCTCCCTCCCTCCGAGTTCCAGCCCCTCCCTCCCTCCCTCTGACTCGAGCTCCAGCCCTACCTCTTCTCCCACTCCCACAACAGTCCTTCGCCTGCCCTGCGCCTTCCTGCACGCCGCCCATAACTTAAAAGTCATCTTACCGGGGTCCCAGCGGCAGCAGTAGTGAAAGGCGAGCATGAGCAGGCTCGGCAAGTCGGCTCTAAGTTCAGCCTGCCTTCCCTTCTCATTGCTTTCAGCTTTGCCTCTGGTCCCGCCCTCATTTCCGGTTTCTGCAAGGGCGGGACCAGAGGTGCGCACGTCAGATGCTACTTGGCGCACGTCCGCTACATGCGCCAGAAAATAAAAAATATTTTTCAGACGCGTGTATCGGACGGGCACCAAAAATGAAATTACCACAAGAGCCACGCAGTAGTCAAGCGGGAAGTCCATTGTGGCGCGTATTGGGCACGCATTTTTGCCTATGTGGCTTAGTAAAAGGGGCCCTGTGAGATCTTATGGAGAGCACTTACCCTACTCCTTGAAAAATACAAGGATGCGTATTCATTAGTGCTCATTCAAATTTTTAGTAAGCCTTAAAAAAGTTGTGAAGGCAAAAACCAAATTAACACACATTAACCTACAAATTAATGCATGTACAATCAATTTGCATGCATTAGAATGTTCAAATGCACATTCATTGTTTTCTCTTCACTGGAAAGAATAAATATTGTAAGATGAAATTATTTGCTCATTTGATAGTGTATTTCAAATTTGCAGCTGTTAAATGTAAGAACTGTTAATTTGTAGGACTAAAGAATATTGACAGGCTTATGGAGAAACCAATTACTGGAAGGCAAGCCCCATAAACTAAATTAATGCAAAATACCAATTAAAAAGGAATGTCATATCTAGGACTGAAGAGGATAGGCTGGAGGAATGCAAATTTGCCACTTGAGCGACTGATTAACCAAAATACAAGGAAGCCTGAAGGGCACCATCCAATCATCACTGGCTGAAACTCGGGCCGAAGTTGGGCCGTGGACGGGGTTAAGAAGACTGAATTACTATAAAACAGCAAAAAAGATAAGTGATCCCTATAATAACATTACAAGAATTTGAATGTGGGTTTTGTTTTTTTTTAAGATTTTAACATTTAAATCAAGCAATACACTTGTTTGTAAAGCAATGTGTTAAGGGTCATACTCACAATAAAGGAGGTTTTTCAGCCAGTGATGATTGGATGGTGCTCCCTTAAGTTGGTATCAACAAAGGAGTACTTATCTGTGTTTGAGACTTTTCCTCCAAAATACTTGAGAATATTTAGTTACTACACACTGACTAAAATAGAGATCGACATACATGATTTGTTGTTGACTCACTTTAAGATTAGGACAGCTTTCTGTATAGTGTTTGGTTACAAGGTAGAACCAGTAATGTCCACATAGCATCACTAGCTAGATCCAATCCAAGTCTTGCTTTTCTCTCTCCATTCTCCCCTTCACCTCTGGTGATGGTTATCCCCATCCCACACAATTCACTGATCTTTATGAATGGCATTGAACTCTGAAAGATATGGAGCATGGTGCAGAAAAAAACAGAAGAGCCAAGAACTCAGGGGAGAAGGAGGAGTAGTACCAGCAGTTAGACAAGCTGGATGATCACCTTGCTCCCTGGCCCTGATCATCTCTCTCCCATCATTGACAGCAGCCCAGCTTCTCATTTCTGAGTTCACAACTGCTATCTGACATTACCTTCTCCTCTGCACACCAGCTGCTTATCCCTTTCAGCCTCCTGAAGCCTGTTCTTCTGGAAGCTCTCAAAGCAAGACAAGCTTTCTACATCAAAAAAGGAGATGTAAATAAACCTGGTAGCATTCTGGGTGCTCATCAGCTGCAAGGTTGCCTCTCATGTCTCAGTGCTGTGCTTTATTGCAACCTAATATGGAATCATTAAAAAATAATAATTTGTGCAGAAACAGAAATCCTGTGAGGAAGTGTGTGGAAGGTGGTGGTGAAGAGGATGTGTGTGGAGCAAAGGGAGAGATTATAGGATCAGGTAGAGAGGAGAGGGTACAACAGAGTATGGGATATCCTATAATGTGTCCTTCCCCAGCACATGCACATATTTACATATATACTGTACATTCAAACCACCCTAGAGTCAGCTTTGTTTCTGCCCCTGTTGTCCCCATTACTTTTCTGGTGTCACAGCTGCCCGCAGATGTTCTACAAGAAATGCAAGAATGCATTACCATACCCCAGAAATGCATTTCTTATAGAACCTCTGCCTACAGTTGAGACACCAGAAAAAAAAATGCTCGGTCCCCCCATCCCCCACTTTGATTATTTGGTTTGTAAACTAATACATAAAAACTTTAACATGCCTTCAGAATTTCACAATTTTTCCATTCGCCCTTGAGAATTTAGTTCAACAATCCTATTTGTAGTAAATGTGAGGACAGTCGAGGAATGACTAGGGATGGCAGCAAGATGATAAGAGGGAGCCTCCCAAGCCTTTAATGGAAGAAGTAACTAACTTGCTAGTCACACACACGAGGACTAATACCAGCCGTGCATGCTGTAGCGAGTCTCTTTCAATTGAAACTCTGGAACAAAGGGGCATAGGATGAAGGTGAAAGGAGACAGACTCAGAAGTAACCTAAGGAAATACTTCTTAATGGAAAGGGTGGTGAATTCGTGGAACAGCCTCTCGGTGTAGGTGGTGGAGAACTCAAGAAAGCCTGGGACAAGTACATTGGAAGGGATTGCAAATGACATGGATGGGCAGACTGAATAGGCCATATGGTCTTTATCTGCCGTCATGTATTCTAGCTGAAATCATTTTCATGCACTTTTTATGGCCCCACATGCAATTTTCCCTTAGGTTAGTCACCCTTGTTTCTATCAAACTCCTGTTTCTCTATCTTATCTATCTATATGTTCCACCTTTGCTTACACCCTATGCTTTCTAGTAAGAGGTTTTAATGTATAGTTTGCTGATATTTTAAGTAGCATACTGTGCATGCCTTCCAGTAATTCCAGTAAAATTTGATGTTTGCTGCTGTAATTGCCTATGTTCAGCTTATTCTTGCTGTACATAGTCAGGGGTGAATTTATTCAAAAGGGCAATAAATAAATCCTAATTAATAAATAGGGTGGGTGGAGGAGTTCAGCAATTCATCAGCAAAATCTCTTTCTCACTATAACCTCTCATTTGGCTGTCTCTCCTCTGCCCTTGCTTGCACTCCATCTTTCCTCTTCCACCTTTCAACTGTCCTTTCTCATCGTCCCTTCTTTCTTACTCCTGCTGTCTCTTTTCATCTTCCCCCCTCATAGTGACTTTTCTCCCTTCTTCTTCTCCTGCTGTTTATCTTTTCCCTTCCTGTGTCTCTCCTCTCCCTTCCTGTTGTCTCCCTCATCCCCATAGAGGAAGTTGGGTGAGAATGATACTCACTTTTCAGCAGCAATGGCAGCAAAATTCATAGGTGAGGGAAAAGCAGATTTCCCACATGCAGCAGCATTGTTGGTGTCAGAGGCTATGGGATAGGCACTTGGGCAGGGAAAGAAGGGGAGAGGGGATGTCAGAGGCTGGTGGAGAAGGAGCAGGATTAGCAGCAGGCTACGGAGGAAAGCAGATTTCTCCCATTGCAATATTGTTGATGCTAGGTACCATGAGGTGAGAGGGGAGAGGAAAAGAAGGATCATGGCACAGACCAGGAAGGTGTGTAAGAAGTGGAGGCTCAACAGCAGAGCTTGAGGAAGGGAAGAGGAGGAACACTGTCAGCAGTAGAGGCCACAGGAGAGCAGGAGGACTACAGACAAACAGTGAAATCAGGACCCATCCATACCCCACACATGTCAAGATCCTAGTTCTGTACCTTCGAGTAATTGCTCCTGCAGCCTACAATTTTAACAGCAGATTTTAATGTATCTTGCTTTAGCCATAGTCGTAATGCATTCATGCATTTTGAATTTGTTAAAGATGGCAAACAGCTCCTGTCATAACAAGGCGATGGCCTGAGATCTAAGGTTGTCCTTTATCCATAGTTCCTGAAATGCAGGCCTACTGCCATCCATGATTGCTTGCAATCCTGGCTGTCTTTTTTCTGAAAACACACCAAGGTCTTATATATCATGACGACGACTATGAAGACCTCCTAGATGTTCTCAAAATTTCCACTCTCAAGCACGACTTCCAGCATACATAATTCTCAAGTGGTAAACTTCTATGCCAACGGAAGGGTTATGTGTAATAGAGAAAGGAATATTGTAATCTTTAGTTACACTCTTGGGGGAATTCTATATATGGTGCCTAACATCAGGCGCTACTTTGGCACCAAGTTTTCAGCACAGAAAAGCATTCTGATGGATGCAAGGCACCGAAGAGGGGCAGAAATGGCAGATCTGCCTGAAAGCCCATTTATAGAGCAGCGCCTAAGTGTTTCTATGTGGATCTGAAAAAGGTGTAACGATGGGAGGGACATGGGCGGGGGGCGTTCCCTTATGGTGTGCACATTATTATAGAATGGTGCGGATCAACGCCCAACTTGCACACTGGGATTTATACCTGGTTTCGGATGGTGTAAATCCTCACGCCAAAACTTGAGCACGGACCCTGGTGTTATGTGCTATTCATAAAGGGTGCCCTGTTCCAGGGGCATAGCCAGACTTCGGCAGGAGGGGGTCCAGAGCCCGAGGTGAGGGGGCACATTTTAGAACCCTCCCCCCCAGCACCGCCGACTCCCCCTGCCATTTTTAACCCCCTCCATTTTTGACCCCTCCCACCACCACCACCACCTTTGACCCCTCCCCGGTGCCAACCCTTTCGACCCCCTCTTCCCACTGCCAACCCTCCCCTGCTTCCGCCGTTGGGTACCTTTGCTGGCGGGGGTCCCCAACCCCCACCAGCCGAAGTCCTCTTCTCTGGCACAGCCGTATTGCTGATCTGCAAGGGCAGGCTTCTGTTTCTGTGAGTCTGATGTCCGTCAGACTCACAGAAACAGAAGCCTGCCCTTGCAGATCAGCAACGCGGCCGCGCCAGAGAAGAGGACTTTGGCTGGCGGGGGTTGGACCCCGCCAGCAAAGGTACCCGACAGCGGCAGGGGAGGGTTGGCGGCGGGAGGGGGCCAGGGCCAAATCTACAGGGGCCCAAGCCCCCGTGGCCCCACGTAGCAACACCCCTGCCCTGTTCAGTGCTGATTTTTTTTGTTGCCAAATTTTGAGTGTTATTTACTGAATCCAGTCCTATGTGTCATTAAAAGCCATATAGTATAGTGGACATGACTCACTGAATAAACACATTGTCCCACGTTCAAATAATTTGATTGAGATGAGGATGCCACCATGCAGTTTGAAAGGGAAGGTGTTAGCTCTCATGACTTAGCTAATTTTCTCTTCTCTCTCAATACTGTATAGGGAGTGGAGGGGTGGCTTAATGGTTAGTGCAGCAGGCCTTGATCCTGGTATTCTGGGTTCAATTCCCATTGCAGTTCCTTGGAACCCTGGGCAAGTCACTCAACCCTCCATTGCCTCAGGTACAAAACCAAGCTTGTGAGCCTTCTAGGGACAGAGATAGGACCTCCTCATAATGTTATTCTCTTCACCTTGAACTTGATAGTTAAGCAAATTATAAATGCCTAAATTGCTTTCAAGATTTGCACCTTAACCCATAAAACCATCCATGGAGAAGCTCCATCATACATGTCGGACCTAATTGACTTACCGGTACGAAACAACAAAAGTTCATCACGTACCTTCCTAAACCTCCACTACCCTAATTATAGAGGACTCAAATACAAATCATTACACGCATCTACCTTCACATACCTCTGCACAAAAGCATGGAATAAACTACCAAATGCTATAAAAGCAACACGTGACTTGACAGCCTTCAGGAAATTATTGAAAACGCACTTGTTCGAAGAGACTTACAATAAGAATCCTCCTTAATGACTTGATCCATTCTATATCTAAACCAACCACTTACTGATCCCTCTGAATTGATTATATTAGTCATATTATCATTATTGGTCATTATATTTTACTGTTTTTTATTATGTGTTATGTAAATCATTCTACAAACCTATCTACCTTTTTTCTTACACAGTAATATGTTAAATTAGAACAAACCTCTTACTCTGTTCATAATTATATCTTTTGCAATGTAATGTAAGCCACATTGGGCCTACAAATAGGTGGGAAAATGTGGGGTACAAATGCAGCAAATAAATTAATTAATTAAACTGTACAACAAAAGTAAATTTATCAATGTGCTCTGTCCTGAATATCACTATAGTTGTGCAGTAATTTAAAATCCTAAGTTGATGAATAAAGGGTTTTTTTTCATTTATTTTATGGTTTTATGTATACCACTGTGATCTGTACATCAACCCAGGCGGTATATCAACAACTTTTAATAATCATGAACATAAAGATAAAATTTATGGCAAAGAGAATTGGAAGGTTTCAATTTACTGATGCTTCCAGCCATACTCAAAGCTAGACTGACCTATACAAGATCCAGGACATTTTCAGTAGCAGGACCGTCTATTGGAACTGGCTGCCCAACACAATTTTCTATGATACAGACACTTGTTGAAATCTCATCTGTTTTTCCTTGCTTATGCTTCATTTCATCCTGAGATTACCGAGATCAAAAAACTATACATTGCATGATGGAAATTAATTTAAAAAGTTTTAAGTATTTCTTATAGATTTAAATTCGATTGTGTTGAGTTTTATATATTTTTCTTCACTTTTGATGCTTTGTTGTTTTCAACTCTATTATTTTAGGTAGGATGAGGACTATGCGTGTTGTGTGTTATTGTATGTGATCCTTTGTGGATGCTTTATTGTAATCCACAGAGAATAGTCATGAGCTAAACTGCAGGGTATAAATGTTAAAAAATAAATACATAAATCAGTGGTTTTGACTGATGGTAGTTGTTCTTCCAGAATCCATGATCTCTAAATATGAACACCCAGCTAGCAGAGAGCTCCCGCCTAAAAAAAAGAACAAGTAGGGTTTACTTCAAGAAATACTAACAAAGTACTTTGCACCAAAGAAAAGTATGAAATATATCAGCATAAGCACTTTAAATATGTACAATGCCACATGTGACTCACTCACTCCCACTAACACTGTTGTAGTTTATTATCGGTATTACAGAATAGTTTTAATGTTGACAGAAGGCAGGGTGATAACAATGCTTTCCCGTGGGTGAGCTATAGTACCCACCGCTGTGTTGGTTTTGTTCGTGGGAGACAGGCTCTGTTCTTGTCCTTGGTACTAGTATGAAGCTGCTCTAAAAGGAAGAGACAGGAGGGAGGCAGGTCAAGTCAGAACTCAAACTAGCCAAAATGTTCTCTGCTATATGCCCATAATGCTCTCAGTAAAAGGAATCACTGTTTCTGACCACTTTAATTGTCCCCAGGAGATGATATGTATAAACCGTGTTATTTTTTTATTAAAAAGCAACTGAAATTACAGCTTGCATATAATAACACCCAGGAAGAGCACTGTTCACTGTACAGTGAAAGTTATTACCAGGTAGAAAATGTACTGTATGCATATCTAGCATCATTTGTAATAAATGTCTGGTTTAATCATCTTTCCCTTATTGTTACAATGGCACATATCCTGCCCTCTCTTCTCAGAGGACATTTTTATACTGCCAGATACCGTGACTGATATGAACTTTTTGGGTACATAAAACTCCTCAGTGAGGGAGGACAGAGAGATGCAAATTTTTCAATGACCAAAGCAAAATAGGCAAGTTTGCCTTTCTAGGTTTATCATAAACAAAATGAGTCAATTTGTCTAAAACTACTACTAATAATCATTTTTACAGTGCTACTAGACGTACACGGTGCTGTACACATTATCACCCGGATTCTATATAGCGCGACTTAGGTTGCACGTGCAAATCCGTCGTATTCTAGATTTGCACATGCAACATAATTTACAAGCCAATCAGCACCAATAATTGCCACTTAACAAGCAATTATTAACTCTAATTGGCATTCATTAGAATTTACTCACAGAACTGTCTATGCATATTCTATAACATGCTACGCATAAATTCTAAGTCGCATAGTTAAAAAGGGGGCATGGCCATGGGCATGGGATGGGCGGGTCATGCATGTTTCTCAAATCTATGCGCATAGAATACACCTGGTTCACATATAAGTTAGGCGTCGCCATTTTCACCAAGTTTTACTTGGCATAACTGCCCGTGACTACATTTAGTTACATGGATGGGAACTCAGTGTATTCTATAGACCGTGAAGAAATTTAACCTTATTATATGAAGTACACTTAAATTTAGGCATACTTTATAGAATACGCCTAGGCATATTTTATTTTGGCGCTGATATTTTTAGGGGTGATATATAGAATCTAGCTCTATTTGCAGGTACTTTCTCTGTCTCTAGAGGGCTCACAGTCTAAGGGGCCCTTTTGCTAAGCCACGTAGGAGCATACGCGTGCCCAATGTGCATCCATTTTGAGTTACCGCCCGGCTAACGTGTGGTCCTTGCGGTAATTTCATTTTTGATCTGCATCCGCTATATGCGCTGGAAAATATTATTATTTTCTGTCGCGCGGGCAGTAATCAGCATTTTACGGGCATAGACCATTACCACCTGGTTACCGCATGAGACCTTACTGCTAAGTCAATGGCTGGTGGTAAGGTCTCAGACCCAAAATGGACGCGCACCAATTTTTCATTTTGCTGCATGTCCATTTTCGGCAAAAATTTTAAAAAGGCCTTTTTCACAGGTGCGCTGAAAATGAGTCTGCGCACGCCCAAAGCATGCGTCTACACTACCGCAGGCCATTTTTCAGCACGCCTTCGTAAAAGGGCCCCTATATTTTTTGTACCTGGGGCAATGGAAGGTTAAGTGACTTGCCTGAAGTCACAAGGAACTGCAGTGGGAATTGAACCCAGGTTGCAAGGATCAACGCCCGCTGCACTAACCATTAGGAACCATAGACTAACTTTCAATTTTGTCCCCCCCCCCCAGTAGACCCCTTAGCACCCCCTCCCCAAGATTTTTGTAGGTATAATTAAACTCAATAGTCATGATCAACTCAGTACCACCCCTCCCAGAACAATGTTATATAAGCACATATAATTGGATATTAAGATATCAATATTCAAAGCAATTTAACCCGCCTGGCTGCTTATAACACCTGCACGGGGCTATCTGCCGACATTCAGCTGCACTTAACCAGTTAATGCTGTTGAATATTTCCACTGACCGCTGAACTCAAAGCCAGCTATTTTGTGGGTGGTTCGGGGGCTGTTATTTAGCACTTAACCACCTAAGTTTAGCAGTCAAATCAGACCACATAAAATTCAGTCTTTTTTTTTTTCCGGTTTTCCTTAGGCAATTGAGTGCTGAATATCGCACTTAACAGCATAACATGCTTTCAACTTCAACATTCCATTCCCTAATCCAGAAACTTCCACCCTGGATGAGGAAAAGGGTTGGGATTTACTCTTGAAATAGCATCTGTTGAATTAGCTATGGCCCCATCTCACATCAGCAGAAGATACCTTCTGTTACTTCACTGTACTTGTGTCAGGTCTCACTTCAACTGGACAGCAAATGACAGCAAGGAGAGTGTCACTTAAGAGAGTAAAAAAATAAGGAACAGACATAAGAGTCAAGGTAGGATGGATACATACAGTTTCCTAAAATTACATTTTAAAACACATATTTTCTTTAACTGGCTTATTCATTTACATTTTACAAGCTTAGTAATAATTCTAGCAATACAATACAATACAATACTTTAATACTGAAGGAAAAATGAACTCCTGATGCACTAATAAGAGAAAGTAGGAAGCTAGAGAAAGTCCTTAGTTTCAACATAAACATCTATAAAGCTTTACTGCTCAGTCTCTTAAAAACTTTGTTGCAGTTGTAGGCAGACAATCCCAGTGGCAGATAAGCCTGCAACGGCCATTCAGTCCCCTCTGGTAGCTGATGAGAATATCCTGATGCTGTGTGTTATATGGATCCTTATGAGGCCTTTGCAAGGTTGCAGTGGAGACCTGTGCTAAGGCACCTCTCACGTAACTTTATCTTCTACGTGGGGGAAGTCATCCTTCCTCTGGAAGGCTTCAAGTAACCTTAAAGGCAAGTTCTGTAAACCTGCAACATGGCTCAATCAGTTAATCATGTCATTTTGCAATGAGGGCCCCATATTTGTTTAGGCCACAAGTCAGTCACTTTTTGCATAACTTCTAGCAAGCTTTGTTGTTGGTGTTATTCTTATTAATATTCTCTTTTCTCATTTCTTTACTATCAGCCCAATTACTATTAGCTCAGTGATTATATTCCCAGATCTTTATACACAGTAACATAGTAGGTGACGGCAGAAAAAGACCTGTACTGTCCATCCGTACAGGTCTTTTTTGTAGTTATATTCAATTCTATATTCAGTTCTATTTCATAGTTATATTCAATTCACATAAACATCCCACCAAGGAGTGGCCTAGTGGTTAGGGTGGTGGACTTTGGTCCTGAGGAACTGAGTTCAATTCCCACTTCAGGCACAGACAGCTCCTTGTGACTCTGGGCAAGTCACTTAACCCTCCATTGCCCCATGTAAGCTGCATTAAGCCTGCCATGAGTGGGAAAGCGCAGGGTACAAATGTAACAAAAAAATATATATATATATATTCACTTTACACATATCTTCCAAATTCTTCATAGTTTTACTCCATACAATTCAAAACATAAAACTTTAAATCTTTATCTTTGTGGCTTTCTGTATAACCAACTGCACTTCATTTATGGAAAAACAAATTAGAGAAATAAAAGCACATGAGCATCTAAATTAAAAGTGCAAAACATTTTAAAATATTGTGCTAGTTTTATTTATGATTAACCCCTTATGAAATTCTCCACTTGTTCCGTGAAAACTAATTTATTACTACTTTTCCTTCGGAAGTTATCTTTGAAACTATGAATAAGTAAGAACAACCTTTGCAATTTACTTTACAGTGTATGGAAAAGGGAAAACACAGTCAAATATAAACACCATTATATAAACAGTTGAACAAAAGGAATGGAGGAAGATCACGATATCAAAACTGTGGCAATCTTCTGTTATTTATTCCTGTCACTAAAGCAGAATAAAAGCATTAATTCACAACTGTAACCTTAATTCTATAAACAGACAAAAGGTTACCATTTCATTTGTAGAACAGTAACATTGAAAGAACAACTCCTACTATACTGTTCATCTCTTCCACATATAAAACTTCTTCCTTTGAAATGATGTGATTCTCAAAAATCAGTTCACCTATTCTTGGACTTTGCTAAATAATTCAAACTCTCAGGGTACAAATGTCAGCAAAGGTAAAAGCAGAAAAACTTAACTCATTTGATTCCTAATACAGAAGTCTATCAACAAGTTGTCTCTGTGCTTTGCCAGTGACACAATAAAACCAAGAAATCCTTTTAACAAAACACTAATCATATTATTTACAGACCTGAAGAATCATGCATGTATAGGTTAATTCAGACTACTTACAGAGATACAATGAATTCCTCTAGGGGTAACCAAACCCACAAGTGGATAGAAACACAGCACAACAAATCTGATTGACTTAATTACATTATATTGTAAAGGCTCAGATTAAACATACCTCTGAGCTTCCCCCTCCCCCACTTTGGTGGAGTTAAAGAGCCATTATTAGAAAAATTATATTAATTATAATTTTATATCTGCTATAAAAGCACAAATTTCAAAAAGGCATGTTGTGGAAACAATCTCTTCTGTTGGCTTTCCATCCCCCTTTAGCATAGCCTCAGCAAACAGCAGGCTCCAAAACATGCTCTTTATTGTTTTCTTAGTAAAGGACAAAGATAAGATAAATTATCATTTGCCTTCTTTAGGGCAAAAAGTCCACTAAGCTGAGATTTCTATTGACTCAGTCCTTCGACCTTAGGCAGCATTTTATTTGTCTTTTGAGTTCTTACACAGCTAAGGTTTCTCTCAGGGGTCCTTTTACCAAGCTGCGGTAAAAAGGGCCCTGCCCTAGCAGCGGGGGCCCTTTTTGCCAAGCGTAGAGAATGACTCGGGGACAAAGTTGGTCCCCGTCTCCGTGGGTTCTGTCTCTGTCCCCACCCCATCCCCACAGGTTCTCTCTCCCGTCCCCACAGGCCCTGTCTCCATTCCCACCCCATCTCCGTGGTCTCTGTCCTCATCTGCAGAAGCCTCAAACACTTATGATTTTATATTTAAATCTTTTTATTAAAGTATAAAAAGGAACAATATGCTGTGCAACTGCTGTTTATAAATCACAAATAGAAAACAATAACAGCAAGCAGTTATAATAACCCACCACCACCACCACCCAGTACCCTTCCAACCCCAATAGCTGACTTCTACTACCCCAAAGAATCCTAATCCACCCTGTTAAAATGTCCAAGGTACAAAATACAACACACTCTATATGCCGTAGTGAAGAAGAAATATGCCTTATGAAGCACTGTTATGATATTTTAATCTGTGGATGAATAAGTCATCAACAATCCCAGGATTCAGTCTAGCTCTCCTGTCTTCCACAGTCCGTCCTGCAATACAAGATGTCTTCTTAGAAGATATGTTGGTAGCAGGAATGTTGCTGGTAACAGTAATGTACAGGATCCCCCATGCAAATTTTACTAGTTGTGGCCAGCATGTTTGCTAGTTTTTCCAAAAATTCAAAATATCATCGTCTGCATCACTCAAACATAAATAACAATTCCAGTTCATAACAGGCTTCAAAGTAGAAAATGACATAGATAGGGACAAAATTTGTCCCCATCCCCCCCATCCCAGTGGGCTCTGTCCCCACCCCGTCCCCCGGGCTCTGTCCCTGTCCCTGCGGTTACCGCAGGTACCAGTCTCCATGTCATTCTCTACCCATGCACTGCAGCCCTTTTTACCACAGCAGATAAAAAGGACAAAAATGGCATGGCCATGAATAAGATTTCACTTACCACGTGTCCATGCGGAGAGAGCACCTAACACCATCCATTGAGGTGGTGCTAAAGACTCCCACGCTAACCCAGAGGTAACAGGGTAGCGCACGGCACTGCCTGATTACCACCGGGTTAGCGCTGTGCTGGAAAATAGCTAGCTATTTTCTGTAGCACGGCAAATGGCGCATGCTGGAGCTAGAACTACTGCCAGTGCCCGCGTTCGGCCCATGGTAGTTCCAGATTAGCGTGTGGTAAACTCACGTTGGGTTTATTTCCACTCTGTAAAAGCTCTCTAGTTATGTCTGGAAAGGAGCTCAGCTTCTTGCTTCTAATATACTTTAAAAAAAAGTTATTATTCTGTGTTTTTGCCTCCAATGCAATCTTCTTTTCAAAGTCTTTCTTTGCCTTCCTTATCAGCGCTTTGCATTTGACTTGCCATTTCTTATGCTTTTATATTAATGTCAGTCGGATCCTTCTTCCATTTTCTGAAGGATTTTCTTTTAACTCTAATAGCTTCTTTCACCTCACTTTTTAACCATGCCAGCTGTCATTTGGCCTTCCTTCCTCCTTTTTTAATACATGGAATATGTCTGGTCTGGGCTTCCAGGATGGTATTTTTAAACAGTATCCATACCTGATGTAAATTTTTGACCTTTGCAGCTGCTCCTCTACGTTTGTTTTAACCATTCTTCTCATTTTTACATGGAGGAGCATTTTCGATATGACATTTAAGTCCGACTTTTACATGTTTTGTAAAAAAATGTCCAAAATCTGAATAAGAAAGAAGTTAATTTTCCAAAAAGAAAAATGTCCATCTTTTGTTTTAGAAAATACCGTTTCTAACAAGGTTTTGTGCTTTGGACATTTTATTTTTTGGTTCATGTTCAAAACAAAAACGTCCAAGTGAAAAACATAGAAAATCAAGCCATTGGGATGTAGGAGGGGCCAGTATTTTTAGTAGACTGATCTCCCAGACATCCCAGAAGATAAATGGGGCACCCTAGAGGACACTGCAGTGGACTTCAAAAATATGCTCTCAGGTACATATCTCACCATTGCTCCCTTATCTTGTCTGCTGAGCCCCCCAAAACCCACAGCTGTACACAATAGCATTTGGGAGTGAAGGGGGCACCTATATGTGGGTACAATGGGTTTCTGGAAAA
The DNA here is from genome assembly GCF_901765095.1 of Microcaecilia unicolor. Taxonomy (NCBI): domain Eukaryota; kingdom Metazoa; phylum Chordata; class Amphibia; order Gymnophiona; family Siphonopidae; genus Microcaecilia; species Microcaecilia unicolor. The sequence goes on from NC_044033.1 coordinate 435,746,847, forward strand.
ATTTGGAGAGCTTGTATTTTCCCCCTATCCCCTCCAAGATCACAAGGAGCAGCAGTAGGATTTGAACCGGCCAGCTCTGGATTACAAGACCAGTGCTCTAACCACTAGGCCACTCCTCCACTCTGTTACCACCTGCATCACATCATGCACTCCACTAAGGACCAGGTCTAGACTTTTTCCCCCTCTTGTTGGTTCCTGAACCAGCTGCTCCATAAAGCAGTCCTTGATTTCATCAAGGAATTTTAGCTCCCTAGCATACCCTTATGTTATATTTACCCAGTCAATTTCAGGGTAATTTTTTTTTGTTACATTTGTACCCCGCGCTTTCCCACTCATGGCAGGCTCAATGCGGCAGGCAATGGAGGGTTAAGTGACTTGTCCAGAGTCACAAGGAGCTGCCTGTGCCGGAAATCGAACTCAGAAATCACCCATTATTATTGTGTTACCTAGTTTGTTAGCCTTCCTAATTTCTGATAACATTTCTACCTCAATCTGTTCATCTTGGCCAGGTGGACAGTAATATATTCCTATCACTATCCTTTTCCCCTTTACACATGGAATTTCTATCCATAGGGATTCTAAGATGTATTTCGTGTCCTGCAGAATTTTTAGTCTATTTGATTCAAGGCCCTCCTGAACATATAATGATACTCCTCCACCAATTTGATCCAACCGATCACTGCAATATAATTTGTAACCTGGTATGGCTGTGTCCCAAAAATAAAACAGACAATCAATGCCGGTCACAGGAAACAGTCCAGTATTGAATATTTGGCTTCACCGCAACCATGGAAGTTAGCAAGGCTGCCTCCCATGGTCTGAATGTCGGCCACAGATATCTATGAACAAAATATGGCAAGTTCCAATATTTTGGCTGTGGTGGGGCAGCAAAACCTGGTTGGGGGTTAGGCTCACATGATGCTGAAAAAGCCTTTGAGCAGCTCCTAAAGCCATTTCTATTAGATGTCCTCAATATGTTTGCCATCCCTGATCAGGTTCAGGCCTATTTCATGGTGCTTTATACAGACCCATGCACTCAGGTTTTAGTTAATGGGTCTTTCTCCACTCCATTTTAGATTTACCATGGGATTAGACAGAGATATCTGTTGTCCCTCCTCATGTTTTATCTAGCTATTGAGTTTTTAGTACAAGGGATTAGAGCGGATATGGTTGGGATGAGACACAGAATGCATACATTGTCCTTACATATAGATAACATACTTTTTTTGTTATGGATGTCAAAGTTTCTGCACCTCAGCTGTTCAAGTTGCTGAAGAAGTATGGCCACCTTTCATGCTATAAAGTTAATTACCAGAAATCTATGGTGCTCCCATTTGGGGAATGCCAGATGCAGGAGGCTGGGGGAGTGCTGGCACACTTCAAGTTTACAACAAATGAATTTAAATTCTTGAGAATAGTTTTTTCCTAGGGCTTGAGGGACAGAATTTATGATCTATTGTGTCCAGTATTTAAAAAGGATCTTGGTATCGTGGCAAGATGGCGGCATGACTCTGGTGGCGTGAGGCTGTTCTTTGAACTGCTTTTTTTTCCTATCTGGTTTCCTCTATTCTGCTTATTGTATAGTGATGCCGCACACAAAGAGGAAGGGATTGGTCTGAGTAGTTCCCTCACAGTCTCAGATCTCCTCACCGATTGAACAGAGAATTGACCGGTACACCATCGGGAATCCCGTTCTAACGCCTGGAGTGAGCTCTGCTGCTACTGCAGTTAATGAAGGAGCATCTTCCATTTTAGGACTGGAGGTTTTGTTATCTCCTCTGGATGCCAAAATCTCTTGGTAATAATTTTTGCTACACAGTATTGTATTTGATTCATTCTCTAATATCATTATATTGTCCCTCTAAACCAGTAGTTCTCAACACAGTCCTTGAGACACACCCAGCCAGTTAGGTTTTCAGGATACCCACAATGAATATGAATGAGATAGATTTGCATACAATGGAGTTAATGCTTGCAAATTTATCTCATGCATATTCAGTGTGGATATTGTGGAACTGGTAAAGATAGAGTTAACTGTATGTCTTTAAAAGAAGAGCAATAAATTGTCTTAAGTAAGTTATTGACAAATGCTGGCTTAGTTGATCTAGGGGAAGGCCAGTCAGTACAAACAAAGATGTTTACTATAGACCTCTTGAAAAGAGAGAGGTTACAGAAGGTCTGAAACTGACCAGATTTGTGATAGATGTCTTCTTTTGGAAAAGTAAAGTATAGTTTGTGTTTAACCCATTAGTGCCCAATGTTCCCATATGGGCACTTATTATGGGAAGATTGGGCACTAATGGGTTAACTAAAGAAAACAGGTTATAAATGTTAGTCTATTATTAAAAGTAGTTGAGAAATGCTGTGAAATAGGTTTTTTTCATTGTACTATACCCTTATACTTTATATTTGCTTAGATTAAGTTCAGCCTTCTAAAACAAGATGTTTTGCTGATGTTATGGAATTCTGTGTAGATGAATCAATTACCTCATATGTGTTTAAGGGTATAAATGTAAGCATTTCGATTGCCCTACTTCAGGGAGACTTGGAAGGAGACAGACTTTTCTCCCAGTCTTCCCTCCTTATTGCAATAAGATATATTATGCAGCTCTAATAAAAAGACCAGCTTTATTGATCCTGCATGGGACAATATATTTTAGTTCTATAAATTAATGTACATTCTGCAATATCCAGAAAACATGACTGGATGAGTATGTCCTGAAGACTGGACAGAAAATCCCTGTTTTAAGCAGATTATGAATCCAAATATTGAGAAAAGGCACCAAGAGCCTTCGAAATCGGGACAGAGATTCTTTAATCACACAATTTGGATAACAATCTTCTAAAAGTGACCCGACAAGGGCCGTGTTTCGGCGCACAGCACCTGTGTCAGAGGTCATAAGGGTTATATTGTCAGAATGTGCAGTGACGTGGCTTGCTCCTCAGCACATGTATTAGAATGGAGAAGCTGTCCCTCAATGTTAGTCAGTAAATCAAAACAGGTACTAGGTACTAAATTCAACTTGGGTAATCAATCTTTCATGGAACCCAGCACATTCACCTACTTACCAATAGGCTAATGTGATAATGCATGAACCGAGTTGGGCAGGAGGCCCTAATAAATGTACAGCCAGATCAAGGGGAAGTGCAACAAAACTCTTTTATTAAACCATTACTGCAGCCTATTATCCCACAGGTACAATGAACAACAAGTATAGGCTCTTTTACTCCAGAGTCAATTGTGCAGGCTTGTAAACTACTGGCTTTAACCTAATAGTATGTACACATATACACCTTTCCTTGCCTTGCCAGGTTTTACCACAAGACCTCAACAGTATCCTTATATAGCTTAAAAGTCAAGCTTAGCCTACCTTGTATCAGGTTCTAGCAGTTTACTTATAAGCTATGGAGACCCTCATTCCAGGGCAGCTTCTCTCCTCCCAGGGTCTCCCTGGTGGAAACCTCTATATTGGGGACCTCTCTGAACTGTTCTGGCTCAAGGAATTTAATGTCCTCCTACCCTGAGCCCCACCCCTCTAACTCAGGCTCAGTCTCAACCTCGGCAGACTAGCGCCACCTACTCCAAGGTGGCTGAACTGCATCAACAGTGAGAAAGTACTCTTCCCTATACCATCTACTCCCTCACAACTAGCTTCACTGTTAATTCTTTCATCTCTGAATCTTTCTCTTGCATTTCTTCTTTCTCTTCTGTTGACTTCATAACCTGTGCTTTATTCATCCTGCTGTCTTGCATTTCTGGATCTCCTCTCTCTCTAGCTCTACCTCAGCCTTCCTTCTGGTACTCCATTCCAAGCCTCCTTTTTCTTTTCTATCAACCTTTATCATGATGTTCCTTTCTGGATTGCATGTTTCTCTTATCAGTCCCTCTTTTTGCACTCCTTTCTAGATCCCTTCCTTTTCCCTGTGCATCAGTCTTTTTTCTGGTGCCCTTTTTTCAGATCTTGCTTTCTCACTCTGCACCAGATTTTCTTCTTTTTTGCTGAGGCTTTTCTTTCTCCTTCTACATATACTTTTCTTCTGGTGCTCCCTCCTAGTTCTTCTCTTTGTCTCTCTATTTTCTTTTCTACAGAAGCTCTCAATGTACTCATCTACTTCTTTACTTTGATCTTTAAAATTAGGGATGTTAAATTTATATCAGTGCTTTTTGTAGTTTTCCTGTGACAATATTCCTCCTTTATCCAAGTTTTAATGGACTCTCTAGGTATACACTCTTGGTTTAAATATAGGGTTTGTAGCATAAAGATAGCAGAACACCAGCATTAGTGCTCATGCCTAAAATATATCCCTTTAAAAAAAACATCGATCTATTTAAATTAGTGGGTGCTTTAGAACATAGAAATTCAATACCCAACACTATCTGAATCTCAATGGGTAACGTGGTTATTTGGCTTCTAAATTTCATCGGTGACCTTTTTTTCACATACACTACTTGGTCTATGTCTCACCTGCCTCCTCGTCAGTTTAGACCTCACTACTAAATATCGAAATATTCTCCAATTTACTGTAAATAATTTTAAATTGTAACAAAATTCTTCATATATCCATTTTATAAGGAATTAAAATCCAAACTTATCTTATCTTAGTAGACTCAACTGGACCCACTCCCAACATGGGCCATGTTTCACCATTGGCTGCATCAGGGAGCGATTCTGCAACATAAAGAAACAATAAGACTCAAGAAGTCACTTCAAAATAACCTGTTGCACCCAAATATAGGCATGTATTTGTCCTATTAAGCTAGCATTCTATCAAGAAAGTTAGGTGCTTATTTTCCTTTATAGAATAGGCGCCCTAGTATAAAATTATTCCCCAAACTGCATAAAAGTAGGCCTCATATTTTCTCAGTGCATAAAGTGTTGTTCTACACACTCAAGTCACTTAAAAAATTAACCCCCCAATGATTGTTGTTGCATGTGTTTGTCTTTTCCTATTGTATTTTGATGATTTTCGCTTCAGTGCTTTGATATTTCTGTTTTTCTAATTGTTGCTTTTTTAAATTTTGCTACCTATTATATTTTATATTCTGAGCTTTTCACTATGCTATTATGTTACTGTGATTGTGTCAGTTATATTTTAAACCACGTTATGGAGGGAATTTCATAAAGCTGTTTCTGCAAGACTAATTTCACAACAGGATGCCTGGCACCTATTTTAAGACTATTTTGTAAAGGCAACATAAGCACCTATCCAGTGGCGTTCCTTGCCTGGATGGCACCCGGGGCAGAGCGCCGATGCGCCCCCCCCCCCCACTAAATTACACCTTCCCCCCTCCCTCCGGTGAAATGACACCCCCCCCCCCGGTGCACGCCGCTGGGGGGGTGCCGCGGCACGCACCTGCTCTGAGTTCGCTAAACTTCTTTGCTCGTTCGCTGCAGCTCCCTCTACCCAGGAACAGGAAGTAACCTGTTCCGGGGCAGAGGGAGCTGCAGCGAATGAGCAAAGAAGTTTAGCGAACTCGGAGCAGGCGCGCGCCGCGGCACCCCCCAGCGGCGTGCACCCGGGGCGGATCGCCCACACCGCCCCCCCCCCCTTGGTACGCCACTGCACCTATCTGTGTTTATAAATAGGCTCCTAGAAACAGCCCCTGTAGCGTATAAATGGCAACACACACATTCACACCTGCATGTACTCTACACATATATTTTATAAAATAGATACATCACAACTCTATCCCTACTTCACCCAATCTACATCCTTGGAAATGCCTACACCCAGAATGCAAATAAGTATACATTACCAGGTTCTGTAGTGGTCATCCAAATGTGGGTGTGGATCTCAGATCCACGCGTAAACTAATTAGTCAATTATGCACCAATAATCAATTACTGTAATTAACAAACACTTGGCAGTAATTAGGAGTTGCATGCAGATCTACCCAACACCCTATTCAATAACAAGCGTGTCTAAATTTCATAGCAGAACTCAAAAGGGGCATGGCTAGGGGAGGAGCATGAGCAGGTCAGGGGTGGTCCCAGTAATTAGGTGCAATGTTACAGAATACCAGGATTTGCATGCCTAACTGCGCATTTACACCAGTTTTTGACAGGCATAAGTGCTGGCGCCCAATGTTAGGCATGAGAAGCATGCTAAGTTAACATCTGAAAAGGGCACCCTGTGTAGAGGGGGGGATTCTATGTATGGTGCTTAAAAAAAACCACACAGAAAACATTTTCGCCTAAGTGTATTCTATAAGCAGTGCCTAGATTTAGCCACAGTATATAGAATGCACTCAGTTGATAACCCAGCGCCTAAAACTATGCACATCCATTTATACCAATGAAAACATGGTGTAAATCCCGGTGCATAGATGTAAGCGCAGAGGGCCATATTCCATAAATTTCAGAATGCCCACCAAACACCTATTTCCCTGCCCATACCCATGGCCCTTTTTGCTTGAACATGTTAAAAGTTTGGCACACTGCGTTACAGAATATGCTTAGTGAGTTGTGAGCATAAATTCTAATTATTGCCAATTAGTGCTCATTATTGCTTAAGTGCTGTATCAATGCTAATTAGCTTGTTAAGTTATGTGCGTTGTTGTAGAATCTGCCTGGATTTCAGCATGGATCTCTAGGCATGCTATATAGATTCCAGGGGAGAGTGCCCTTTACAGAATACTTGCTTCGCACCTAACTTTGAATGCCATTTATTGAATTTGGCCCACATCTTACCTTCTAAATTTGACTTTGCTCTGCTTTGGCAACTTGCTCCTGAAGATCTACCACAGACTCAAGGCATTATCAATTTTTGAAGTCAAGGAAACTTCCAATTTATGAAGAACATTCTATAATGAATCAAGTGTCACCACAGCTGGTTTATCTTCAAAGAACTTCACGGGCCAAGAAAAGGATTCCTCTGCCACAAGCAATGTTGCATTAAAGGCACCACAAGCACCAAGATTACTGATCCAACCAACTTCTCGGGCTTCTCTTCCATTTTCTAGCAAATCCTCCTAGAGGGCTGAACTTTCTGTTGTTAACTGCAACTGAAATTGAGCCATCTCCCCTCTATCCATATGAGCCATCCCACTGGAAACAGGAAATTGTGCCACGTTGGAGGATTGCTTCTGCCTCACACTTATTGGGGAGGGAGACATCATTGGCTGGGAGATGAGAGTGTACTCCTCCAGGGAGACCAAGATGACGTCTTTGCTATGGGAAGGGCTGCTCTTGCCATCTAACTCCTCTAGTTTTCTTCTCCAGAGTCAACTGTGGGTCCACAAACTCTCAAATTTTCATATGAACTGAGAACCTTGTAGGGTAGAAGGAGCTGCCAGTCTCAAGAGGATCTTGTGTTTCCCCATAGCTTATCAAATGTCAAACTGCAGCAAGGTTCTCATGGTATATCCTGACCCTTTGTCATCTTGGCTCCTCCATATGTATCAGGTAATTTTTAAAATCTTTTTCTATATATTAAAGTTATTTTACATGTGGTAAATGACTTATTTGCACAAGGATATATACATTACTGAGAAGGGAACGT